>NW_003852524.1:3734636-3787088 GCF_000181295.1 Otolemur garnettii
CCATCTGAAGAGGGCTCTCACGGGAACCCACCTCGCCGTGCTGGACATCTGCCACCCTGAAGAGGGCTCTCACCAGAACCCAACCTCACCATGCTGGCCATTTGTCACCTTGAAGAGGGCTCTCACCAGAACCCAACCTCACCATGCTGGCCATCAGCCACCCTGAAGTGGGCTCTCACCAGAACCCAACCTCACCATGCTGTCCATCTGTCACCCTGAAGAGGGCTCTCACTAGAACCCAACCTCACCGTGCTGGCCATCAGCCACCCTGAAGTGGGCTCTCACCAGAACCCAACCTCACTGTGCTGGCCCCCTTGATCTCAGACGTCTGGCATCCAGAACTGTGAGGAGTAAATCTTGGGTGCTGGCAAGCCACCGTCTATGGCATGTTATTACGGCAGCCTGAACTAAGACTCTACCGACTTGCAACCTCTTGCATATTGTCTTGGAATCATAAAGATTGCTTCCCTAAAGGAATTTGCAGCTCGCTAGGCTGGCACAGCTGAACATTGGTGTGGGTCTGAATCACACAGTAAGCTTGTAAAAATTCAGATTCCTGGGGCTCCCCTCAGAGGATCTCTTTTTATCATGGTATGTAAAAAAAACACATACCACTAAATTTAAACACATATCATTAAATTGTACAGGAAGCAGACACACAATTTTTAAGCATACAGTTCAGTAGATCTCCAGAATGTTTTCATCTTTAAACACTGAAACTTCTGTATTAAATACTCATTTACCCTCTACACTTCCCCCAGGCCTTGGTAATCACTTTTTTACTTTGTTTCTATAACTCTATTATAATACTTCCTATGAATGGAATCTTATAGTATTTATCCTTCTGCAATGGGTTTATTTCACTTAGCACCATGTCCCTGGGGTTCATTCATGTGGTAGCATGTGATAGGATTTTCTCCTGTATTAATACTGTATAATATTCCATGCTGATACAGGTCACATTTTGTTTAATCATTCATTTAATCCAATGTCAATGGACATTTGGGTTCCTCCCACCTTTTGGCTGCTGTGAATGGTGCTGTCATGAATACAGGCATGCAAATTCTCCTTCAATGTCCTGCTTTCCATTCTTTTGTATGTATACCCAAAGTGGGACTGCTGGATCGTATGACACCATAGAATCTTACTCAATGGTTCTGGGGTGAATCCCAGGAAGATACATTTTAAGATAAGAAGAAACATACTCCATGAAATTCCAAAGATTTGCACAAAGTCATGGTACGTTCTGTGACAGCCCCTGATTTATTATCACTCAGAACTGTTTATAATGCTATCTAACTAAGGTAGAAAAGTAATAAGACAAGACATATGTACGTGGGGTGGGAGCGGCCTCCGTTTACAGGCTTGCATTTATTTATTATTTTTCTGTTTAAGATAAGTTGTAGAAGAAGCTCTGTTGAAAACCAGTGATCCAGCGACATCCAGAAACATTTGCTCATCCCATTAGGGAATCGTGGAAGCGGCTCTATATACAAGAAAGCCATAAAAATCAATTTACTGTTGTTAATGGCAGGACACAGGGCTATGCCCCTGCTTCATTAATGACTATTATTTACTTTCCAGTAATGGACTAGCTGCTTTCAAAGACTGAGTACAGGTCAGACCATAGTCTGTGTGAGATCACAAAAGCAAGGTAATGGTGGTAAGATATTTCTTGTGTGCAGATAATTGCATGTTTCTAATAAAAACAGTGCACGGACTCCTTTCAGTCACCATGCCAATGCCGTGCTTCCTGTGCTCTGTACCAACTGCCACGCTGATAAAGAAATCTGCCGTAAGCAGCGTTCACAGCGCAATCCACACAGAAGACTTGCTGCCGTTCTGCTAAATGACTTGTTCTGAGTTTCTTTTGTGATCTGACTAGTGTCCTTTCTCACCACACAACCAAGTGTCTACTCTTGAAAAGAAGTAGCTATTTAATGGCAGGAGCTCGTGCTGACTGACAGGTGAAAAAAAAATTCCCTCCAGATAAGCCAGAACCTAAAAGCAACCAAATTATCTACATATCATTATGGTGGCTGCTGCAAAGACCATGAATAAGGGTACATCATCTTCTAAATTTTATTTTAATTTTCATGCAACCTGAGTGAGGTGACATATAATTCCAAATTTCCAATTGTTTGGTAAAACAATTCCAAATCAATAGCAATGACTAAGGAAGGTAACACAAGAATTCATTATGGTGTTCCCCATGGTGGTCATTTCCCCCAAATACGTGCTATTAGAATACCTAAGACATTTTCATAGTTAGCTGTGTTATCCCAAATGCATTTCTTGACATATAGTTAAAAGATGCACAGACTCTTAAAAAAAAAAAAAACTGGAGTTACTGGCAAATATCTGGTGCTAAGTGGGGCTTGGCTTGTTATAAAGGAGTGTGATGTTTGCAGAACACTGTGAGAAGAAAGGGAAGGGAAGGATAGAATACAGGAAAGTGACAGGTGGCTCCGCCAATGGCAAATTGGGATAAAAATCTGTGAGATGCCCTAGGGCTACAGGTTTCTAAAGCATCCTTCATGAGATCTCTATGTGTGAATGTGTGCTATGCACGTATGTATGTATGTGGTATCTATCATCTACCTACTATATATAAAGATATATAAATACATACTTATAGTATTTTTTAAAATGTTATACAGCTAAGACAATGAGGAAGGGAACAACTCTCCACCTGTTTCTTTCTTCTACCAGCCAAGAAAGTTAGACCTTCTACCTTGTAAGTTATCTCAAATTTCATAAATGTAAAATCCTATTATTACAAGATATTTCATTATTTTCAAATGTTAGATATATAAACTGTATTACTCAAAAAGAAAATATAGATATCAAGTAAACTCTAATCTACCAAAGTCATCTTAAAATTAGTCATAGTGTGATTTGTGGGTCTAAGACAGTGAGTTTAAATCCTGATGACATGTCATAGGATATTAAAAATACACTTGCCTACACTCAACCTAAGGTTCCCTACGTAGAGCAGAGGGCCCATGTAGGATCTAGACATTTATATATAAAGGCATACATCATTTTATTGTACATTATTGCAATTTCTATTATACTTCATTGCAGATATTGCATTTTTACAAATTGAAGGTTTACGGCATGCCCGCATCAAATAAGTCTATCCTTGCTATTGTTCTAATAGTTTGTACTCACTTTGCATCTCTGGGACATATTTTGGAAATTATTTCAATATTTCCAACTTGTTTCATTCTTGCTATACCTGTTACCGAGATCTGTGATCAGAGATCTTTGAGGTTACTCTTGTAACTGTTTGGGGGCACCACAAACCATGCCCATATACGATGGCAAATTTAATCAAAAAATGTGATCTATGTTCTGACTGTTCCACTGACTCTGGTCATTTCCCCATCTTTCTCCCTGTCCTCAGGCCTCCCTATTTCCTAAGAGAAAGCAATATTGAAATCAGGCCAATTAATGGTGCTACAACTATCCCCAAGCATTCAAGTAAAAAGAAGAGTCAGACATCTCCACTTTCAATCAAAAGCTGGACATGATTAAGCTTAGGGGGAAACACATGCCAAAAACTGAGACAGACAGAAAGGTGGGCATCTTGCACCAGTCATCCAAGTCATGAATGCAAAGGAAATGTTTCTGAAGGGAATTAAAAGTGCTACTTCAGGGAACACATAAACAATGACAGAGCGCAATATCTTTATCACTGAGAAAGTTTTAGTAGTCTTGATAGATGCTCAAACTGGCCACGCTCTGTTAAGCTAAAGCCTAATTCAGAGCAAGGCCCTAACCCTTCAGTCCTGTGAAGAAGGCTGGCAGAAGCAAAGAATCTGTTGAAGAAGAATTGGAAGACAGCAGAGGTGGGTTCACGAGATTGAAGGAAAGAAGCCATCTCCGTAACATAAAAGTGCAAAGTGAAGCAGCAAAGGCTGCTAGAGAATCTGCAGAAGTTACGCAGAAGATCCGGCTGAGATCACTGAGGAAGGTAGCTACCTAAATTATAGATTTTCAATGTGGACAAAACAGTCTTCTATTAGAAGATGCCTTCGAGGACTTGCATAGCTACAGAGGAGAAGTCAGGGTCCGGCTTCAAAGCCTCAAAGGGCAGTTGACTCTCTCATGAGCAGCTAAAACATCTGGTGACTTCAAGTGGAAGTGAATGTTCACTTATCATTCTGAAAATCTCAGGGCCCTTAAGAATTAAGCTAACTCTATTTTGCCTGTTCTCTATAAATGGAACAACAAAGCTTAGATGATAGCACATCTATTTATAGCATGGTTTACTGAATATTTTAAGCTCACTCTTGAGACCTAGTGCTGAGAAAAACAAGATTCTTTTAGGAATATTATTACTCAATACCAATTCATCTGCACCCAAGAGCTCTGATGGAAATGCACAAGGAGATTAATGTTATTTTCATGCCTGCTAACACAGATCCATTCTGCAGCCCATGGGTCAAGGAGTCATTCTGACCTTCAAGTCTTACTCTTTAAGAAATACATTTTAGGAAGCTATCACTGCCATAGATAGTGATGGATCTAAGCTAAGGAAATGGAAAATCTTCTGGATAGAATTCACCATTCTAGATGCCAGTAAGAACATTTGTGATTCACAAGAGGAAGTAAAAATACCAGCATGAACGGGAATTTGGAAGAAGTTGGTAACAACCCTTATGGATGAACTGGAGGGGTTCAAGACTTCCGTGGAGGAAGTTAACTGCGGATGTGGGAGAAACAGCGAGAGAAGTAGAGTCAGAGGCAGAATCTGAAGATGTGCTGCAATTCGTGATTGAACATTGAACACATAAATGAGTTCATTCTTTTGGATGAGCCAAGAAATTGGCTTCTTAAAGTTGAATCGACTCAGTGAAGATGCTGTGAACACCGCAGAAATGGCAACAAAGGACTTAGATGTTCCACAAACTTAGTTGATAAGGAAGTGGCAGGGTTTGGAGAGGATTGACTCTGACTTTGAATAAGGTTCTACCAGGGATAAGAGACTATCAAACAGTCTCACAGAATACAGAAATATTCCGTGGAAGGCCGAGTCAGTCTATGCCACAAACGCCATTATTCCCTTATTTTAAGAAATTGCCACAGACACCTCAACTCCAGCAGTCACGACCCTGACCAGTCAGTCAGTGGCCATCGACATGGAAGCAGGACCCTCTGCCAGCAAAAAGTTTATGACTCACTGAAGGCTCAGACGATCATTAGTACTTTTTAGCAATAAAGTATTTTTTACTAAAGCATGTACATTTTAGACAATGCCACTGCACACTTACTAGACTACAGTATAGTGTAAATTAATTTTTATAGACACTGGGAATGTAAGAAATCTGGGTGACTCCCTACATTTTAATAGTCACTTCATTGCTGTGGTCTGTCACTGAAACCACAGTATTTTTGAGGTGTATTTGTGTATGTTTCATCATTGATTTTTCTGCACAGCAAGAGAAGAATTAATATAAACTATTAGTCTTTGGGGTTTCTTTTTAATGGATCTGACATTCTTGAACATGAATATTATGAAAAATGTTTCTAAAATTATTTTTTAATTATTAGTAATATAATTTTTGATTGACAAATCATAACTGGGGTACAATGTGATGTTTTGATATATGTATGCAAGGTAGCATGATTAATCAGAGCTAATTAACAAACCTATCACCTTACTCACTTACCATTTTTTATGGTGAGACATTTGAAACTTGAAAAAATGTTTTTAACTTAAAAACAAATGAGTAATTTATTTTAATTCTTTGAATGAGTAAAATATGATTTAAAAGCTGTGAAATTTGTCCACAATAATACTGAAGAAGAGAGGAAAATTATTTAGAAGTGAACAACGAAGGCAGAGACAGAGGAAGAATTTGGATTCCAGTAATCTGATAAGAGTGTTCAGCCGATGGCTATACCAATAATGCTGAGTTACATATCAAAGTTTGTGTTTTCAGACTATGTATTCAAATACTTCGTATCAGTTATATAGAAACTTCATTTATGAAGAGATACTTTCACGGTAAGTAACATTTATCATATTTAAAAACTCTTCTTTGCCATCTTATGAGACAAAGGCCGTTATCATCTCCATTTATAAGAGGAAGCTGAGATACAGTGACTAATCTGTGCCCTGTCCTAAGGCCAGTGTCTTGAAGAGCATTCTCTTAACTACTATACACATTCTGCCTCCGGCCTATGAGGTAGATGGGAGGGAGAAATAAAAAAACAGCAGAAAGTGGGAGGCGCCTGTGGCTCAAAGGAATAGGGTGCCAGCCCCATATACCAGAGGGCATTTTGGGAAATGCCTAAACCCAGCCCTGGCCAAAAACTACAATAAAAAAAAAAAGAAAACTCAGTAGAAAGTAATAAGAAAACTAGGCAAACAAGGACAGAGAAAGAAAAAGGGCAGAAGAGACTGGAGCCGACCTTCCGACCACGTAGACAAAGACAAGTCTATGAAATGCCCACAGCACTGAGTCCTCCTTCCCCTGGCCACTGACCAGTGTTCACTCCCAGTCTCTCTAGTGCTCAAGGTCCAAGAGCAGCATTTTAGCGACACACCCCTACCTTCCCCCAAATGCAGCTCTATCATAGTTTAGAATTATTTAAGAAACTATGATTCTACCCTCCACAAAACCCATCTGTGTCTACCTCTCAGGCCCGTCAGCTCTGCTTTATGTTCATCAGCAGAAACAGATCTACGCCGAGAGTTGACTTGTTGTGAGGGAAATATTTGAGCTCTCCGGCATTAACATTTAGATCTGAACAACAATGCTCTAATTAAAGCCATTTTAGAATTCATGCTTAGAAGATGCTCTTGGCAGGCAGGAGGAAGACAGAGCTTGGGGCACTTTTAAGACCTGACGTGTGAATTAAGTGGCAATTTTACAGACGACAAAATATTTTCATTGCATTTGACCCGCCTACAGTCTGATAAGGGTAATATAGTCCTATTTTACAGGTAAAGAAACTAACTTTTGGTTGCACAGGCAAAGACTTGAATCTAGGAGCCGTGACTACACATACAGCCCCCTCCTTCATCACTAGGCATGGGGTAATTCTGAAAGTCCAAGATTCAGTCTGTTGAAATCAAACACCAAGTTGCTGTTGCTAAGGAGAGAAAGTTGACCAGTAACATAGTGTAAGGTAACCTACCGCTATGACGTGGTGGCGATAAATTTATCTGCTTTTTTAATGAAAACCAAACCTAAAAGTTATTTTCAGAATCAGATAAAGTGTTCCTTTTTTTCAGTTATTTCCTCTCCTGTCTGCTGACAAACACCAAAGTTAGTGATGCCCGTCTCGAACTCAGGGGGTTGAACCTCTGTTTATAGACTGGCAGCAGTGACACCGTGTCAGGAAATAAGAGGACTCATTTACATTGACAACTCCAGTGGAAAAATATTGCACAGCAACCCATAGTAGTATTCTTTTTGTCTTCTACCATTTTGGAGTATATGTTGGATCACAAAAATTCTATTTTCAAAACTGTGGTGGGGCGGTGCCTGTGGCTCAGTGGGCAGGGCGCTGGCCCCATAGAGGGTGGTGGGTTCAAACCCAGCCCCAGCCAAACTGCAACAAAAAAATAACTGGGTGTTGTGGTGAGTACCTGTAGTCCCAGCTACAGAGAAATGCCTAAGCCCAGGAGTTGGAGGTTGCTGTGAGCTGTGATGCCACAGCATTCCACCAAGTGATAAAGTGAAATACTGTCTCAAAAAAAACTTCATGCATAAAACAAACAAACAAATAAACAAACAAACAAACAAAAAACTGTAGTGGGAATTCTCCCCATTATGTGTCTTTTTTTTTTTGAGACAGAGTCTCACTCAGTCACCCTGGGGTTGAGTGCCAAGGTGTCTAAGCTCACAGCAACCTCAAACTCTTGGGCTCAAGCGATTCTCTTGTCTCAGCCTCCCGAGTAGTTGGGACTATAGGTGCCTACCACAGTACCTGGCTATTATTAGAGACAAGGTCTCAATCTGGCTATTTTTGAACCCATGAGCTCAGGTAATCCACCTACCTCAGCCTCCCACCAGAGTGCTGGGATTACAGGTGTGAGCCACCACTCCTGGCCTACTTTTTTTTTTTTTTTAATTAGAATTGGTTGATAGAGACCTAAATCAGCGTCTAGGACAACGAATTTTATTATTTCCTAAGATTTACTATTCTAATACCTGCCAACCATCTTGGGAAAATATGTTAATAATATTTATTGGATCCATAATGAAGGTAGCAGCATAAATGCAGAATCACTGCAGTGAATTCTCTATATCCCTGTTCCCAAAGTGTTCCCAAGACCAAGAGCATTAGCAGCACAGGAAGAACTTGTTAAAAATGTAAAGTGTTCTACCCCAGACCTATTGAATCACAAATATAGTACGCTCTCTTATAATTAGTTTTCTGTTTGAACTTGTTGTCAGGTGAAGCTTGAGAACAACTTCTGTAAAAGATGATGTGAAAGAGTATACCTTATCCAAAATGCTTGGGACCAGAAGGATTTCAGATTTTTAAAGATTGTGTAATACTTGCATCCATATAATGAGGGTTTGCAGGGATGGAACCCAAGTCCAATTATGAAATTCATTTATATTTTGTATATACTTTGTATACATAGCATGGAGGTAATTTTATACCATATTTTTAATAATTTTGTGTACAATCACCCTGAGAGAAAGAGCTGAAAAAAATTTTGTGTATGAAACAAAATTTTGACCATGTTTGACTATGACCTGTCAGAGTGTGGAATTTTCCATTTGTGGTGCTATGTTGGCACTCAAACTATTTTAGATTTTGGAGCACCTTGGATTTAGATTGGAACGCTACGTCTGTATTTCTAACTCAAACATTCTGGTTGCAATAGACTGAATGTCCCTTTACCTCCAAATATATATATTGAAATCCTAACTTCCAGTGTGATGGTATTAAGAGGTGGAGAGTTTGGCGAGGGGGAATCCTCAAAGATTTGGTTAGTGCCCTTACAAAAGAGACCCGAGGAACCCTCTCACTCCCTTCACCATGCAAGTAGAAAAATATTTCATAGCATCCCATAGCAGTATTCACCCAAAGTGAAGACAGCCATTTACAGACTAGAAGGCAGTCCCTCTTCAGACACTGAACGTGCTACTACCTCGGTCCGGGACGTCCCAGCCTCCAGAACTGTGAGAAACAAACTTTTGTTGTTTAAACCCTGTCTATGACAGCAGACCCAATACACTAAGACAACTAGTACATTACACAATTAGCTTACAAATATAATTCCTTACCACACGCCCACATATCCACTGGCTTTCCATAAGGATCCTTACGTAAAACTTCTGGAGAAAGATATCCCGGTGTGCCAGCAAAACCTAGGAGAAACAAATGTGAATAGTCAGAACTGAGTCGACAAAATCAATATGAAATGGGAAACTCACAGAAAAGGCCTTTGGGAGGTTTCCCTAACTGGTGATATGTTGTATTTGTCAAAATAAACAAGGCTCTCAGAGTTCTAAAATAATATAGACTAGATTTTCTTTACAGCAGTATCAACATTAGTCTGCCATGCCCGGTAAAGATGAGAAAACAGTTGGTTCTTCCAGAGATGAAGGTTAATCTACTGGGCGCCACAGTAGCTGTGTGTACGTAGGCCTCTTCTAATTAGCAGTTCTTACTATCAGGAAGGACGTACGAGTTAAAACTAAAACTGATAAGGAGAAAAACTCACCAGAAGAAAGAATTGCAAAATATGTCCAAGAGCTCGTGGTGTACCAACAAATAATCAGTGAGTCCTTCTAACTGGCAACTAAAGAGAGGACTCGGGAATATTCAGATGAGTCCCTGTTGAAAACTATCAACTAGACCAGGGGTCCTCAAACTTTTTAAACAGGGGGCCAGTTCACTGTCCCTCAGACCACGGGAGGGCCGGACTGCGGGCCCCAGGAAGAGTCAGCTGCTAAGCAGGACAGGCAGTGACGGCAAAAACACCCGGCAGGCCGGATAAATGTCCTAGGCTGGCCGCATGTGGCCCACGGGCCGTAGTTTGAGGACACCTGAACTAGACATTCAACTTAGGGAAGGAGGGTCAGGAAAAACAAGGTAGTAAAACAAAGTTTCGTGTTTTCTAAATCAGCAAGGAATTCCGTAAGTTGCACTTCATTAAGAATCAATTTATAGTTAGATTCTTATTTCTGAAAATAATAATGTTTTCCATAAAAATAATTACTTAGAAATGCTAAAAATAATTACATCTCATTTGGAAGTTTTCTTTACAAACACCAACAGAAAACATGTCTTCAAAAGGATATGTAATCAGGAATTCTTCCAACCACAAATCACAGAAAAAATCCATTGCGTATTTACTGGCATGCAAAGGGCTCAAGAGAACCTTTCCCCCCTTGTTGCTCCAACAAATTTATACTTATTAGGTACAAATAATAAGCAAAGAGGTATAAATAAAAGAACATATATCATAGCATAGTTAATTCTTTAAACATAATTACGTTAGCTAAGAATCTGGGGCTCAGTCTTTTTTGTTTTTAATTTTATTACCTTTCTTGACTTGGTTTTGCAGAAAGGTGGGGGTGGATAACGGACTCCAGAAAAGACCTGTATGCTGCAGCTTAAGCTTTAAACAGACCATAGCTAAATGACTTTTACCTAAATTTTTCTTTGAAAGAAATGTTTGATCGGTAGTTTTAAAAGAATTACTAAGTAATAGTTCTGGCTCCACTTCCTAAAATTTGAAAATTACTTGTAGGAGTTATGTGGAGCCTGTTCCTTCCAAGGTAGGGATGTACCTGCTAGTTTTGAAAGCTTCCCCAGGCTGGTGGGATGCCAGACCTGCCCTCCCCGTTCCCACTCACTCTCTCCAACTCCTCTCCAGTTGAGATCCAGGCGGGGAGACTCCAGTGAGAAACTGATGCCAAAGTCTAGATGAAACCCACGAGCCCAAGCACGACTTTCGCATCCTTTATCATCTGCTTCTCCTTCATTCCTCCGATACGATTGTGTTCTTTCCAGCACTTCTTGATCTGACTATAATCTTTAGAGCTTCTTGAAAATGGACTTCTCAATCTCACCCTGATGCTAATTTTTCTGTTTTTGGATGCATATTTTTTTTTCCTTCTGCTTTCTCTCTGAGAGAGGAGGCTCTAAATCATTTTCATCTTAGAGCTCTCCTTAGCTACCTACAGTCTCAGTGACCTTTCCTCACTCTGAATGCCGACCACTCTTTCATATACAATCTGTACTCTCCTACCTAAAAGTGGTAAACTTTAATGTATGACTGAAATAACTGATACTACATGGCCATGATCAGGAAATGTAATGGTACTTCCCCTAGGGAAGGAGAAGTAAGTCCCTATGTAAGTAAGAAAGATTATTTTAAACAGAAGTTATTATAAATCTTTTCTGGAGACTAAACTCCTGAAAGAATACTATTATAATCATTCTTATTTAATTACAACCATCAGTTGAGCAGTCAGTGGAATCCTTACTCCAAGAAAATGGAAGCTTGCATCTACACCCGTGGACATCAGTAACGTAATGTACACTGTGACCTCATCAATACAGAAATACTGGGGGTACAATGAATAAAGCCTTCTTCAGTGGGAGATCACACTTTTAAGAGTCTAGGATTATCATGATATACGAAACCAACAGAGAGACCAGGGAGAGCTTGCCTTCTTTAGGGATGGGATATGTTCCCTACTCTGAAAACCCAATAGGAATATCAAAACAGATAAACGGAAAGCAGAATTACTTACTGTTGGGAATGTATCCATCGCAACACATTGACATTAAAAGAAACTTAATATTTTTTAAAAGCGACATAACAGCAACTAAGTAAGGTAGTTCTTCCATGGAGCAAGACCTTGGTAGTTATCCTTTTAATCCAGTAGCAACAAAATTCCAGAAACGTATTGCAAAAAACATATCCAGTCCCACAAGAGAAACAGGCAGAGTGCAGTTTCTTTGGCAAATTTTCTAGCCATCTTATCAGGAATAGTGACATGAGGTGCTTCTTCTAGCAATTTTGAATAGAAATTCAATATTCTTCTAGTATTTGAATAGAAAAGGGCTAGACAGTGAGCAGCAAAAATGGGGGGAAAAACAAATATATTTGGACTCAAAAATGAGAATTAAATTGGTTTCACAGTAGTACTGAGTACATTGGATGTTTTTTTTTCCATTCCTGAGATACTTTACTAAAAAGGGGGTGAAAGCCATGTTGCTTAGAATGTAAGCACTCCAATTTGTACAAATAATCAACACATCAAATCCTATAATGGCATAAATGTATTTATAATCTATATACAAATGACTTAATTAAAAAAATGAGGATTAAAAAGAATATGACAAATAGTTTCCTAACGCTTTCCATTATATACTGTCTTGCATATGTATTATATATTTTTCCTTATTTGTACAGACTTCATGTTTTCATTAAAACCAAAGTATGCCAAAGCTTGAAGCTCTGGCATTATATGTAATGAAGAAAGAGTTCTGCCACGCTCTTATTAAAATAACAAAGCCTTTCTTCACTAACGATTGATGTTACCTTTTAAAAGATAAAATTAATCAGTCAGATGCAGGAGATGATGATTCCAGATAATAATGAATAAATGTGGAAACAAGTCATTCATAGTAAAATATGCCTTTACTCTTAATAACCTAAAATATAGTTGGCAGTATCCCCAAAATAAATGTAGACACTACGTGCTCCTTTCCCTCAGGTTACCAGGAGGATTTACTTGAACATGAGGGAAAAAGTGTATTATTTTATGTTTAGAAACTATATTTGTCTATGTTCTGAATTGCTAAATTTCCTTAGAACTTCAGAGGTACCTGCTTTTAAACATCATCACTCTAACAGGTAGCGTAATACCTACTGATAACACCACATAGATGAAGAAGTGGGGATTCTATTATTGATCTGGCATTGCCTGGGACGAGCTCACTTTGAGAGATGAACTATTATGATTTGAAAGTCTGTGTACTTTGGTTTGGGTGCTGCTGCTTTCACTAACCTGATATTCAGTCTTTTACTCAAGTCACAAAATCACTATCACGGAATATGCAGAGGACTGTGACATCGTGTTTCATATCTAAATGGTGTTGACAACTTTCTAGACATCTTTTACAGCTCAGTCATGTTCCTGCAGATTGATTCACTCAGTCTTATAAAGGTCCTGGTGAAGGAATGTTGATTATTCTGTTTACAGAGAGGATAAGGACCTCACAAAGTTAGTGACTTGCTCAGTGTCACACAGCTATTAAGAATTAGAGACCAGGTATAAATTCAGGTATTCTGATTCAAAAGGCAGAATTCTTTTCACTGCCCGCAGTTCTGACCTCAAAACTAACTGTGACTGGCTTGGTGCCTGTGGCTCAAGTGCCTGAGGCACCAGCCACATACACCTAAGGTGACAGGTTCGAATCCAGCCCAGGCCTGCCAAACAACAATGCCGGCTGCAACCAAAAAAATAGCCAGGCATTGTGGCGGGTGCTTATGGTCCCAGCTACTTGGGATGCAGAGGCAGGAGACTCGCTTGAGACCAGGAGTTGGAGGTTGCTGTGAGCTGGGATGCCATGGCACTCTACCCAGGGGGACAGCTTGAGGCTCTGTCTCAAAAAACAAAAACAAAAACAAAAACAAAAGCAAAAACTAAATGTGACTTTACAGAGGAAATAAAACATAGAGCTCAAAAGCTGGACCGATTTTAGGAACCTGATTTCAATACTCTTGTAATCACCAAGCCATCTCACTGATGTTAATTTTCAGCCTCAGTTCTGATAATAAAGCCTTCTGCCTTACTCCTGACAACCAGTCATCACCTGTACCTAGTTCTGGCAATTTTATCTCTGGACCTCATCCTTATTTCAGTGCCTACCTCCCATCCCAATTCTCTTATGGAGTGGGATCCTGCTTTACTTTAGACCAGTGGTTCTCAACCTTCCTAATGCCACGACCCTTTAATACAGTTCCTGTGGGTTGTGACCCACAGGTTGAGAACTGCTGTTGGAGACAGAAATAGAGTCCTGTCTTTGAACCCAATGTCTGGGACTTTAATTTCTTCTCAGCAGATTCCCATAGAGCTCGGAGTTCCTGTCTGCTTTGTGTATCATCTGGAACTTACTTGCTTCTATCTACTCCCTAGTTGGAGCTGTCACTGTGCACAAGCTGAGCTACTGCTTTAGCTTAACTGAGTTCTTGCTTTCAGGGTAAGTGTCCTTAAACCATTCTCTGCTCTACTGCTGAAGTCATTATTATTACAGGGCATAAGCCAAATTATGTTCCTTCTCACTAAAAAATGTTTCACTAACTCCTTAAAATCTCTAAGATAAGAGATAACCTTCAGGCTTGGCGCCCCTAGCACAGTGGTTACAGTGCCAGCCACATACACTGAAGGTGGCAGGTTTGAGCCCAGCCCACACCAGGTAACCAGCAATGACAACTGCAACAAAAAACTGTCGGGCGTTGTGGCAGGCACCTGTGGTCCCAGCTGCTTGGGAGGCTGAGGCAAGAGACTCACTTGAGCCCAAGAGTTTGAGGTTGTTGTGAGCTGTGACGCCATAGCACTCTACCCAGGGTGACATGGTGAGACTCTGTCTCAAAAACAAATAAATAAATAAAGTCAAACCCTTCAGAAAAAGATAAAATCCTTTCCTGCCTCATTAACTACCATTCATTCCAGTCTATTTTACACTTTAGTTACATCAACGTTCTTGATGTTCTTAAAATACAGTAAACACTCTCCTCCCTCTAAGCCGTGGCATGTGCACATCTCTTTGTCTTTGCTGCAGGCTCTTTGGATGCCAGTGGACAAACATCCTTTAGGCAACATAAGCTTTAAAGCAGTTACTGAATCTCTCCCAAAGGCTCTCTTGCGTTTCCAGACCACCTCATGTTTGCCTATGGTAAGAAATTCCCACCATGAATGGTACATAGTTGTTGATACAGAAGCCTCAGCTCCTGGAGGGTCAGGACTTCCTATTTAATTCATAGGTTTCCAGGAATTTCTTCTGCCTATCTCTGTGATAGCCCCTCTCCTTCCTGTTGACTCCCCAAGTCCTGTACATGCTTTATCTGTTGTCAGCTACACTCTCTCCCAGGATACAGAAATCCATGTGAATATCTAAGTTGCAGGAATGACTCTACATCCTACCTTCTTTCAGTTTGGAGTTAACTGGAAAAATCTTATGCAAATGTCAAAATATGACAAACCAAATGACAAGTCTGTAGGTATTAAATTCATCTGGGGTAAGGGGTAAGGACTCAATGTGGAAGGTCATATTGAACTTGGGAGGGATGGCAAACAAGGGTAACCATCAGGTACTATTGAAGCAGAACAGGCATCAGAAGCTGAAGTCCTAAATGAGGCTGCCGGGAAGGCCACCTGCCATCCACTTCCATGAAGTAGCGGGTCAGATCAGAGCAATGTGGTGAATCCTGGGGGCTATGTGTCCATCTCAGGAGATGCGTGTGTTAGGAATACACAGGAGCATTTGCATATAAAATAAGCATGCTTTTAGTTTGAGCTCCCTATTTGCTGGTGAGCCTTTTCTTTTTTCTTCAGAAACAGCGTATGTGTAGTGGCACAATCACGGCTCATCGTAATCCTGAATTCTTGGGCTTAAAGTATCCTCCCACTTCAGCCTCCTGAGTAGTTGGGACCACAGGCACATGTCCCCATAGCTGGTTAATGTTTAAACATTTTTTGTAGAGACTGGGGTCTCACTATGTTGTCTCAGTTGGTCTTAAACTCCTGGGCCTCAAGTGATCCTCCTCCCTCAGCTTCCCAAAGTGCTGGGATTACAGGTGTAAGCCACCATACTCAGCTGATTATCTCGCTTAAAATGATAACTAACTGCAATACATTGAAAGTAGAAGAAAAGTTAGATAGGCTTGGAGAGAGGTGATATTTTCTAACTCTACATGAGAAATGGGTAAATACGGGGAAACAGCATAGAGGATACAGAAGGGAATCCACAGGTAAGCTAACTTAGACTGAATATTCAAATAATATATAACCTCAGTTAGAAATGCTATAATTTGAATTTATTAAGAGTTAATTTCTTCCTTAATTGCAAATAAAACTTGTATCATATGGAAATTACAAAATTATCAGAATTTGAGAGAGGAAACTGTGAGGTTGAAGAAATAAAACATGATTAAGATGAAACACACACATAAATATATGCTTTATAATATTTTTAAAAATCTTTAATTCACTGATTACCAAACACAACATTGTATGTGAACTACTTTGTACCTAATATTCACATATCAGCTTTTGGCACCATGTAAAGATAAATGTAAACAATATATACGAATTCTCTCTCTCTCTCTCAAAAAAAAAACCACTCTTTAAATACTGCAATCATTCAATTAATTCTTAGTATAGGATCCATTTTCTCACCCACCCTTTAAGGAAAAAGGTATATATCTTCTTGTTCTCCCATTCATATTTTCCTTTAATTACGTCTAGATTTATACCCTTTCATTATAGTAAAATTGAGTGCTTATAAACATTCAATATCTCAAAATTAGTCAAATTGTTGTTAGGATGAACTTCTCCATTTTATTTTGGCTAGGAAGTGGGATTGAGAGAAGTCAGACATCAGAAGACTATGGGTAGCGTGAAGGAGAGGAGAGAGAGGCCCTACTCACCAAACCAAGCCTGCTGGTCTCCTTGAACTTCTATGGCTAAGCCAAAGTCTGCCAATTTCACAGCTGCTCCCTTGGATTTGCTAGCTAAAAGCAAATTCTCAGGCTTTATTTAGAAAGAAAAAAAAGAGAGACTGAAGTGAGAACCTATTTTAAGTAACTATTCAAAATTAACATTTTATAGGATTAGAAATAAAAAAAAAAGTCATGCACTGTGGTCTCTCCTGGAGACTGCCATCCTAAATCCCAGGGAAAATATAGTTAGACAATGATTAAAAATTATCATGTGTGCAGGCTTCAGACAGATGCATAACTGAACTGGAGAGATGCTTGATACAAGAGAGAATACACTTGGGGAGATATCATATGAATGAGAGCACCTGTCTGGACCTGCTCACATGTTCCAAGGACCGCTTAAGATTCACACTTGGCCACGGACATGGACTTAGAGCCTAACAGAGAACAGACATTGTCAGCAGAAGGAAACTTGGCAAAATGATAACAAGAGTTGGACCAATTTACAGACATTTGGCAAATGAAACTTGCAAATTGAATCCTAGTTAACTTCAAGAGTTTGGACCCAAATGTAGTGATTTTGATTTCTCAATGTTTCCAAACAATTTCTGTATAAATTTTGGACACTTTACTCTCAATTATGAATTAAAATTGCTGTCTTTAAGAATCTGTTTATTCTTAAAGGCAGAAAGAGTATATACGACTATTTGCCAAATGTTATAGTTAGCTTTTTTTCTTTACAAGCCAGTTTTTAAAACGTAATTTACATTTCTTCAAAGTATGATTCAAAGCATTACTGATATACTTATGTTCCCATCTCAAAATACCATGAGAAAGATACAGTTTTATGTTCTTGGGTATTTATCATTACTCAGTCTTGGAATTAGGCTGTGTCTACACCACTGTTTCCCAACCAATGCATCAAGACACATCTGTACTTTGAAAACAAGTACCAGGGCAAAGTATTTAGTTACTCTGGACCCTCTTTGGAGGTTTTTTAAAAAATTAAGGGAGAAATTATTCAAGAAAAGAAGGCTGATTAATACAAACAGCTAAGGCTGTACACTCCCAGCTCTCAGCCTAGATTATATACATACACATACATAAATGGGAGAGTGGCTCAAAGTCTGCCTACTTTGGAATTAAGAACCAACAAATTTAAAGGTGTGTCTCAGACGGAAAAAGTTGGCAAACAATGGACTTTACCAGTGCCAAAACAATTTGTTTAAAAATTCCATAATCAAATTAATTTCTTTTGTAGTTTGACAAATGAGTCATTTTATTTTTTAAATCAAATTGGCTATTTTTTTTTCTGACTTGATTAGTAAGTTCTTTTGGTGGTTTTGACCTTGTGTAAACACAGCCCAAACCAGCATTTAATCTATTAATTAAGCCAGCCATGCAAATTAGCAAAGACCCATAACCAGAGCTTGGAAGAAATTAGGTTAAATCTATAAGAAATCAGAGTGTGGGCAAGTTAAGTTTTAATCGAGTACCAGACTTCTTCAGGCTACTGCTGCTCACTGCCATCAGATCCATCACTACTATGACAATTAGTGAATGTGAGAAAACTTTTGTAATTTTGGGGGGCTGATAGGGCTTTTGAACTACCTCAACACTAAATACATCATTTAATTTGGAATATGGAATGATGCCTCAAAGATCTCCATGCTGCAATAACTTTTAGTAAAACCTAAATTATTGGAACTCTGGTTATCTTTCACTATATTATAGTATCTAATCATATCAAATTATTCACATTTGATATTTTACGTTTACAACCAAAATTTGTTATTGTTTACCACATTCATGCATTTTTGTGTTTGATCGAGAAGTAATTTCCAACTATTAATTTATTGAATAACTTAGAAACAACTACTGTAAGCAATAGTTGCTTTTATTTCTTTGCGACCTTCATGTTCAAAAGCATTAAGATGGCACAGATTTTTCCTAACAAATCTTCCTAATTTGTCAACCACAGACTCATTTAAAAAAAAAAAAAAAAAGAGTTCCAATCTTTTCAGTAATCAAAGGCATTTTAGGTCTTTTAAGTCAAGTGGTCATGAAGTTTTAGAGCAAATGCTGATGTCATTAGTGAATGAACTTTGAAAACACTGAATGTGTTTTTAACTCTGAGCACTACATAAGAAGCTCTGGGCAGTGCTGTATGCCTTATGCCCTTAAACACCAAGTATCTGCCAATTCAGAAGAAATGGAATGCCTTAGAGTTTTATCATGCATGACCTGCAAGTGACTGGGGCAAATATTCATAACTAGAGATGACCTAGAAGACCTCACTGGAGGGCCTTGTGAGTCATCCAGGAAGATAATGAATCCATGTGGAGTAGTGTTTCACTTTATACCCAGGAAGACTGTTCAGCTGCAGTTATGTGCAGGAAAAGGCAGGGCTATTTCAAAGTGATCATAGAGATTTTCACATTAATAGCACTGAAATGGTTTCATGTTTATGTGTATCTTTCAGGCAGACCTAAAATACAGAATTATAGAATGAAAGCTGAAAAGTTAGAATAATTATTGACTTTATTAAAGGATTATTTGCTTTTTAATGCTTTGTCATAAGATGACTTCCAATGGCAGCTCCAACTAAATGTTAAAAATATCACAAATTTGATTTCTATGTGACTCTTTAGAATACATTGGTTTGAATCGTCCTATTACCATGTTCTGTGAGGGCATGGGTGGCTTAATCACCAAAGCTTCCTAAAGCAACGTTTTAATCAGGACAGGAAATTCTTACTTTCCTGATTCGCCACCATTCACAGAGCCCCCAACTTAAAAATTTATATTTTGCTACAAATTTCATTGGGAAGGTTAGTTTAAATTCTGAATACCTACAGAAAGGAAGATAATTTGTCTAGTCTTCCCCCAAAGCCTAAAGAGTAGAATCTCTCACCTAATTTGTGATTATCTACTTAGAAAGGGTCACCACTATACACACATCTGCCACCATTCCACTATTTTAATTTTCTAAGACCAATAAGACAAGTGAGAACAGAAACAAAGGTCTTTCAAGGCAGCTACAGGTGACCCTGGGGCACAGAGCTGAGAGAGAAACCGGTAGCATGATGATCTGGGAGGTAGGTGAATATGTAGGTTCACGTCCTGGCCCGAACTGTTAGCTACATGGACTTGGACAACTTGCAGAATTCTTAGAGCTAATTAATTAGTTCCTTCATCTCTGACATGAAATAAGGCTACTAAATGATATCTTGTGTCAGTATCTATGGAGTGATAATATCTGGTGGGATTTTATCACAGGATCCCTGGTCCCCTGTAGCGACAATACATACATTAGTAGCTAATGTGGCCATTTCAGTGTGCAGAGTAATTAATGTTTGTAATGAATGTCCATGACTTGAGAAATGTCTGCGTTAATAATGACAACTTAAATGCAATCTATTAGGCTAGTTTTTACATCTGGAGATTATCTCTAAGCTCTTACAAAGCAATCACTTTTTAACTGGGTTTTTAAATAGAGTCTACTGACATTCTCACACATAGGTTCCTTCCCTACCCCCATTGTTTCCTAATGATGCAGGATTTTCCATGACATCTGGTCTCAGTGTCAACAACCATTTATAGCATATCAGCTGTAATGAGCAGCAACTGTTTGCAAGTTTTGTTCTGTACTTCCATATGGATGCAATGGCAACTTCTTTCAATATGATTCAAGATGTACTTGAAACTGTTCAAATACCTCAAAGTACACAGGCCAGTTGTTGGACATTTTTAGAACTGGAAGACACTGGGGAGAGAAATGAACTCAAACCTCTGAGTTTCTAAATGAGGTAGGAAGGTTGAAAAAGATGAAGTCTGAACTCAAAGCCAAATTTCCTAATTCCTTCCTTTTAAAGATGGGATCCTGGGAAACCATCTCCTATTGCATAAAAAAATTCATTTACAAAACTAGTCTGTTCAGTAGATATTTTTAGAAGAATTTGGGGTACTCAAAACCTTTTACTACCCATCTCCAAAACTCATGAAAAAGAATAAGTTTTAATCTTGCTTCTCCAATTATCAGGATCTTTATTAAAGAAAGTGATTTGGTAAAGACAATGATCATCTTTAGCCTTAGTCATCTCCCAGATTTATCTGTGCACATAAGTGATAACGACCTAAATGACTCAACTATTAGGAATATATATGTGAAATCGTGTCTTTAACATTTTATTTATTTTCAAATATTATAGCAACAGCAAATTATTTATTTTATTTTTACATATCGTCTGATTCTTTCATTACCTTGGGTATTATACTTTAAGGAGATTATTATTTTTTTAAATTTCTTTCCTCTATTGGAAAATTCCAATATTTTAACGGGAAGTTACCATTCTCTGCTCTAGTGGGTTTCAGTCACTTTTCTTTGCCAAAGAAGGTGTGAACAAAGTTCCCAGAAATAAACTCATCTGGGGGGATTTTTAAAATTTTGTATGAATTGAAATCTTAAAGTTTTGCATGAGCTGAAAAGTCCAGAGGCCAAGCTCATTTGTTTCATTTTGGTCACATGCTACAAGCGATGTCAGTTTTTATTTCTGTGTGAAATGAATGCCCGAGTGCATGTACAAGAAGTTTCTAACTGAAACACGTGCTATACGTTTGCAATTAGGAAGTACTATTTCTACTGGTGTGCATATATGAGCAAGTTCATCAAAGTCATTCTGTACCCCATTCCTCTTTTCTTGATTTACTTCTATAATTATCAGCACACATTGTCATGTAGTCTGAAAGAACCAGACGTAACTCCAGTGAGACTGTGCTAATGACCCCAATTTCTCCACTGCCTGATATGCCCTAGGCACTCGTCAAGAAACAACAGAGTGACTAAATGAATTAGTGAATTTTTCATGTGCATAGTTTCTGAAATCTCTCATTTGTTTCTAGAATACCTACACATCACACACAAATGGTATGTTCTTTAAATTGCTATCTACATATAGTTCTGAGAAATGTAAAATACTTGTGATTTTATAATTATTCAAAGTATAAAATTCACAGTTTGATATATCTACTATTCATGGCTTGACAAGGATTTACTGAATGTTTCTTACTTTTTCCCTTCAGAAAACAGATTTATTTCTACTCCAATAATAAATTTAATTTATTCCCATAAAATAGTCTTTAAAATCCCCCCAAAGCTCCAGAATTATTATCTTCATTAAAATACTTATCTATTACCTATCTACTGTCTCCCCCCTCTGATATCCATCCATTCACCCATCCATCCACCCATCCATCCATCCATCCATCCACCCATCCATCCATCCATCCACCCATCCATCCATCCATCCATCCACCCATCCATCCATCCATCCACCCATCCATCCATCCATCCATCTACCCATCTATCCATCCATCCAACCAACCATCCATCCATCCATCCATCCATGCATGCATCCATCCATCCATCCATCCATCCATCTACCCATCCATCCATCCATCCACCCATCCATCTATCCATCCATCCATCCACCCATCCATCTATCCATCCTTTACTTTCCCATTAACAGTGTCCTTTAACAGGGAGGTAAATAAGAAAGGTGACATCTCCCTGCTAAGGAAATTCACAGGGTGTCGAGTTATTGCTAAATGATTCACCTGGGTTTATGCAGCCTCCTTTCCAAATGGCTGTTCATGAAGTATTTCAGTAACCATTTCTGATATGCTTGAACTCACAAAACCCTGCTACTGTGTGTGAACTAGTTATGTGAAAAGCACAGCTATGTGACTGTCTCCTTTTACATCTGTCAGCTGACCCACAGAAATGATGTTCTCCAGGGTCTTAAATGAAAAAAACACATCTGACCTGATATTCCTTTATTCCTTGGGACACTAAAACTTGTCACTTGTTACTGCAGCCTCTCATTGACCTGCTATCTTCTGGATGCAGTATGTGGGTTGTGCTTCCTCCTTTCTGGAAGGAACACCACCAATACATTTTCCACATATGTATTTTGAAATGATCTTTAATTCAAAGGCCAGTAGGGTTTCCATACACAAAAAATCTGCTCCTGTTTTGTCCTATAATATATGCCCACAGCTAAAACACTGCCTTAGCAGTAGCTTACAAGTTGTTTGATGAATGTTTGTTCTTTCTTTTTTATACCTGAATTTTAGACCACCAATTCACAAATATCCAACACTGAGTTGCAGCCCTCTGTTCCTTATAAACAATCTATTTGTAAGCACCCCAAACTGACTGTCTTGATGTGGCCTAAATTCAATGTGGAAAATGCATTTCATTAGTCTCTACATGTCATTTTCCAAGGCCATGGCCAATACCACCTTGCTGGTTTTCTAACTTGGAAAGTTTTACTTCACACGACAGTCTATTTGCCAAATTATGTTGCCTCCTACTTGACATATATCTTAAATGTATCTTATTTTCTTTATTACTAATGATACAGATTTTGTATAACTCTGGAAGATCTAATAGGTAGGTCTATTTTAACCTTCTGATTTACTACACTTAGAACCATTTTCCCAAATAATTCTTAATGCTGCTCGCAAACTAATTTTCTTGTCATTGTTTTGATCTATTCTTTGGTTTCTGTAAAGGCTTTCAATTCATCCAAACAACTGAACTGAGAAGTAGTAGTGATTAAGCAAGCAAACTTGGAATCAAATTGCCTGGGCCTAAATCATCTTAGTAGTTCTTCTACCTGGAGTTGCTAAATTTCCCCTAATGTTATGGGAGTGTGTGTGTAATCATAGTACCTTCCTCATAAAGATGTTGTGAAGATTCATATGATAACACAATGCAGGGTATGTGGTCAAGGCTTTATACATGGAATTTCTTACCATTTTCATTATTAAGATCCTACCTTGATTCAAACCCTCCTAAAGATTACAAGCCTATCCCTGAACTACAGCATGATCATCATACCCCCACTGCTAGATCTCTCTGATGCTGCCAGATCAACATCAATTGGCCTGGCACTGGCTGCATCTCACACAGAGGCTGTGGTTCTCCTCTATGCTCTGGGTACCACCTTCTGCTGACCGAAGCTCTGACTGTGCTCATGTCCCAGCACCCTGATCCTTCTGTTGCTTGTCTCTGGGACATCCTCAACTTGACTGCTGTGCCTCAACCTTGCTTTCAAGTCCTCAGAATTTTTCTTCTCATGATTTCCACGTCTAATTAACCCCAAAGAGAGGCAAGTTTATTCAAATATTCAACTATGTATATATTCAGAACGATCCCCATCTCTGTATTCTCTTTAGGTCATTCAAATGTTAATTGACATATACAATAATCTATTGTATTAAATGTTCTCTTTTACATTATAAATGGGCTTTTGATAGAATGTCATTCATTCTCAATTGAAGCAACATGCAGAAAATATTTGCTAGATACAAGGTCCTCAGACTTTTTAAACAGGGGGCTAGTTCACTGTCCCTCAGACCATTGGAGGGCCAGACTGTGGGCCCTGAGACAAGTTGGCTGCTAAGCAGGACAGGCAGTGGCAGCAAAAACACCTGGCAGACTGGATAAATGTTCTAGGCGGGCTGCATGTGGCCTGCGGGCCGTAGCTTGAGGACACCTGCTTTATCCTAACAGGTAAACTTGCTAAGTGCTAGCAGATATACATAGTCCTTTTAGGCTCTTCAAAAGAATATGACCTTAGCCATACCTTTAATCTTTAAAGCTCTGGGAATCAACTGAAATCAAAAAGAAGATTCCAGAAAACTAAGCAATGTTTTGCTTATAAATCACATCTTCATCTAGCAAACTGTGCGTATTTAGAGATATTCTTCCCTAGAATATAACATGACTGGAGAAACTATAGATATATAATTTATTATAACTAGAAAACTCTGCACGTGAGAAGACATCGTCTGGGTCCTCCCGCTGAACACACACAGTTTGCGACATTTGCCACCCTTATCCTACTGCTTGGAAAGTGCCGAGGTTGCAAACAAAAGATTGAAATATACAGTGTTCACATTTACTCTTGGGCTCATCCATTAGCTTTATTTCATTTAAACTTCTAGCCCTTCACTATTTCTTTGAAAGCCTACAAGTAAAACTAGAATGCTGGGAGAAGGGGACAGAAAATCAATTAAAATGCACTTTCCTTGCCGAACTATTTCATTTCTAAACAATCTAAAATTTTGTGGTCCTCAAGGGTATCAGAAGTTCAGTGACGTTTGAAAAGTATTAGTAGGCATTCGAACAAGAATATAAACATAGGATGTAAATATATTTTTTACATACATATTATTTGGTGACAAAATTGGTTTTACTTTTTTTTCACCTGCATTTTTTAAATGTACTAGTTTCTTGGCTCCTAGCTATGTCAATAAACAAAGGACCAAGAAATCTCAGTGCCCTCAGAATTTCTAGGACTGATAATAAGGGAAAGAGAAGGTAAGAGTCCAAAATGAGGTTCTTTATTACCCACAACTCTGGCTAAACTTCTACTTAGTGACTTTGAATGCTAATCACTTCCTAACTTTCATGAGTATTTACACTTTATTAAGTGTATATAGTATGAATGTAACATACTATGTTTGATGAATGTCCATAGAATGAAGAAGGAATGAACAGTCCTGCGGAAAGTCACATTCAATGCTACATCCATTCTTTGGAGGAAGAAAATAAAGCAACAAATTTATTGTACACATTAGGAAGTTATTTCTCTCTGAGCATATAGGGATTTATATGTCTCAAGTGTGTATTAGAGAACAGATGAAATAAGAGATTGTGGTGAGGGAAAGTGCCTGAATTATATGTTGGAATGAGTCCATAAAACTTTATTGCTTATATTTTTGCCTTTACGGGCATAATTGCAGCTGAACAGTCATTAGGAACTGTGTGGTGGTTTGTCTTCTCCAAGGGCATTACTCACCTTCAGGTCCCGATGGACTACGCCCATCTGATGGCAGTGTAGCACAGCCTCCAGGATCTGCTGAATGCAATGACTGCATGCAAACACCAGGGGGCGTGTGTTAGTTCCAAGCTTACACTCACTGTCTGTATACCCTCAGAGAGACTGGGTTCAAGTGCAGAGCTAGCAGACAACTGGGGTTGTATTGTATCACCTTCAGTAATGTGAACATATTGCTCAAGTAGAGTGACTACTACCTCAGAGCAGTAAGGATCTTGCCAGATATCAGCCGGAATGTGGATCCACTTGTCCTAGAAAAATCCATCTTGGAAATGATTTCATTTCATTCAGGAGCTCATTTCCTGGTTATAAGTTCTTCCAGGAAATGAATTAGAACACATATACAATCTTTATAGCTATTGTGCTTCACTTCCACCCCCAGCACAAAAACCGTTTCCCTATTCTCACCCATTTTTCCAGCATCATTCTGAAAGCTGTCACATTAGCAAGCAAGGCACCATTCAGGTTAAATTAGGATACATAATGAATTTTTGATAAATCATTAACTTCTTGTACTTTAATTTAGCTGGCAATTATTATCTCTTGCCTAAGGGTTCATCAGACTCAAATGGAGCAATGTGTAACCAGTTGTTCTGCTACAGCAACCCATGGTCTCAGAACAGAAGTGGTGTTTAAATCTACAGGCGCACATACATCACAGGCCAAGTTCATCTCCAGGCAAATGCTGGACCACTCAAGAAAGCCTGCCCCCAAACCACCTCTGGTCGTTTGCTATGTGAAAACTTAATAGCTTGTGTTCTTAATATTGTTTTTTCTTGTTGCTGTGATGTATATTTAGCCTGTAGATGAGCAAACTGAAAGAGGCATCATGCATTATCTTTTACTCATTTTAGGAAAAAGTTGGGAACGGCAAGGGAACCATTTCAATTACCCACCCTCTGCCCTTTCCCCAGAAAAAAATAAAATAAAACTCCTTTGATTCAGATTTATGGACTCCATATACTGACCTTCAGGTCCCTGTGAACTATGCCATTTAGGTGACAATGATTTACACTTTCTAGAATCTGCTGTATACAATGACTGCAAAGATACAAGGGCAGAATGGAAGGGAAAACATTTTAAAGGCACATAATCACATTGAATACAAAATAAAATGAAAGTTCAAACGAAACAAACAAACAAACAAAACTTAGATTCTTCAAACTGTTTTAGCTTTACACTGGAATTAAATAATGCTGAATAAAGCTAATTCTGGTTCTAACAAAAATGACGTCCAACAGAGAACTTGTGACGTGTTCAGACAAAACAATTTGAGCTGTGTTTTTTTTTTTTTCATTGTAAGTCTACAAATTAAGTCATTTGGATAAAGAAGTTGAAATTCTCATGTTTAGAAAGAAAAATTTATAAATCATTCCCACAATTTTCTGGGAAAGTTTTTCAGAGATTAAAATATCCAGATATTTCTTATACACATCTAAACTGTTTAAAATCTGAGGTCACAATTAAACATAGGTGTTGAAACAAGAGGGTAAACACAGATGAAGTGGCAGGTGAAACGAGGATCAAAAAAAAAAAAAAATGAAGGGACACATTTACCATTTTAACTTGAGAGTGTTGCTTTCTGTAAAATATATAATAGGAAAACTAATACAAGTCTCCCTGTTAGCGGGATAATTGAAAGTAAACCCATAGATAAAATAAACCCCTTTGGAGTGTAAAAATACTCTGGGGAAGGGCTAGGATGCTTACAAAAAATAAATAAAATTTCAAAATCTCTGGGGGCACCGGTAATTTTAAATTCCTGTCCATACACTTCTATGAGGGAAAACCTGTGCTCATTACTGTGTCAAAGAAGATTTTATGCTGTCCTCGCTAAAGGCTCACTGATGTCAGATAGACCACTAATTAAACAAGAAAGGAGAAATCGTTGATCGACACCTATAAAGGCCCCTGAGCTGTCATCTGACATACAACAGTGTAGGACATACTACATTGATGAATTTTGTATGAGTTCACTGTGCAATTCAAATGTAAGTATGTACAGAACTACTTTCATTCAATCAAGGATGAAGCAAACATTTTAACAGACATTTCCAGGCATTTAACATACAAAACAATATTACTCGAAAGGAAATTCCTGAATTAAAAAAAATCATCTGATTGCTTATAATGTAAATATCACCAAATTGATCAAGACCGATTTGCTAGCTCTAACCCTATAAACAGTGCCACTGAAAAAGCCTCACATTGGTTGTTGTTGACTACTCAGCTTATGTGGGCACTGGGTGATTTGTAAACCACAGGACACTTTAGCTTTACAATAATGTCCACTTCATGTTACTTTGGGGGAATATTTCTCTTTCCCCTCTCAAACCACAAGCATACATTACTGGGCCTAGGGAGTAATAGCAAATATAAAAGTAAACAATGATTCATATTAAATCAGCTTTGCCATTTTTCACTAGTGAGGATAGATTCAATTCTTAAATTCTTGACCCATAAGCAAACGGACTTTACAATTGGGGCTAGAGGGGGGTAAACATCCTCTTTATGCTTGTATTTAGGAAGAGCATGTTTCTTTTGCTTTTGTGTGGGACTTATCCTAAGAATATCCTATGGTTCATTCTCAAACTTAATATAAGCATGCATATGAAATGAACCAACCCAAAGGGTCTGTCTCATTATCTGTAAGGTTCTTTAACAGTGAAAACAGTTTTTCTTCTCATTTCAACCAATATTTTTCAAGCGTAATATCCTGCTGAACATAACTTTGAAAAGGAAAATAAATGAAATTTCCTAACTTGTTTACCACTTGAACTAAAATCATTATCCTGTCTTTAAAGATAGTCACATAGCTTTTCCCAGGGTTGCTCTGAGGCCCTAACGTAAACATCTGGGGTAAAGTGAACAAGTGATGAATCACTCATCACAGTTATTAGTGACTCAGAACTTTTTACTTGACTTTGGCAGTTAAAAAAAAAATCCATTGAAAAATTAGAGTGTAGTTATATAGAGATGGATTCACGGAGTGCCATAAACAGTAGCATTAGACCAAGAAGAAAAATTAGAAATTCAGAAGTGATTCTATGTATGCATGTGCCACTTTGGAGGGATAGGGAACCTCAGTTATCAGCTGAGTATCTGTTGAAAGTCAGGCTACAGTGGGATGAGGAAGCTTTAGGAAGCTCTGAAAGCATCAGAGAATGAGAACAGAGTCATGAACTGAATTTTCACAACATTTCATCTACATTGCTAATAATGAGCTAATTGCTCTTGATTAGATTTTCCAAAATAAATGACAATTACGGAATATATATAAGGAATGCGGAGGAAAATTAACACCGTGCAGTCTGAGTATTAGCTAATCAAGGGGATTCATGTTACTTCATTCCAAGAAGTTTTAAATCAGACAAAACCTTGGTTTATTTTAAACTTCCGTAAAGATGGTGTCCATTAAGAAGATTGGAAAATTACTCTTGAGCTTCTGAAATCCCTAAACAAATATTGTTCAAGTCAGAAAGAAATCCAAGGGCTTTAATGAAATTTCCAGAGTTAAACCGATCATAACAGATAATAATAAAGCTTTAAAAAGACCACTGTGGCGTTTTGTGGTCTGTTTCCATTTTCTAACTCACAGTTGGGTGGAGCTTTCTGTGCTGATGGAATCTGTGCGCTATATCTGATCTAGCCAACTGGTAGCCACTTGAGGCTGTTAAGCAGGTGGAATGTCACTAGACCAACTGAGAACTGAATTTTTAATTTTAGTTAATTGGAATAGAAATTCAAATAGCCATGTGACTAGTAACTGCTACTGGGGAGACCCAGCTACCGCTGGAACTAGTGGATCTCAATGTTCCATCTCTGATCTCTGCTAAAAGCTGTACTTCTTCAGCAGAAGTCATTCCCATGAGGTGGGGTTTTTTTTGTTTGTTGTTATTGTTTTTTATAAAACATGTATTCTAAATATAGATGCTTGATACAAATAAAGTTTAGGCCAGATTCATAGAACTTTTTTTTCCTCTAAGAATTGGCCTAGAGATACTGAAAAGAGATAAACATCAAAATTAAAAGGGACTCATCCTGAGAAGAAGTCCAAGATGGCTGTATAGAATTCTCATAAGAGTGTCATGAGGCCTTCATAAAGAAACACAGTGAGCAATGTTTGAATGTTGACTCTTGCATCTTTCCAAGAGCAAGTCACTTACCTGGCATCGGCTTCACTGTAATATTCTCTTGCCACTATGTCTTCAAACAGTTCCCCTCCAGTAACTCTGTGCGGAGAAACAAGATAATCAACATTAAAAAGGAATCGAAAGTTAAGCATCAAGGGTTAAGCATATGAAAGTTAAGCACTGTTCATAAAGAATTTTTTTCTTAGGTTAGTTTTAAAATTGTCAAAATGTAAAGTATTTTAAAACATCATGAGATTTACAGTTTGCTAAATCAAATCTAAGTTTATCTAAAGCTTTCGGTTTTTTCTATTTGTCTTTTTATCACAAGATCCTAAAGTCACAATTTTATATACAATTTTTAAAACAATTAGCAATATCTTTTACAGAAAATGGTTTTATAAGTCTTCATTTCAAGTCTCCCAATATTAATTGATCTGAAAAAATGTACTGTTTTTTACAGTGCTGTTTATAACCATTTTTTGTACAAACAGACATGGAGCACATGGCCGCTGTATGAGTATGAGTTTGCATGCCCTATCTCTGTGTATCTTCTTATATTTTTTGGTGTGTATCTTTAAATATATATATTTTCCCCTTGCAAATACACATATTAATATACGTACCCTTCTTACAAAAGTATAAATAATTAAGCTGATTACAATAGCTTTTATTTAAATTTTTTTTTAGACAGAGTCTCACTCTGTCACCTTGGGTAGAGTGCTTTGGAGACCTAGCTCACAGCAACCTCGAACTGTTAGGCTCAAGAGATCTTCTTGCCTCAGCCTCCCAAGTAGCTAGGAGTACAGGCACCCCCTGTAATGCCTGGCTAGTTTTTCTATTTTTGGTAAAGATGGGGTCTCTTGCTTGCTCAGGCTGCTCTCAAGCTTCTAAGCTCAGGCGATCCACCAGCCTTGGCCTCCCAGAATACTAAGATTACAGGCATGAGCCACCATGCCCAGCCAATATTTTTAGTTTTACATTAATTCATGGGCACCATTTCATATCAAAAGTATTTTTTCCCGTTTTAATGTAACATAGCAATGAATGGAGGTATGCATGTGTGCACACGTATATTTTTGCATATTTGTGGGTATTTCTGGAAGAGCTATTCTTACAAGTAAAATTTCTGGGTCAAGGAATATCCACACTTGTAATTTTCTTGGGAAGACAGGGAAAATTTCCTTCCACAGTGATTATATTCCAATGCTATGAAGGTACCCTTTAGAAGGTCTAAATCATTACTAATAACAGTTGTTATCAAACAATAAAAACACTTGATTGAAACAATAGTTATCTAATGTTAATATGAATTTTTTAATGATTAGTGAAGTGAACCATTTTCTCATATATTTATTCAACCACTTCTTTCTCTAATCTGGCTTGATTTTACAAGAAAATTCCATCTTTGGAGGTCACCCTTATAATAGATAACATTTGCTTCTGAATGCTTATAAATGGGCCACACAGTGTACTAAGCATTATCTTACGTCTTAAGTCATCACCATTACCCTCTGAGGTGGATTTTATCATTAGCCCAGTTCATTGGTGAGAAGATGGAAGTTCAGAAAGATTAAGTCACTTGCCCAAGATCACACAGCTTTTGGTGGCATAGGCAAGCTAGCCATTTTCACAGATCATGCTCTCAACCATTAAACAGTGCAGCCTTTCCAATAATTACATCGCCAGTTATTTCAGTTGAAAAGCATGAGTCACTGGAAAAAGTCTTAAGTGCAGGTACAAAGCTTCATCTATGAACATTATAGAGTGAGATAAAATGATGCTAAGATAGTTTTTCTTTTTGCTTTTATGTTTTATTAAGTTCTGCAACATCACCAAAGGATAGCATGTTCCAGAGATCATGTTATTACACGCAATTCTCCTTTTCTAACAAATAACGATGTGACACTAAAAACTTTTTCATACAAATTTTTCTGAATGTTTATGTATCACCCAATGCATTCTGAACATTTAAAGGTCCTTTACTGCCATTGTTGTCAATTCTACTACTTTTACATAAAATGTGTACCTAAAATTATTACATAAAGCTTCACGTAACGGGCTTGTTCTGAAAACCATGGTTACTCGTACATGTAATTTCAATCAGTAGTATAGCTATTTTTTCCAATTAGAATCCATAATAATAAGGCAAATCACACAGTGTGCCCTAAATTATAATGCAAAATAATTAGGCCAAAAATACTCAAACAAACCCATTGTTGCTCCTATAAGGATAAGAGTTTTGTAGGATTTCTTCCTTTGAATATTGTTAGCATAGACATATATTTACATTTATCTTTGTTTTTGACCTTGAGTACCTAGAAAACCTGTATACATTACAATTTTGAACTACTAAAATGTTTAACAAATATTGATGAAAAAGTCTATTGTTAGCTAATAAAATTGTTGCTGTTTATATATTGTATCCCATGAAAATGGTCAGATCTTGGATCCCTGGGATCTTTGTTATGTTATTACCCAACTAGCATAAACACATAACGTTTGTTCAATTAATGGCTATTGGAATCAGGGCTAAATGAATTAACCCTGTTAGATAATCATACCATCCATTTTCTTTTTGGTAAGGCTAGACTTTGTGTGACTTCACAGGAAAAAAAAAGTCACACACCAAAGGTTAGCTACACATAGGAATAGATTTTATTTCTTAAGGCATTTGTATTTAAAGAAGAATATTAAAGAAGTAGGGAGACTAGAATTGTGGTTTTCAATGATTTAAACAAATTTGAAAGGATGTAGAGTTTCATGTTGAATTTTGGGTTATGAGTCAACCGTCTTTGACAATACTCTCTCACAACTTCTACATTCATTCTTCCCATTATTTAAAAATATCCTATTCAAATGAAACCATTTTATCATTTCTGCTACATGTGTGTATGATAAATGTCTCAAAAGGAAAAAAGGGAAGTTATAATAGAATTCACTGCTTTAAAGAGAAGGTAGTGAAGTTTTGCACTTTAACACATTTCTATACTCACATTACTGTTTAATGGAGCACAAAATCAGGCAGTAGCTATATATTTCTGAAAATTTTTAGTATGCCACATGAAATTTCATATAATACTACAAATTAAATCAGACTCATGAATAAATGGTTAGATTAATCAACTAATTAAAGATTTTGTGAATATATCGATGTCAGAATTCTCCCATAATATGTAGCATATTAATTATGGATTTAAGCATTAATTACCATTTATGAATTTCTGGAACATTAGGGCTTACAGAGAATAAAGATAATTATAAAACCATGAAACGATGAGACTCCACATAGCAGAAAGATAAATATTTGTGTTATTGTTATTCACAGTGATGTTGATTCACACTGTGTTACCCTACAGAATGAATTGTTCTTTGATTTCTAGTTTATATTTTTGTGACTTATATCAGAAATGGTGAAAGGTAGTTTCATATTGAATATTCGTAAAACTGAATGAGTAACATAGCTTTGATTAGGAGGCTGAGCAGCTGGTAAAGTTCAAAATTGGTTTCTTTTTAAATAAAATGGTGCCACATTAATCCCAGAGCTAGCACTGACATGGAGGTTAGAACAACCAGTGCCTGAGGTGGTGGTGGGAAGCCAGGAACCTTGGGCTGGAGCTGAGTGGAAAAGCAGCTAAGTAGGGTCCAGCTAGCATGCAATGAGGAGACAATCTTGCCAAGATCAGGCTGAAAATACCCCTTGGAAAAAGGAGGGGATTAAGTGTAAACCTGAAGGACAAACCCAGTGAGCTAAGACCACCAGAAATCCAAGACTCTGAGCAGAGGCAGTAGGGGTTCATTAAGCAGTCAAGCAAAGATCACCACAATCAGATCTGAATTTGTAAAAAGCGTATCTTACACTGTCTTACATTGGGTAGCTGGTTAAGTCTTCATGTAGTCATGAGGCAGAAGCTGTGGCAGTGACAAGGTGTCTCGTCACCTGTCTGGTGCTCAACGCATTGCCCTCCCTTTGGAGAACCGTAACAAGAGCAGCAAATATTGATCAGGTGCTCACCATGTGTGCAATGGGCTGAACATTTGTGCCCCTGTCCCAGTTCATATTTTGAAATCCCAATGCTCCCAAATGATATTAGGATGTGGGGCTTGCAGGAGATAATTTAGTTTTGAGGGTGGAGCCCTCATGAATGGGATTAGTGTCCTTATCAAAGGGACTCCAGAGAGTTCTCCCCACTCTGTTTTCCATGTAGGGATAAAATGACAAGTTGGCTGTTTGTAACCCAGAAGACAGCCCTCACCCAAACCAGACTATGCTGGCACTCTGATCTTAGACATCCAGCCTCCAGCACTCTGAGACATGTTTGTTGTTTTGCTTTGGTATCTGTTATAGCAGCAGAAGGGGAATAGAAACAGTGCCAAGGCCAAGCGCTGTTCTCAGTGGTCTACAGACTGGAACACGACAACCCTGTGAAGTAGATGCTAGTGCGACGTCCATATTACAGGTGAGGACCCTGAAGTAATGGCGATTAAGGACTTGTCCCTAGAACACTCGGCATGAGAAAGAAAAAGGACTTCTTTTCTCTTGACAGTGCTTCCCTAATAGCTTGCCCCTTAGACACAGTTTAGAGAACACAAGGGTAACTCAAGGGTTTTTGGTTAGCAAACTGCAAAGGATCATGCAAAAAGACTGAGTAAATATGGATATAAAGGACTGCCCAGGTAGGTGCCCTTTAATCATTTGATTAAAGTTTGATTGCTGGTGAGGGCAGAAGGGTAATTATTGGTCAAAGTGAACCTGATCAGGGCTTATTAGTAGGAGTGTTACTGGCTCTCTGGGCTGCAAATCCTTCGCTACGTGTGTGGGGCTATCCTAGAGATGGCAAGACTGTCAGCACCAGGTCCCAAACGAAGTGCCAGTAGCACTACCTTGTCAGTGTGGCAACCAGCATGTCAATCCCACCCATTCCCAGAAGACCTCTGAGGTAAGGGAACAAAGTCTATGGGGGATAGAATGAAAACTAGGTTTCCTTGACACCATATTCTAACACACAGGTAAACCAATCCAGCCACTGGTGTAAGGGTCTTTGGGCAGAGCCCACAAATGATGATGGAACACTGTATCTTTACACAGTGCCTGGCAGGAGGGAGACACTAATAAATGTTTGCTGAGTGCATAAATGATTCAATAATGAAATGGGTGAGGAAACTATAAACATCATTGCACAGTTTTATTGTTTGCCTTGTAGTTGAGATAGAATCTGATTGTGAAGAGGCCTAACCACCTTTCATGTTATTTATCTACTGATCTCTAATTAAATTCTGTTGATTTTATCTCTAAAGCAGAATTTGAATCAAGATTTCTATCTCCACCACACTGTCACCAGCTCAAGTCATTGCTGTCACCTGCATCACTGCAATAGCTCCTAATTAGTCCTCTCATTTCCTCTCTTGCCCCTCTGCTGTCAATCTTTATGCAGGAGCTTTAAATGTTCATCGAATTTTGTGACATGCCTGCAGGAAGCTCTTCAACAGCTGTCCACTGACTTTCCAGGTCAATTCTCTGCACGACCTTCACGTCTCTGTCTAATTTGTACCTCCCCTATCATCCCATTGGCTGCCCTGTCTGTCTTGGTCTGGTATAATGGGCTTCCTCCACTTCCTCAAGTGTACCAAGCTCCTTCCTACCTTTCCATGTGCTCATCTTTCTTCCAGGACATTCACAATCTGTCTACAGCTACTATTTGATAAGTAAATCCCTGTTAACTTTCAAAACTTGGCTCAAATATTATATCCTTAGACCCCCACCCATCAAAGTCATCTTACCTCCTAGAAGCCTGTCTTATTCTTCATAACACCTATTACTACTAAAATTAAAATCATATTTTATCAATTCTGTACTCAATTTTTTAACGATTGTTTTTCCACTGGGCTGGTAGCTCTGGGAGGGTAGAATCTCTCGATTTTTCACTATAAAATAACCAGTGCTGAGTTCAGTGGGTGCTCAGGCAGAGCGGGTGCTCATTAAATGCTTGCTGAAGAAGTGATCCCAGAGTCAGATGTGTGGGATGATCACACACCAATGATACAGTGTCGACACTCCTAACGCCATGTCCCTTGCCATTACATTCTGATAAGAAGGTAAGTATCTCTTAGGAAGTTTGTCCCTGGAAATCACATATTTCATTTTTGCATTTTGTGGAATTTTTCCCATATGACAGGAGTCTGTTTACGAACAAATCATATCTAATCATAAATGCAGAAAGTATTTGTTAAATTCATCATAAGACACATATTTGGACTAGGATTGAGAAGAGAGGAAAGCACTGGTGTGTTCTAATGCTGAAGACCTAATCAGGTGTGTTTGTACTTTATTGTTTGAGGACCTAAACCCATGTCTCTTGTGCTATAATTGAATACAGAGAGCAAGAATATCTACATGAGCTATGCTTCTTTCTTATGTGTAGAAACTTTCAAAGTTCAGTTATGATCAGAGTATTAAGATGAGTCAAGTGGTGTCACTGGGTCATGGACAGAATTAGAGGCTTAAGCTTATACCACGAAGGGTGTAATGGTAGGTATGAGGGCAGCTGACACACACTGGGTGTGGCAAGATTCAAAACACAACTCTGGCTACATTGCTAGTATCTTACTCAGCTAAGATCAATTCCTTATGCAAGTCATCTTCCAACTAAATACCTAGTATTTGAGGACACCTCTGAAGTAGTGGATTATCTGAGAGCACCCAGGTTTTCTCAATGGATTCCAAAACGGATGATGGAAATCAAATAAGACTTATGACTCTCTTTAAGAGAAGGTCCAAAGAGTTTCTTACTGATCCTGATGTGGAGAGATTTACTGAGTCATCATAAGAATTACAATGGAGATAACAAAGCTAAGAGACAGACCACTGAAATTGCTCCATTCAAAGCTTAATTTAAGCCAGGAGAGAGGCAGCATGGTGGGGAGGCATGCTGTAAGATACTAGAAGCAGGGCAGTGTATCATGGCCACTGTCCAGCCTGTAGCCATTAATTGGAGTGGGGCAACAGGGTGGGATGGCAAAGGCTTACAACAGTGATTTTTAACGCATGCGCCCTGAGAGGATCTTAGGTATGCCGGGCAGATTTTTAAAGATCATTAACTAAATTATTTTTGAAAGAAGTTCAAAGCATAGTAAGTAATTTTTTTTTTACTCTTTTTTAAAATCAACATCATTTAAGTGTGGCACGGAAGTTTAACTATAGATTCAAGTTTGCTGTGAGATAAAAAAAGGTTGAGAAACACTGCCCTAAATCCTTCAAAGAAACACCTCCTTTACTGCTGTTTTCCTACCTAATCTCTGGTTTCTGAAACCATTCATTTCATATCATTCTGGATTTCAGCTTCTTTCATCTTACTCTTCTTTATTCCAAATCACTTCTGTATTCTCCTTCAGTTCTAAAACTCGTGACAACTCTACCAACTTTTTTGTCATCGATCTTTCACAAACACACGTGAAAGCTATGAACCACTATCAACAGTTCCTATTCTTGAATTTGTTTTTCCTATTCCATGACAAGAAAAATCATGAATGAGGAGTGCTAAGTATAAATAAGAGTGAGTGGAATAAAGCAAAGGCAGAAATCAGAAGTGTTATGTTCGTTTCGTTGATATTACAGAACTCCTCGAGGGAGCAAAATCAGATAATGAGCTTATATTTTGTGTGTAGTATAGTAAGATGCCTTAATGAGTGTCTGATTAAATGCCCAGGTGATGTTTTACAAAGGTGTGCATATCAAAATGAATGCTTCAGAGGCCAGGCACGGTGGCTCATGCCTGTAATTCTAGCACTCTGGGAGGCAGAGGCAAGTGGTTTGCCCTGAGGTCACAGGTTCAAGACCAGCCTGAGCAAGAGTGAGACCCTCTTCTCTAAAAATAGCTGGGCGTTATGATGGGCACCTGTAGTCCCAGCTACTTGGGAGGCTAAGGCAAGAGAATTGCTTGAACTCAAGGGTTTGAGGTTGTTGGGAGCTACGACTCCATGGCACTCTGCTGAGGGTGCCATAGTGAAACTCTGTTTCAAAAAAAAGAAAAAAAAAAAGAATGCTTCCTAAACACAAGTAATAGAATGCAGTGCTGTACATTAAAAAAAAAAGTTTGATACAAATAAAAAAAGCCACTATGAGACACTGTCTCACACAGGTTAGGATTAATGCATACCATAATCTTGAATGCTAAGCTATTATCAATAGAACAGAAAATAACAAGCGTTGGTGAGGGGGCAGGAAAATCAGAACCCTTGTGTGCTATTAGTGGGAAAGTAAAATGTCTCTGTAGAAAACTAAAAGTGGAATGACCACATGATCCAGCAGTTCCACTTTTGGGAATGTGTGTATACCTTGAAGAGCTGAAAGCAGGATCTCAAAGATATATTTGTATACCCATTTTCACAGCAGCATTATTCACAAGAGCTTAAACATTCCAAGCATCTACTGACAGATGAAGCAATAAGCAAAATGTGGTGCATACACGCAACGAAATATTATTCAGCCTTCAACAGAAAGGAGATTCTGACCCATACTTCAATGTGGATGAACACTGAGGACATTATGCTGAGTGGACAGACCAGTCACAAAGAGACAAATGCTATACGATTCCACTGACATGAGGTTCCTGGAACAACCAAACTCTTGTAGAACAAAGTGGAATGGTGGTTGCCATGGGTTCAAAAAGTAAAGATAGGGAGTGTTGGTTTAATGCGTGTAGACCTGTCAGTTTTGCAAGATGATGGTAGTTCTGGAGATGGATAGTGATGACGGTGGTACAACAGTGTGAATGTATCTAATGCCAGCGAACTGTACACTTAAAAACACTTAGGAAGGCAAATTTTATGTAATGTGCATATTATCACAATACAAAATAAAAAAAAAACAAACCAGAACATGTTTGATTATAATAATGAAAATGACCATGACAATGAGAAAATACCGAGTGTAACCCAATGAACGCTAAATGGATAGATCTACTTTTTCTTTTCTTTGTGGGTTCCAGAAAATCATCTGTACCATTATCTTGAATGCCAATAAACCGCTCTACATCAGCCAGTTCTTAAAATTAATCACCGACTTCACTTCCATTATTCACTTTTAAGCAGTACGGTTAAGTGGAGAATCATCCTGGCTTGGTATTAGCTAACTCTGCGAGGTCAGGTCAGGCCGAAAGTTTTCTCATTTCTATATTTTTTCTCTTCATAAAATGCAAAGAGAAAAGGCACCATTTCTTCCTCTTCAGAGACGCCAGATAAGGGATGTGCAACCTGTGTTCTACAGTCCACAAGGGAGCGTCTGACCCAGACCCTCTGCTTTCTATGCGAAGTGCCAAACTATAGGAGTTCTGAATAGCACCGAAGTACCACATAGGCTGACAGTGGCTCTGTCCATATTCGACCAAATTCCATGAGCAACTCAGTTCTCATTATCACCTACTCAACAAGATGCGACTACTTTAACACCAGAATCCCTTGGGAGTCCCCAAGGACACTGAATAAGTAGCCAAAGTGTTCTCACTCAGGGAATATCAAATCTGAAAGTAAGTGGTCTTTCTATTGTGTTTGTGAGGTATGATCCATTTATACTATCTTTTATATGTCCTTATGGACATCTTTTTTTTTTGTTTTGAAGCCCTCTCAGCAACACCAACTGTGTTTCTTTTTCTTGTTCATTTAAAAAAATTTCAGATTAATATGAGGGTACAAATAATTATGTTACATTGTTTGTATTTCTTTTTCTTTATTGAGACAGAGCCTCAAGCTGTCCGCCTGGGTAGAGTGCCATGGTTTCACTGCTCATAGCAATCTCCAACTCCTGGGCTCAAGCAAGTCTCCTGCCTCAGCCTCCCAAGTAGCTGGGACCACGGGCCCCCGCCACAACGCCCGGCTATTTTTTGGTTGCAGCCATTATTGTTGTTTGGCGGGCCCGGGCTGGGGATTCAAACCCGCCACCTTAGGTGTATGTGGCTGGCGCCTTAGCCGCTTGAGCCACAGGCGCCGAGCCTTCTTTTTCTTTTTTAAGACAGAGTCTCATTATGTTGCCCTTGGTAGAGTGCCTTGGCGTCACAGCTCACAGCAACCTCAAACTCCTGGGCTCAGGCAATTCTCTTGCCTCAGCCTCCTGAGTACCTGGGACTACAGGTGCCTGTCACAACACCGGCTATATATTTTTTTGTTATTGCAGTTTGGCCAGGGCTAGGTTCGAGGAAATCTTAATATTGAATGTAGGGCTGTGCAAACTGCATTTTTGAGACAAGATCTCCCACATGTTATCATAATACTTATCATTTTTGCCTTAGGTCTGGTCTACTAAGAGCCAGATAACCTGTACATGAACCGATGATTTGTGATTATAGTTTTGCCCGAGTCCTACTCTCAGGTCACCAAAATCCTCCTTGGTACAGACACACATATAATAAGGCTGAATGAATTTACATAATAATGCACGCAGCTCATTAGGCCTCCTTGCCAGTCATGAGCTTTGGTCCCTTTGATGTGCAGTCCCTGGGGGTGAAGCGAGGCAGACCCACAGGTGCAAGGCACACTTTTGGAGGTGAGGGATCTGGCTGAAGAGAAGTGGTTATAGTGTAGACTCAGAGTTGGGGGACAAAAACCCTGAGTTGAAGAAATGAGGCAAAAGAAGGAATAACACAATCAGGTGATTTTCAATGAAGATAAACCATAGACAGACAAATTCAAAATTTTTAAATTTTTAAATTTAATTTAAATTTAACTTTCTGCTTCATCTATCCAAGCTGAATATCCAAGTCATATTTTTAAAAGTCTCTCTCTCTCTCCGTGTGTGTGTGTGTGTGTGTGTGTAATCTTTTAAATTACTGTAGTCATTAATCTTTAACTTGATGGCCTCCTACCAAATTCTCCACTTGGAAAACCCTATGTTCTTACAGATTTTCTTTTCCCTGAAAATACAAATGACTTCGTGGGGAAGTGAAGCTTGTCACCTATAGGTTGGTGTCTTTATATACACACACTTTACAAATATTACTGAACTATTTTCAAACATTTATGAGGTTTACTCATTCTACCAGGGATATAAAGAATTGACTTGTAAATTCTATCATCAAGCACATGATCTAGCAGAGCAAATAGAAACATTAATAAAATATTATATTCCTGTGGAACATGCTTTGACTAAAGCACAGGTTATTTTCAAAGCTAGAGTCCTTAAGACTTGGCAAATCTAGACTCGGGAATTGTCTCGTGTATAGAGAAAGTATGGGTACCAGTAAGTAAAGAAGTTTCACCCAAAACTCATCTTCTTGGCACCATGAAAGGAAGAAAAATGAGCACGAATGGGGCAGATGTGTATTCGGTGAGGACTCAGTGATGAATACACAGAGAGCAGCATCCACACTGGAGCATCACATCAATTGGTGTCCCAGGCCAGGCGGGAGGAGGGGAGTCCTGCCCCATCTGTCACTTACTGCAGTTAAGGAAGAACTCGCTACTTTCTTCACTTTCTGCGCGTCACGGAGGGTTCCAGAGCACTGCTGTCTGGATTCTGGAAGTCACAGGGAACAAAGTACAAGCAAGAAATGAGGAGAGAAGGACACATTCGCAAAGGCTAAGGAGGAGGAGAAGAGAGAACAAGGAATCCTTCCAGGGGTCAGGGACAAGTTCACAGAGGAGGGCTGTTCCAGAAGGACCGGACAAGAGGAAGATGCGTGGGACAGGAAGGCCCAGGCAGAAATGGGAGCTTAACAGAAAGAGGAGAAAGAAAAAGAACAAAAGAAGGGGGAAGTAGGAATCTCAGTCTGTCCTTACGGGGTCCCAGTCTTCCCTCCCGTTCCTCACAATACTCCAAACCGCCAAAGGGGCTTCCAGAAGCTGCCTTCTCCCAAATGCCCTCCCTTCTTCCTTTCTGCCCGCGTTCTTTGTGGCGTGCTCTAGTAATTGTGCTTGAGCCCTGGAACAAGTGGCTCATTTCTGGTATCACAACATTCCCACGTTTATCTGAATAGAGGCTTAAGTCAATCTAGTTTTTGTTTCTTTTTAATTTTTTAAAGATAACACTGGGTTAATCATCACATAGGTTTACAGAAACAATGCTTCCGGAAGGGATGTCTAGGTTAGTAATATCATTTTTAAAGAAAAATACTAAGACTCAGTACTGGTTTTATTCCCAATATTTTGATTGATTGATTTTTTTTTAAATTTTAATTTTTTTTGAGACAGTCTCATTTTGTTGTCCTCGGTAGAGTGCTATGGCATCATAGCTCACAGCAAACTCAATCTCTTGGGCTTAAGCGATTCTCTTGTGTCAGCCTCCTGAGTAGCTGGGGCTACAGGCACCCACCAGAACGCCTGGTTCTATATATTTTTTTTTAGAGATGAGGTTTTGCTCTGGCTCAGCCTGGTCTTGAACCTATGAGCTCAGATAATCCATCCTCCTCAGTCTCCAAAATGTTAGAATTACCAATCTTTTGCTTTAATTGATAGCAAATAAGCAACTTAGTAATTGTTTCTAGGTTCAGCATTCATCTTCACAAGTTCTTCATGATTCAGCCTGAGTGCTCTATTGCCAATACGCCATACATATTATTGGATAACTGGCTTTACTTTTTGCTGGTGTTTTAGTTCGGTCCTTGGAATATAACTTGGTGATGTGTTGCACATGGGAGTGTATACAATGGACATGCATACACACCCACTTAGGAAGTATAGATAGCCATTTGTTCTGGAAATTTTATCTGACTTTTTATTGAATATAAAATATCCAAGGAACTTTTAAAAATTAAGCATCATAGTAAAGCTGCAGCCATTCACTTTAATTAGAAAAGAGAAGGTCTATTGGAATAGCCGTATTTCTGAATTAGGGAATATTTTCTAAGGAAATTAAACTATATTTCTTTTAATAAAAGGTAATGGAGTCTCATTTGACTCCTCCACAGATTAGAAATTCTTCCAGGCCCTTATTAAAAAACAGCTCAGAATTGGCATGCAAATAACTGTGTTAAGTGCTTGTTTGAAATCTTACTTAGACTCACTTTCTTAGCATATTGCCTGTCTAGAATAGCAAGATTGATCTAAGCCTAGATCATTCAAATTATTGCCAATTTAAAAAGTATTTATATATTAACTTATTTCTGTGTTACTGACACTCTATCATCTCCTTAAAAAGATTTGGAAAGCTTATCATCTGTCAAATTAACTATATTATCAAATTTCCCTATCTGAACTCTGAGTGCATGTTTTTTATTCCACTAGCATACAAAAGACTTATACTTAATTGCTACACAAAGATCTATGCAATCTGAGATTGCCTCCATTTTTTATAATTATAATAGCTCAGTACGAAAACACGTGCTTGAATTTACTAATGTATTGCTTGTTAAATCAAAAATTATTTATTTGTTGCCTATTATGTGCAAACCACTGTGTTAGGCAACTAATTTACTGAACCTTGGTTTAGTCATTAGCTTCACAAATTGGTTTTTTTTTAAATAGACTACTAGGGTCTCAGGAATATATGGCTTAATTTAATTTAATTCATTACCGCAGAACTACGGACTCTTTATTCACAGTTAGTAGCAGTTGTATCATTACTCAGCAATAAGACAATATGATCTTTAGCTGTGGAATTTAAAAATTTACATATATAATACAATATTTGAGTCCTCATTACTGACAGCAACTCCTCCCTGGGGTACAAATGCTAAGTTACTACAGTAAAAATGAGATGGCACCTGATGGCAAATGGAAAGCATAGTGAACAGTCTGGATCTGGATGTTTAAGGTTTACTGTGTGGGTTTTCTCTCAACGAGAGTTTTCTTTCCCTCTGTCTCTCTCGGAAGCGTCACTTCGGGTTCTGCTCTGCTTTTTCCCCTTCTCCCTGCCACCAGCCCTCCAGGGAAGGGGGTGCTGCAGCAGGCCTGAACCATTTTGCTGGATTCTAAGAAAGAAGTGCTGAAATGTCTCAGTGCCTGCTCACATCTCCAGCTCTAAGATGGCAATTTGATAATGGATAGATTAATGGATGGTGTTATCCGACAGACCTCTAATGTTGTGGAAGGAAAGGAGATTCTCTTAATTGCACTTCCTAGGATCAATGAGAGATAAGATGGTGGCAGAATTTTATTTTAGTTCAACATCTGGAAGCTGTTTAGCTAAATTATTCAAGTCGGGAGGATACCTGTACTCAACTTGTTATTGTATAAAGAAGAGTAAGGATAAGTTACTTCGGTACAGGGTCATGTCTCCCCAAAATATACTCAAGATTTATGTTTTGCTTAAACAATTATAACATTAGCAGTCCTTGGGGAAAGGGAGAGGGGGAAAGTTAGAGGAAAAAATATTGTAGGCTTGGTGCCCATAGTTCAGTGGTTAGGGCGGTGGCCACATACACCGAGGCTGGCAGGTTCAAACCCAGCTGGGGCCTGCTAAATAACTATGATAACTCCAACAGAAAAATATAGCCAGATGTTATGGTGGGCACTTGTAGTCCCAGCTACTTAGAAGGCCGAGGCAAGAGAATCGCTAAAGCCCAAGAGTGTGAGGTTGCTGTGAGCTGTGATGCCACAGCACTCTACCGTGGGTGACACAGTGAGACTCTGTCTCAAGAAAAAAAAAGAAAAGAAAAGAAAAAATGTTACAGACTGTGATAGTGTTGAATTTAGAAATTCCTTAGAGAATCTATGCAATGGAAACTCCTCAGCAGCTCCTTTTAAACTACCATTTGTAGCTTTAAATATCTACTTTATCATTTATAAAATATTTCCTATATTAAGAATTAATTATATTAAAGCAAATGTATTGGGTTCCAACAGTTAACACTGAATGGCCTGGAGGATACAATTTCAAGTCGTGACCACAACACACGTGGACCTTCTGTAACCTACACACACTTCCTGAGCTTTCTAGCTTTTTAGTTTCACAAAAATTGCCTTAGACTTTAGTTAGCTGCATATTTCTCCACGCATCTTTAATGCAATTCCTTGCCAGTAATGTGTAGGCAATCTTGATTTAGTTTTCCTTCAGCCTATGCAGTCTTTAAGAAAGAGCCCAAGTTTCCTTCAGAAATTCTTCCCTAAAAGCCATCTACTCTGCTCTTTCATCATGCTATACTTGTTTGATTGAAATTTCACAGGACACAGATCATCTGCCATATGCGTATGTCTCCTACTGAACCTCAAGGTAAAGAAAAAGGCAACAACTATGCTTTACTCACTTTTGTACCCCTAACATGTGGGCCTGACATATCACCTAAGACATATTCGTAATTCAATAAGCATTAGTTGAATTAAACAATCTGTGAAAGGGAATATGCAAATATGAAAACAATTAAGAAAAGTGGGAATATGAACAACTTTTATTATTTATACTTTCCTTTAAAAGGGCAATTTAAAACTACTATCCTTCCAATTATTTGCCCATTTATCCTCTCAATAAGGACATAATAAGTGTCTATGTATTATAGCCTACGCTCCATGAAAGATATGCAGGCTCCTAATCTTAAGAAAAAAACCAGAAAATAAATGCTATAACAGAACATCAGGTATAAAAATGCCCATGTAATACCCAATAGGATATTAATTCAAAATTTTAAAGCATAAATGCTTGCCTATTACTACAAGTAAGTCAGTTGAAACATCAAATGAAAGCAAAACATAACAGTTAACCACAGGATGTGGTCAATCCCCAATCAGACCACAAATATCTTGCCATGTTTTCACAAGTTACAGATAAGTTGACGATTAGAAATGCTTTCAGTCAATGCCATAGTGTACTGGTTTGTAAAGAAGAACAGACAGAACATGGGGTTGGTGATCCAAAATGGACCTAGGTGGCTATGATCCTATAAATGTATCCATTATTACGAATTAGAAAGAGCTCATTCAAAAGACCGTGTGATACTTTTCCAAATTCCAAACACCTAGCATCATGCCTTTCATGTAGAAGTGATATAATAAGTGAATAAATGAGCACACATGTATGAGACAAGATGCCACAGAACATGAACTTGGCCTCCCAGATGCCAGATTCACCTTACTCTAAAGTCTACAATCCTTCTAGGAATGTGGAAACATGCTGAGAGAATATATAAAAGTAGGGCCTTTTCTGAACTCAAGACAAGATGCAGAAAGAAAGCTTTCTGAACTCAAGAGTGTGGCTTCCTATACAACAGAAAAAAATTCCGCAGAGGTTGGTAATGAGCCCACATGGAAGATTAAGCCATGCTACTTGATAATCTGAAGTACCAATCAGAATTTCCTATTTCCTTCACTGTACAATGTTTTAACTTCTATTAGTTATTCTGTGAAGCTGTTACTTTTTAATTTTCAATATTATCTCTCTCCAATAGAAGAGACTCAGGCTGTAGATGAGAAGGAAAGTCACTCTTTTTTTCTAGCTAATGAGCTCCAGTAGCGCTGGCCCAGTACCCGGAGTAGGAATCCCTTTCCTTTAAATCCATCTGTTCTCCTAAAGTTCTGAATGTCTAACAGTCTTTATACATTTCCAGTGTACATATGTAGCGTTTAGCCACGTCACAAAGTCCAGCTTGCCATTCAAAGAGGAGACTTAGGTTTTCTTCTTCTCCACTGCCTTTGCCCACACCCAAATCACTAGCATTGTTTTTCTTTAGCTCCTGTAATATCCGTTTTCCCTACTTCCATTCTGTTCTCCTATAATCCCTTTGCCATACTGCAGCAAGAGAGAGCTTTGTAAAATGAAATCGGATTATTTCATTCCCATCTTTAAACCCTCCAACAGCTTCCCAGCACACACAGTACAACACACAAATTCCTTTTCCTGGCCTATATGGCCTTTGAGCTCAGGCAACACCCATGCCAGGCATTATTTCAAATCCCTGCCCCTAGTCTTTGTGATGTTCATGTCACACTGGCAGCCGTGCACTCCTCACTGACGCCACTCTCTTGGGGCTGTCCCGGTTGTTCACTGGGTAGAATCTCTACTGCCAAGGTTCTCAACATTTAGGTCTCTGCTCTTGACACTTCATACCAGCCCTCCCTGATAGCCCTTTTAAATCAGCTATCAACTGATAGTTACTCACCAAATATCACCCTGTTTCCTTAAGCATGCACAGCTAAAACTATCTTGCTGGGTCTACTTGTTTATTTACTTATTATCTATCCCTTCCTCCTTCAACTACTACAGTGTAAGTTCTGTTTTTTCCATCACTGTATTCCCAAGGGTTGGCAGAGCATATACATAACAGGTATACGATAGTCTATTGATAGAATAATAAGATGCACTGACATTAAGATCAAACAACAAGGCAGGCACAGAGCCCCAGAATGAGTATTATACATGCTCAGGCCCCAAACATACTAGGAAATTTTTAGATCTAATATTCTGTTATGAAGGGGAAAAATATCATACCTCCCAGTAACACCTGACATTTCTAAACTTTACAATTAAGCTGTGCAAAATAGTTAATGCTTTTTGGTATATCTCAAAGCAAATACATTTAATAATAACATATTATATGCTGGAAAATTGCTAAGAGAGTAGATTTTAAGTGTTCTCACCCCCCCCACACACACAAGTATAGTGAGATAAGGCACAGGTTAAAGAGCTTGATTTAGCTATTCTACAATGCATACAAATCTCAAAACACTGTTTTGACCACCATATGTACAATTCTGCTTGTCATTGATAAAATAAAATCAAAAAAATTTCCTATTCATGAAATATATATCCCTATTTCTTGTTTATAACTTCACTCTGTGCAGCTTAGCTCACAATTCTCCACAATTTCGAAATAGATGACACAACTCGCTGACATCACCAGGTACACATCAACCTTGTCATTAGATGAATCACCCCGATTGCAGAATTAAAGGTGTAAGATTAAGGGATCCGTAAGTTTCCACATGTTTATATATACCTCTCTGTGGGGGACTTAAAATATTACATTATGAAAAATAAGGCTATCATGTTCCCTCCTCTATAATCACATGGATTTTAAGATAATATTATTACTCTTTCCAGGAGAAGGTTTTAAGTAATTATTCCAGTATGAAGAACAAAAGAATAAAAGCTTTCTGAGTCTTGTCAGAAGTGATGCTCTCTATGAACTAGAAAAGTGTTCAGACTTAGGATGGCACAAATAAGTGTAAGGAAGACATGGAGAGAGAATGTAAAAATGAATGCCATCTAGAAACAAGGCAGTAATTAAGCCTTAGACAATCTGAGTAAAATTCACAAAAAACGTTTGACATCCAGAAGGTCCTCGTCAAGTTTGGTTGCGTTCTTGCTCTACCATTTACAGTTCCTAGTGAAGTCATTTGACCTCTTTAGCCATCATTTTTATCATAAAAAGACCAGTAGCTATTTTGTGCTTACAGGCATGAAAGCTTATAATGTACGCAGCAAAAAGAACTCAACAACTTTATCTATCTGTCTTATTATCGTAACAGAAAAACATGGTTTGGGCTGTGGTAACCAGTATGTCTTGTTTCTATTCTTGAAGGTAATACAGCATGAGCTTTGCAAGAAAAAGTCTAAGACTAGGAAGAAGGGAATACATTGGTGTGAAGAAAAGATTTTTAAAAGCATACCATAGTTTGTTCTAAATAAAAATACAGGGAACTTTCAAAGTTTTACCTGAGGTATAACGTATTCCAATTGCCTTACTTATCCAGAGACATGATAGCACAGAGAGGATAGCACCTATAATATCACACAAACAGGCTATACACTTACGTAAAACAAGCAGATTTATTAAACCTCCATGGTCCAAACTTTCTCAACCGTTGGGGAAGTGTGTCAGAGTTAATCATAAGTGTAAAATCTAAATGCTTATACTCGCTGAGATCCATCAACGAGGATACATATGAAAGGATATTCAAGCCTAGTACTTATAAGCGCATACATCACGGTGTAAGAATTTATCTCTCCTTCGTTCGACCACCATTACAGTCTTAGCATCCACTACTACCTCTTTGTGTCCAGACCCCTCCTTCTTACTAGGTTTGTTCTCTTTGCAAGAGTGATCAGCCTCTGGGAGACCAGATGGGCAATGCAAAGCGTCAGTAACAGGAGACCAGGGTTTTTTGAAAATTAGCCTAACCTGCTCCCTTTGCCTTTGATTTACCTGGGTGTCCTTAATGGGATACTCACATTCCCCTAGCTGAAGTGGCCCCCCCTCCAACCAAGACTTTATGCCCGGAGGATATTTGCCACATAGCTGACATTTAAAGTAATAGGTAAGATTTATTAAGCACTAGCCCTGCTGGCCATTTTATGACCATTGTGTTATTTAATCCTGCCAAATACTTCAGGAGGAAGACATGATCTCCATTTTGGAATTATGAAATGTGACACGGAGCTGGTAAGTTGTAGAAAAATCACAAAGTTAGAAAGCGGTTGATCTGGGACACATCACTGGATCTGACTTCACATAACATGCTCTTAACCACAATGCTTGCCCCATCCTACAATGGTGACATACTCAACAGAGAGCATTTAGTTTTCACCGTATTTCTGGGCATTGATTTTTATCAGAGGCTATATTTGTATCCAATATTTATTTTATATCAGCTATATGGAATTACCCTTGACACTAAAAAAAATATGGAAAAAAATCGAAAGGAAAGAACCGCAGGTTCTAGAATGGACACACAGGCAAAGAATTCTAAGACAGTGATGAGTATTTATGTTGAAAGTAATTATCAACCTAGGTTCTACTCTAACCAAGGTTATTATATCATTTGCTCATGTTGGGGAACAGAATCTGATTTTGGAAAAGAGGACAGGTAAAAAGACTCTCCAGACTTAGGGACGGGTGAATTGCCTTCTAGGGTCAGACTGTCTTGATGACAACAAGCTGTTCTGCCTCCTTCTCTCTCTCTGGGACGGAGACTCTGGGTTTCCAATGGGCCACATGCCCACTGACACCGTACAGACACTGGGTCTCTACTTCCTGCCACCTGCCTTGTTTCCCTCATATTTTCTAAGAAAAGTATATTTATAGAAACTTCTAGGTCAGGCTGTTTCAAAGTTGCCTTAGCGAAAATGCCGGTCAGATAACTGAAAAGGTTTCAGATTAAAATCTTAGAGAAATAAAAAAAGAAAAATATACATTCACACTGTAATATAAATGCAAAAAGATAACTAATTGTTCTTGTGATTTAGCCCCTGAGTATAAAGAGTGCTAACTTTAGAAAGGGTTACAATAATGGAAGGAAATTAATCATAATCTTTCAATTTACATTAAAATGCTCTGTTTAATTCAAGTTATTCTTTACAGTAGGGAATTAAAAATAGCTAATAATTCGTCCTCTAAGTTGACGGAAAATTAGACAATTCAATTTACAAACTTTCACATTAGGTTTAAGAAATTCTAGAAATTACATGGAGCCAGACCAATGAAATGCCATTAGCTTTCTCAATAATACTCACCATGTACAAAATACCAGGCGAGAAAAACAGGCTCAGTGATTTTAGTACTTTCATTATTATTTGTGGATAGATGAGCTTTCGATCTCTTTCTGTAAAATCTACCTATAGCTATTTATCTATTTTATATTCTTTCTACACAGATTGAGCTAGAGAGGTATGGAAACCAATTGGGAGACAATGAATTCAATTAACTCAAAAAACTTCAATAGCCAACATCAAAAAAAATCTTTTAATGTAGGGAGACATGTTACCCTGACACGTGGAATGTTATTTTACTTCAAGATGGGTAAATAGCTGGGCCGCAAGAACAGTCCTCAAACCAAAAAAAAAAAAACAAAAAAAAAACCAAAAAAAAAACCCAAAAAAAAAACAAACAAAAAAACCCCAACAGTTTCAATATCTATTACTTAAAAAGAATCTATGGCTCTGTTCAGCTTTAAGAGAGGATGTATTCTCTCTCTTCACAATATAGCTTACTAAACCAGAGACTGAACTGTCTAAATGGAGCCCACTGACAGATGAACTGTGTTAATATAAATGTGGAAAAACTGGAAAAGTGCCTGGAAACATACCATTAACTAACAAGGACGGATTGACCTTCAATTATTATTTTACACTGAAAGCCTCCTGAAATCAGTTTGAAGATTCAAAAAATATATATATAGTAAAATATATATAGATTCATGTAAAAGAAAGGATGCTTAAAATATTTATTGATGGGAATTTCAATCTAGTAGACTGGGATACAATTTTCATCAAACAAAACAACAACAACAAAAAAACCCCCACATTCAAAATAGCAACAATATCAACCACACACAAAAGATCTCTAAGAAATCTCTAAGGAAACAGATTGCATATTAGGAATCGGGTTTTTTGAAGTGATCTTTTGAATACTAATTTATTCAGAACTATAATTGTGATACTGATGTTCTCTTGAGCAATTTGGTACTTACTGACTTCAATTCTTTCCTTTCAGGAATAAACAAGACACACGAGGGTTTAAAGAAATCACCAACAATTTCCTCAACTACACTCAGCACAGTTGGCTTACTCTGGATACTCCATAAAGCACACTAGACCTGCTGAGAATCTGCAGGTGACGAATGGGGCAGGGAAATATTGAAAACCAGGGCTCAACAGTGAAATGAATAGTGATTCCAAGCACATCCTTTATGAGGGAACCAGATGCCTCCATACAAGAGAGGTTTTATAGAACGATCTCTGGGCATTTTCTGACTCTTGTCTTGAACTGATGTAAATCCATACTCTCCTCTCCTCTCCTCTCCTTCTACTTTAGAGAAAGCAGTTTTTCTCCTTGAAGATCAAAGACTTCACCTCTGATCTTAGTTTTCTCCCACTCTTTCCTTCTGAGCTTTACCCTTGGATTGTCCCTGAGTCTCCCGTCTTTTTTTCTTCTTCACTGGTTCTTTCTCATCTGCCTATAAATGAAGTTTCCCATCAAAATTTTTGTCTAGGACGGTGCCTGTGGCTCAAAGGAGTAGGGCGCTGACCCCAAATACTGGAGGTAGAGGGTTCAAACCCAGCCTCGACCAAAAACTACAAAAAAAAAAAAATTTTTTTTGTCTACCCTCATTCTCTCTCTACCTATTATTCTCACACCTTTTAACTACCTCTAGTAGATGGTTCACGAATACCTCAAAGGCATTTCAGGGTATGCAAAAATATATTTATTTTAATCCACATCATCATCTGACAGTAGAATTGGAATTCACACAATCCCTACCCTACCCCAGTGAAGCTAAATTCTTGGTTCTACCTTCTTCATCATCATCACATCAGTCAGTGTTTACCAACTTCTGCCAAATTTTAACTTCAAAATGCCCCTGGACTTGATCTACTCCTCTTGGTTCCCCGTCACGCAGTTCAGGGCTTCACTGTGCCTCACCTAAACTCCCAGATGGCCTCTTCCTCATCAGCCTCCCAATTCACCTCTCTTTCTTCAACCATTTCTCCACATTGCTGCTGCAACTATTGTGCTAAAATGTAGTGTGGCCACGGGCACTGCTCTGATCAAAAACATGTTTGATCGATAGCATTTATAGTTCCACAGCTGTCAGGACAATCTATTCTAGCACAGAATCATGGGATAATCTTTCCAAGGGCATCAACCACTAAAGAGAAGGGCAGGTGTTAGAAGCCCAAAGCCCCGATTCCTCAGTGCATAGGTGTCAAAGCTTATTTCCAAGCTTGGTTTATAAGTTGGGACACTCCTTTTTTACTTTCACTATCATGCAATCATTAAATGCCCTTTTCAACCACATGTCTATGTTATAAGGAATCTGTGAGGCAAGATATGCCCCAGATCCCACAACCATTTTGTCAAAAGGGTTTCACGGAACAGATCTTACTGAGGATGAC
>NW_003852524.1:3788101-3810627 GCF_000181295.1 Otolemur garnettii
ATATATATATATAATTTCTCTGAATTATTTAAATGCATGACATGCATTTTTTTAAATGACTCAGGATAGTAATTATGTTTACATAATTCTGTGTTCTTTTGTACAGTTTTGGGTGCTTAAGAACTACAAAGGTGAGTAGAAATATTTGCCCCAGAGCAAGCCCTTTCAAGCCACAGTATTTTTCTGGCTCTTATTTCTTTAATTTTATTTTCTTTTATTTTTTATTTATTTAATGTTTGCTCAGTTGCCCCCTTAATCAGAAAGTCAGCTTTTTCTTTTTCTTGTTACTGCAATCAGTGTATCTGCTCCTTGGTAGGGTCTGTACTTCTCCCTTCAAATTGCCTGAGGATTTACATATTAGATCCTAAAGCCTGTTAAAATAAATGGAAGTCATGGTCTGGCCCTCTGATGCAGGGTTCAAGGCTTTTTACAGAATAAAGTTCATGAGCATCGGTGAGTATGTTTTTTGACACTGTTTCAGACCTTTCTTACTGACTTCTTCGTAAGTGACGACTTAAAGCACAAACTACCTTGTTAATTCTTTTTTGTTTTTTCTAAGAGAAGCCGTATAGATCTTTGATACATAACTTCTAGTTAAGGTAAGAGGAAAATTAGACATCAAATGTTAAGGTCTTTTAATATTTTCATTCTTGGCTTCTTGTAAAAACCCAGAAAAGCTGAAAATGTTTCTTCACAGATCCCCAGTGTTTAATATATATTAACAAGTGAACATATTTCCTTCCAATCTCCTTTTACCCTATCTTTTTCCTTTTTGAAAAAAGACAAAAATATCACTTGATCATTTTTATAAAAATAAATATTCTCAATATGAAAAAATCAAAACAATCAGAAAAGTACAAAGAACAAAAAAGACGACGAAACCTATCCCAAATCCACACACCAGAAAGAATCATAATTCACTTTAGAAGAACATCAAATCAGATCTCGATCCAGACCTGTGTAAATATGTGTGTGTTCACATGTGTGTACACAGAACAGTACACAGAGGACAGAAACATAAAGAGACATTTCAAAAAATGGACCCATAGGGGTATTCATCTTCATTTACAGAGTATTAAGTTTAATCAAATCTAAAATTAATAGAAGAAAATAAATCTTAAAAATTATTAAAATAAATATTTTAAAATTACAGGTGTATTTCTAAAAAGAGCACACTCATGTTTTTTAAAGAGAATTTTGAAAACCAGTTCAGAGACTAGCATAATTTGTTAATGGCATGTTTTAATTCAGATGGTATCAATCAGCTCCCTGCTTTCAACAAAAGATGAGGCCGTTAGCATTCTCAAGACCCCTTCTAATTCCCCTCCTACTTCCTTATTTTTGTTAATTATAATATTTAAACTGTCTAGATTTGTACATTCACATTCTCATCGTTTTCATAAGTTTTAGGATCCCTTAGTATTCATTCAATTTAGAAGAGATTAAATGCTTTCAGCCAGTCCTTTTACCACAGCTTCTTCATTCATACGTTTTCACTTTTATGGATTTGAATTTTTGTGTTTTGCTAGTTCTCTCTCCCCTCCGCCCAGGACAGGTCTAGTGAATTTTGTAGTTTTGGAGTTTTCTCCACATTCATGAATTGTTACTGCTCTGATTTTCCTGAGATGGCTTCTCACTGCCTGGATGCCTAAAGCATTTTTTCTTAATCTTAAAACTTTATCAGCTTAAGTAGGACACGTCTTAGATTCATGTTCTGATTCAAAATTTCCTGGAACATATTGTGTTCTTTTAATATACCACTTCAGTTATTCATTTTCTAGGGTTTCTCTTCAGCTATCTATTCTGTTTCATATTTTGGGTTTTCTGTTCGGGCTCACCACTTACCCTTATGTTGAATTAGCTTTAGCTCTGTTCTATATTTATTGGGTTCTCTAAAACTACTGTTTTCCTCATCTCTTTCATTCATATACACGCTAAGCATCACAGGCTTTTCCACCATGTGGCTGATTGGAAACTCCGTGATGTTGGTCAGACACTTTTGTCCTGTCTGTTACTGACCACTGCCTTTGTGTTGCTGCTTTGGCCCTCAGTTCATTTGCAACCATGTTATCTGTTTTCTTCTAGGCTTTGGGCTATCAATTTATTGAACGGGTATGCTTACTAAGTTATTTGTTAGTGTGAAGCGATTGTGAGATTTTCTTTGGATTACTTGTGTAACAGTTTTTTCTTTGAGTTCTGCATAAACTATGTTTACTTTTTGATTGAGCTTTAGTAGGTTTGCATAATTACTTGCATAAAAGCTGTGCCATGATATGTTTCTCCCCATCCTCCATGTTTGGACATTGCAGGCAAGATCCTATATTTGCTCTGACAGAGTACGCCTAATTTAAGTCTTTGTCCACCACAGATAAGACCATATGTTCCCCCTGACCTGCCCCAAGCACCGTGAGCTACAGATGGAAGACTCAGTGTTTCACAGTCCTCCCATCTTTCTATAGCTTGAGAGACTGGCAGGATAGAGAGGGTTGCAGGGTTTGGCCATGCATGGTGCTTCTTTGTTAGGAGACTGGGCTCTACTCTAAAAGTAGATTAAGTTAGATGTTTTGTACTACAGTGGGGTTCAACTCTTCTCGCTAGGGAAAGATATTCTGTTCCCATGGAAAAAACAATCCTCACACTTTGGGTCATTTTCCAAAGTGACAGTGAAATAAATGCCTATTCATTTCTATCACAGTAAGCACCTTTGTCCACATCTTCCCTCTGATTCATATGTCCCAGGATTCTAACACTTGTTGGTCAGAAGAGAAAAAGGATAAGAATCCACAGGTATGTTTCTCTACAGATTTGGGTAGTTACGAGCATTGTGAGGATTGAATCAACTCACTGGTATAGCTCTAGAAATACAGAGGCTGTTAACAACTAGGCCACATTATGCCTCCCAGTCTCATTTCGGAATTGTTTTTCATATGGGAAATGAGTCTTTCAAATATAGTGCTTTAAGTTGTGTTAATTCTAAAAGAAAATGTTTTAGCTAGTTTTGTTCATTTGGTTGGTATGAGGATATGGGAGTAGTTGGATTTCATGTTCTAGTTTCAATAAGATTTCTGAAGCCAGAAATTTTACTTAAGGTTTTAAAGAACTAATTTCTCATAGACCTAAAGAGAATTAAAAAATATACAGATGCACCCAAGGATTTTTTTCTTCTTCTTCTTTCCTTGTATACTTAAACATTTTTAAATATCATTATGAGATTTTAATTGAGCAATAGATGAATAAAAAAGTCACATCTTCTCAAGCAGAGAAAAGCAATTGAAGAGGCTTGTTCTGACCTTTTGAAGAAAGCAGCATTGAGTTACAGTTTGTGGCCATTGCCAAATGATTTAATTACCATTATAATCAAATTTCTTCTGTAAAACAGAGTTCATTTGAAAAATGACATATTTTTTAAAAAGAGAATAAATCTGAAAATAAAAACTCCCCTTCTCCAAAGGAATTCCTCTTAATTTTAAGAGGGTAGGCCTAAGTTATATGTTCCAACCACATACATTATCCTCGCTCCTAAATCTAATGTAACAAAAGGAAAGTTTGAAAAGTAGATTTCACTGAATGTTTGTGGAGACAACAACTTTGAAGAGAAATTTTTCAGTGAGCATGAATGGCTATGCAGGTGGTGCACAATAGCTGACTCTTTCTTAGAACTGTTGTTTCTCTTTCGGGCTTGGCTACTCCTTTTCTCTGAAACCACCACGCCCACTCGCAAAAGTAACATCATGCTCTGCCTTTTACTTTCCCTGAAACAAGTTTTCCCTTAGCATGTTTGCAAAAGTTTGACATTTGAAAACAGAGTTTTATTAGAAACCAGAAAAACATTTTATGAAAATATTTACTGAAAATAGAGACTGTTTTTAAAAGTCAACTTCAAATACAGGTTTCCAGAACATCCCAACATCTTTTGATTGTTCAAAAGAGCGTTTCTTCATGCCTCAGTCTCTTATCCTGCCCACATTCAGGGTCCCATCTGACACACAGAGCTGCTTAAATTTTCGTTTCCTTCCCTCCTAGGTCCAGAATCTACAACGGAAGATACTACTTGTTTTTCAAAACCAAAGAGTGGTTTCCTTGTTCATTTTTTTCTATTTTAAAGCCAAATACCATGACATTAGTAATAAAGCTCTTTCATTCAAACTTTGACAGATACCTATTTGACCTTTGGCCAAGTCAAAGGCCATAGAGAATGAAAGACATGTTTGGTTATAATGAATAATTCCAGGTTTCTTGATTTGTTTTTTTAACTCGAAATATTCTATTATGCCACAGGTGGTAAGTGTTTTCTAAGTACATTACATACTTCATAGCCACACGTGAACATAAATAGAAATGCTGTTTTTTTAATTGTTCATTAGAGTATCACAATATATTAACCTATAAAGATAATATGATAAATTTAGTACTGGTCCAATTGAAGATGTACCACATTTTCTTTTTTTTTTTTTTTTTAGACAGAGCCTCTGGGTAGAGTGCCATGGCATCACAGCTCACAGCAACCTCTAACTCCTGGGCTCAAGCGAGTCTCCTGCCTCCGCCTCCCAAGTAGCTGGGAGTACAGGCGTCCGCCACAACTCCAGGCCATTTTTGGTTGCAGCCATCATTGTTGTTTGGCGGGCCTGGGCTGGGGATTCGAACCCGCCACCTTAGGTGTATGTGGCTGGCGCCTTAGCCGCTTGAGCCACAGGCGCCGAGCCGTACTACATTTTCTTAAACACAAATATAACTTTCTCTCTAGTAGACAAGAGATTTGGAAAAATAATTAAAATCCAGTGACATGCTCTTTGGTGTGGTTAAGAGATCAGACTCAGAGGGAGGTCTAGTCTCAAATTCAGGCATTAAAACCTACTACTTTGAAGCTATAGGTAACTTATTTAACCCCTTAACATTTATTATCTGTAAAGTGATGATAATAGCAACTACTTCATAAGATTATCAGGATTACATGAAATAATGTATTCGAGGCCCTTAGTACAAGGGACTAGTTAAGCCCTTAATTCAAGTGGGCTCTGTTTACTTTTCTAAGCTAAACCACCACCTTCAGAAGGGAGGGGTTTTCTTTTGGTTTTGTTTTTTAAAACGTACACCAGTCAGCAAAAACCCAGTGTGAAAGTAGAGGTAAAATATTTATTTTTCCACAAACAGAATAATTTTATGACCATCAGGAGATAAAATCAGTAACTATGACTCTATTTCACCTTTTCTAGAGATAAAAAAAAATCATTTCTAAATAATAATTCAGAGGGAAGAAATGAAGACCAAGTGTCAAATTCTTATTTAGAATGTACTTGATTTAAAAGGGACAAAAAAGGTCTGAAATTTTCAGGTGAAAATAAAATTTTAGGTGGACATAAAATTTGTGTGCAATTTAAAAGAGTTTAACGAAGGAAATTGCACGTGACCTTTGTGTCCACCCTGAGCTGAGAGAAACATCCCAGACTTCTGTAAGATTCTAGTTTTCCTTCCCATTGCTAGAGCCTTGGGTTTTAGGAATTAAAGAGGTGATCCTCGCAAAAATTGGATAGTTGCCTATAATTTGTGATGAAGAACGTTAAATATCATGGGGCCATCTTCTGGTGTTTTCATGGAAAGCAGAATTCACACCAACTACATTAAGTAAAAGTAGATCTATAAGGGAAAGTCGAGAACTCCATTACAAGTTCAGTTATGTCTCTGAGAAACTGGAGAGTCATCAGGGTACTGTGTTCATCTCTCTTTCTGTGAAGAAAATTCTTGTGAAGGGCTTCTCCAATACCTGCTCCATTCTCCTCCCTCATTTACTGGTTTATTTTGGTTTAATTCACTTTTACAACTCTGTACAACTCTCACTTGACCTTGGCTTTCAGAGAGCACATTCTGACTCTGGTCCCAAATCTGCAAGACCTTACAACTTTTGTCTGTCTTGGTTCCAAATCCAGGCTGACCAGTTAGGTGTTCACACCTGATCTCACTGTACCTATAAGGTTGGTTTTATGTGACAGAGAGGGTGGCCCACTCTGGACTGTACATAGGATTCATTCTCCAAGAATAGAATTGAGAGTAGAAAGAAAATTTATATGTAAAGCCTAGACAAATAAAAGTATTTCTATCTAGGACACAGCTTCTAGTTAGCAGTTATCTCTCTAACCTGCATATTTTGAGGTACAATTTACATTCCGCAAAATTCACCCTTTTTAGCGTACTGGTCTATAAATTTTGGCACACATGTAGTCACATAAACATCATATGTGATCAAGACAAAGGATATTTCCATCATTAACTGGTATCTAAAAATTCTCTAAATTATATATCTTAAGTATTCTCTTTTCACTTACAGAAGCAAGATGAATAGCTGCTATTGCTCATAAGTTTTCATTTAAAAAAATCTGCTTTTAAGAGATAATACAAAAATTGTACATATTGATACTGAGACTTGAGTGATTGTATCATAAGAAAACAGAAAATATAGGCTATTTCTAATGTAGGCTGTTACATAAATAAACATTGAAGGGAGTACTTTAAGTTAGGACTTCATGAAACACTGATGTATAAGCACTCTCGGGTAAAGAGTCTCTGTACAGTGGATACAGTAGACACTTATTGTTAGAAGCTTTAGACGATATTTGAATTTAGACCACAGCTTGCTAATAAATATATGCTATCCTATGGCATTCTGCCAATGTAGGGGTGGAAATGCTTGGGAGATAATCAAAGGTCACAGCTTTATTTAACACAGCCACACACCAACTAGGAAGATAGGCGTTCCCGACTGGGCAGAGACAGTCTGTCCTCCTGTGACTGCCCTGTTCTTCAGTGGAGTCAAATCCTGCCTTTAAAAGGTGGGGCTCACCAAGGGGCCTAAAACAGGTCTCATCTTTCATCAAGGGCTTCTAATTTTAAATTGCTGCCATGCTAAATTTTATCTTAAGTGTCGCTCTGAGTCTCCACCCAGTTCACATGTGCCACTGTTTTAAAAAAAGAATTTCCCACGGCTGTGAATTCCAATTGCATTGTTTAACATACCGCCTTCCCCAGGCACAAAACAAAACAAGTTGATTAAGAATTTAAATAAGAGCTGCATTTATCGGCTTCTGATATATTCTGTGTGAATGGACTGAAGCTACAAAATACTCATCTCTACTGATATCGTTCTCCATGATAGTAGAATCCACTAAGAAGAAATTAAAAAATGAAACAATTGCTTCCTAGGATAACAGGCTTGAGTTTCAATTTTTTTTTTTGATAACCCAGTTTACTTACCAAATATTATTCAATTTGCATGAACCAAATAAAGCATTTGGGTTTGTTTAGGTAATTTATGAGCACTCCCTTATTTCTAAGCCAGTCTGGAACCATGTGAACACAAACACATAATACAGGGACGACATAAACATACTATACATATACACTCACACACACATCCACACAAAGTTCCCATTGATATTATCCTAGAACTCTAGACATGCAATAGGAAGAGAGATTCTTAAACAATGAGTTTACGTCAATATCAGTAGAAAAAGCTAGTAAGAAAAGAGAAATAGCTTGAGAGACTTAACATTTTAACTCCCAAATACTCTGTGGGGCTGGAAGGTAAACTATTCCCAAATGATGCCCTAGAACCCCCATTCCTGAGAACTGTAAATAAGCTCAATGGAAAGCAAGCTGGCTAGTTATGCTGGACCTGTGGCTTCCACCCTAGACAGTACCCCTAATTAAATTCAAACAAAATGCCCAGCCAGATGGGTGAAATAAGGGTCTCAGGGTGCACCCCAGAAAAATTAAACAAAATGGCCTGGCATCTGGACTCTTTCCAAATCTGTTTCCTTCTCCTCAACTAAGGTCAGGTGTCTACTTTGGGGTGACAAGGATGCGCGCTCCCTGGAGCTAAAACCTGCCCTGATCCAATCCTCTGTCACCCAGTCCTTCCAGTGAAGACCCCCAGCTCTGACCCAGCTGCTCCCTTCTTCAGCAGGTGACATTCCATTAGGAAGCCAAGGAGCCCACCCCGAGGATGCCAAAATCTGTTACTGAGAGTTTGGTACTTGTTCTCGAGGCCACATCAGAAAAAACAAGAACAAATGGTTTTTGAGAAGCAGGAAAGGGAAACTTATTGCTTTGCTGGCAGAGGAGGAAAAATGGCAAACTGTTGATCTCAAAATATCGATATTTCCTCTGAATGCTACCTATTAATAGAAATAGCAACCTCATGAGATGTACCTGGACTAAAAATTGGTAAAAATGGGAAATATCCCATGCTATGAAACTCAGTTCCTCTAAAAGGTGAGGAATCAGCATTCCTTTATGAAGAACCAACATTGCCAGCAGGAAAACCCAAGTGATAATTTCCGTTGAAAACATTTATGGTTTGAAATGGGATTTTTTTACAAAATTATAATTTTTATTTGCTACAATTAAACTTATATAAGACAAGGGTGCAAGGAACATGTACTTACAAAGATGGTTACTACACTTGTTCATATAACCAAGTACCGCATATTTCTTTTTTCTTTTCCTGTGTTATGGAATTCATCTTCTTTCACATAGGTTAACCTCACCTGGGCACGTATTTTATTCCACTGTGGACTGAGGTCGTAGAGGCTCAGTGTATGGTGCAGTCAGACTGACATGTCTGAGCCAAGGCTACCATTACCCTATTTTCTGTGGCCTTTACTCTAGAGTATAGGTTACACATGCCTTTACAGACCTGAAAAACCTGTACTAATCTTCCACAAAGCTTAACCGCTGGCTGGGGTTGGGGAATCTGACGCTTGTATTTTCATGATAAAGCTCACCATCATGGAAGAGTATGCCCGGGCATCTCAAGTATTTCAGGCAGTCTCCATTTCATTTGGAAGGTGTTTCCAGAACACAGGTCAAGGGTGGCTAAGTGGAGTGTGAGCTGGGGGATTGTATGCTTTCAGCAATGGGGTAAGGCTCGACCAAATTCTCTGGAAAACAGACTGCAAGGAATGAGGAATGTCCTGAAAGTGTGGACATTCTTGGGGTGACTGCCACGAGCAGGGCTAAAGTTAAGTTCAATTGGCTTCAAAGCATGAAGGCTGTGTGAGCTGCAGAATGTGGAGAGAGGGAGCAGGAAAGGCTCCTTGGCTTTCTCTCCTCACCCCTAGTGAAGACACAGGAGAGGCGCCTCGAGTCGGCAGGCCTCCTGGCTCCAGACAAAGGAGGCTTTACCTCTTCAGCAAAACCAGTTGTTCTCATCCAAATAAGACACACCTTAACTCTGACTTTCGTTCACTCTCATCTCTGAGTAGAATTTCTATTTTCTATCCACGTGAAAATGTACCCGCACTTCAAGACGACCTGTAGGTAATGTAGCTTCTCATCCTCTCGTTGGAAGACACTTTCTTTGCTCCTGACCCCCCGAGCTCATTTTGCACGTGTCTTTGACATCTTTTTGTTTTGCATCATCTGTATAAATAATTGTGTCTGCTACCAAAACCACCTTGCGAGCAGTTTGACGATAGAAAGTGTTTTGTGCAATTTATATTCCCTGTGCATCTAGAGCAGAAAAATAACACGTATGTGTTCAGTAAATAATGACTGAGCAAAACACTAAGATCTGAATGAGGCAAAACAACAGAAACCAGGTTTCTCTCTCCACGCAGAGGCCGGGTTTATAATTACAGGTAACACCTATGAAGTATTTATCTTCCGTCAAGTACTTGCTCTGTAAATTTCCCAGTAAGGAAATAATGTTACTCTTATAGCAATTCTAGCAGTTGCATCATACTGTTATTTCTGTTTAACAACCACGGAAACTGAGGCCCAGACAGGCTTAGTAATTTGTTCAAAGTCAGATGGGGAAGCTGGGGGTCAAATCTCAGCAAATAGGTTTCAGGGTCTGAGGCCTGTACTTCACAGCCTCACTACCCGGGTGACATGAATCCAGGCAGAGCGCGGGTGAAGTCTGTACAAACATCACTGGGGGAAAGAAGAGTGACAGATTCTTGAGACAGGACAGCCTGAGGCTTTAGTTCTCATAGATACACACACATATATATATTTGTGTATTCATTTATTTATTTTCTTCTTCCCTTTTCCTTTCTATTCTCATCTCTTCTTCTCCTTGCTTTTCCTTCTGTTTCAACTAGAATTTTTTTGCTGTAGGCCATAGGAACCAACTCTGGCTTATGAGGGAAGGAAAACGGTTTGTTGGCAGGTTACAGAGTAGCTCACAGAACCAAAGGGAAGTCTGAAGGAAGAAGCAGGCTCAGCAGTCAAGAACCAGAGGCGCTCCGTGGTTCGCGGTGAGAGCTAATGATGTCTCTTCCAGGCATCTCCGCCACAATGAGCCCATTCCTACAGCTTCTTGGACTTTTAGTTTAGGTTTCAAATTCTAGAGAAGGGGGTGCACCTGACAGGCTTAGTTCAGGCCTTGTGCTCATTCCTTAGATAAGGGAAGATAAGAGACCTTTGGGGACAGATCTATTACACTCAAATGATGAAGAAGGACTGGTCCTGTAGTTAAACTGTGGTGGTTTCCAAGAGCATAATAGCTACACAACAACCTAGAAAGTATTCATGATGGTTCTCATTTCTCTTTCAAGAAAACAACCAACACTTCCTCTAGTTCTTCATGCATTTTAGCCTAATGACCCATTAGACACAGGGAAGGGCTCACTCACTCGCTGGTCACAGATCCCTGCTGACGCTGAGAACGGCAGGGCGGGCTGAGTCACTCTCTCCAGCTGTTACTCAGGGCCCACAAAGGCTGACTGTCCTTTCTCAGCATCTCACTTTGGGCCCAGTTTACGAGGGACTTCACAGCTTATTCTTAGTTACTGTTAGCTTTAAGCATGATGTGATCAGCTCCATAATTAATAGTTTCCAGGCTACTACTTAATGATTAAAAAAAATGCTGATCTCTTTTCTTTTGTAACGACCTGGATGGAACTGGAGACCATTCTTCTAAGTGAAGTATCACCAGAATGGAAGAACAAACACCACATGGGCTCAATACTAAATCAGAACTAATCGTTCAACACTTAAGTGCACATATGGAAATAAAACTCAGTGAAAATACAGTGAGTGCGGGGAAGGGGGGATGGGTAAATCACACCTAACCAGTACATTGTCGGGGTGCAGGACACACGTGTAACTCTGATTCAATCTGTACAAAGCAAACTAAGTAACCCAAACTGGCATACCTCTGTAATATTCTGAAATAAAGAAAAAAAAAACTAGTTTCCACAATTTTTCCATTTAAGGAGAGGAAATAAAACAGGTTAAAAATTTTACCTATTGTGCATGAAATTATTTATAGATACAATAATACCAACTCAAATTGAATTCCAAGCTTAGAAAATAAGTATTAAACTAGAACATTAAAAAAAAGACTAAGATTTAGGTATAATCAAACTTGAGAAATTTTAGACTTGAACTTCTAAAGTGATTTTTTTCTAAGTCTCACTAAATGCCCCACCCAAGCCTTGTGTGTACATTCATGAAAATATACATCCATACACACATACACACGCATGCACATACACATATAGACATACTTTGTCTATGATAAACATATACCTAGTTTTATGCTACTGCATGTATCTTTATTCTTTTTAAAGTTCGAAATAGAAAGTCATACAATCAGAGGAAAATGCATTCAGCAGAAATCCAGAGTCAGTCACCTGAGTTCCTCTAATGGTGACTGAACTAAATATGTAAGAGTTTAAATTTATAGTACAGATTGGCTTATAGACCTTTGTTCTTGAAAAATAAAAGCAATTACTAAAAATTTAGTTCCTACTTTGTACAAACAACTTTATTTATTTATTCATATATTTTTGACACAGGGTCTTGCTCTGTCTCCTAGGCTAGAGTGAAGTGGCATCATCATAGCTTACAGCAACCTCAGACTCCTGGGTTAAGCCATCTTCCTGCCTTGCTTTGTTTTACAATGGAAGGCTCAGTTCCACATTGCCCAAACATCTTCTGATTATGCTCATTGGATCTAATTCCAAGAAGACTAACTTTCTAGGGCTTATCTCTGTGTGTAACAGATGGACCCTCTTCTAGACCATTTATTGAAGGTATGGAACATCAAGATGCAGAAAAGCATCTTTCTATGAACTTTTGCTGATTATAGTAATGAAGGGATGAAGTTGATATTCTGTTAGCTCCATGTCCAGGGCATGCAGGCAAAAGAGAATGCTTATAAAGTGGGAACAAGGTGCAAAAGGCAACGTTTGAATAAAAAAATAACAGACTACTGTTAACATTTAGACAGAAGAAGAAAATGAAAATGAATCATTCAAAACTAAACGCAAGCAGGTAATACTCCACTATCTAAGTTCTGCTAAGGAGTAAATATAAAGCAATATTTTATAGTCTTTTATATCATTATGTCAGGCAAATGTAATTTTACGTCCTAGCATAGCCACTTACTCTGTGATAGACAAATAATTTACCTCTCCTCCCTTAATTACTTCATCTTTAAAGAAGAATGATAACAATACTACCTACCTTATAGAGTTACTATACATGAGACAATGTATAATAATGGGCTTGTCATAGTTTAGGAACGAGAAGTTCATAGTAAGTACTTAACAAATGTTCACTCTTATTAAGATCAGATATTCCTTTATGAAAACCAAATGGGGCTGGACATGGTGGCTCGTGCCAGTAATCCTGGCACTTTGGGAGGCCTAGTAGGGAGGATTGCTTGAGGTCAGGAGTTTGAGAATACAAGAACACCCCGAGCAAGCGAAAGAGGAACAGCAAGACTGTGTCTCTACAAAAATAGAAAAATTAGCCAGGCACGATGGTGTGCATCTGAAATCCCAGCTACTAGGGAGGCTAGTGCTTGAGCCTAGAAACTTGAGGTGACAGTGAGCAATCCACTTTAGCCCAAGTGATGGAGAAAGATCCTGTCTCAAAAAACAAAACAAACCCAAACCAAACCAAAGACCTTCCTATAATGTGTTGATAAAGGCAGTTCAGTAACATTCACCTAGACACATTTCATTTTAGTATGTCTTTTTCATTCTTGTGTTTCATTCATGTAGCTTAGACTACTATTCAGCAGAAACCACCTCAACATCACAATCCCTCAAACTCACTTTTACTGCGCACCTCTCAAATGGAAGAGCGGGGTCTTTACTTTTAATCCCCTTCTGCTTTCTGTAGGTAAAGACGCTACTTGAACAGTCAAAAAGAACTGACATGTTGAGATGGCTAACAAGAGACACAGTTACTACCGAAACCCAAGCTACAGAAACAGAGCTTTAAACCTAAGCATACATGCAAAGTTTTCTTCCTTCTCCAGAACATCAGTTTACTGTCAGTTATAAAGCTTTTCCAAACAGTAGGCATACATTTTAAGGGTCTAAATATTGTAATTCCTAAGGCATCATGACTTTTATTTCTCATCGTACTTCCATTCCCAGCACCCAACTGTTTTGGATTTCACAAGTGTTAGCAAGCATACCCTTAGACAAGGTCCACATCATCACTAATGCCAGGACAAGAAACCAAATACGATGATATCATCCATCCAGATCAGTGGGTTTCTTTGTTCAAGCAAAAGCAGGCACAAAATATTTCTTACTGCCCATGAAAGTGCCCCAGTTGGGTCAACATTTCTGGAAAGGATTGAATAGTTTTCAAATTCCACAGTAGGAGATTAAAAGAGTAAACAAAGGAATCTTTCTTTCCAGAGACTCCAGTGAAGAATGTGAGGACTGAAAAAGTATATTAGGCCATGTATGTCTTGCATGAGTCAGTCTGGGCACCGTGTGGGTTTCAGAAAGAGAATGACAGGAATGACTTCAATTGCCTAAATAACTATCATTGTTACATCAGGACCCCAGGGGAATTGCATATTATTTATTTTATAATATTATAAGTATAATAATATACTTATTTTGTAGCCAAAATGTCCCTAAGAAAAAAATCAAGATAAATGGTACATACTGATACTTTGATTAATTAAGCATTGTAATAAGCAAGAAAAATCAGTACTTGTACTTAAAGTTTTTAACAATGCTTGCATGACATCTCTTCTGACCATAGGGCATAATTATGTTCATTTCTTAAAATATGCATCACATTTTCTTCAAAAGTAGATATTTGGCTAAACTTAATCTCCCCTTTTAGTACTGGCCACAGATCAATTTCTATGATCTTGAACATGTTAATTAACTAGTACTTATGCAACATTTTGGCCCTGTGGCATCAGCCTGGCACCCAAAGTAGCAAGTAGGTGAAAGAAAGCCTAAAATATTCACTTAAAACTCCCTAAACTGTGTGTAAAACAATCATGTATTCTTCTCAGATGCTTCCTTGTAAGTTCTGCAAAAATATTCACTGCACATCTAGTACGTGCAGGCACTGTTCTAGGCACTGAGGATAAGAGTGAACAAAAGAGAAAGAAAGTCCCTGCCCTCAGGGAGCTTACCTTCTAAGGGGTGATATAATTAACCAGTTGAGTGAGTAAATTAATAGTAGGTAAGGTAATGACAAGTCTCAAAAAAGAAAAAAAAATGGCAAGGAAGGAATTGGGAAGTGCTGGTAAAGAAAGAAGGGCCGCTTTTAGAGTAGATGGGCAGAGCAGGCCTCCTGTGTGCCAACCACCACGGGAGTGAGAAGGAAGCCATACAGGTTTTGAGAGAGGAATATTCGGACCAAGAGAATAAGAAGTGCAAATGCCTTGAGCTGGGAAGTGCCTAGAACTTGCCGGAGTTAAGAGGAAGGCAGCACTACTAGAGCTGCGTGGGTCTGGAGAAGGAGCGGGCAGGGTGGCAGTGGAGTGCTGGAGCAGAGGAGCAGGCAGGGTGGCAGTGGAGTGCTGGAGCAGAGGAGCGGCAAGCTCTTGGCTTTTCCTAGGATCCCTCAGGCTGCTGTATTGAAAGTAGACTACCCAAAGGTGAGGGCCGCAGAGGGAAACTAGTTGGAACTCTTCCACAGAGATCCAGGCAAGAGAAGGCAATGGTCGGGCCATGGTGGAGTGGCAGAGATGGTAATGAGTTACCAAATTGTGAATGTATTTTAAAGCTAACAGGAGTTGTTGACCAATCAGGTAAGTAAGAGAATGTGCAATGAATCAATAATTACTCTAGGGTTTCTGGTCTGAGACTCTGGAAAAATGAAGTTGCCACCCACTGATAGGAGCAAGTTTAACCTTCGGGACATGGGGAGATCTGCTCCAGAGGCTTCAAATCAGAGATGCCAATTATTTACTAGATATCTGAGTCGAGATGGTGAGTAGGCAACAGAAGATGCAAATCTGGAATTTGTGTAGAGTTGCGAGCAACAGTTACACGTTTGGGTGCCGATGATTTACACAATAGAAGGAATTTAAAGGCCATGATACTGGGAGAGATTTTTAGGAAGAGAGTATGGATGAAAACCCCCGATGCCCAAGGACCAACCTATAGCGCTCTAAGGCTAAGCTACCTGGGAGATGAGACAGAACTAGCAAAGAAGATGTGGAAGGAAAGAAATAAATACAGCCACAGCACCTCTGTGGTGTTTGGAACATATCCATGTTGATGATGTTAAATGACTATTCAAAAGGCTTCAAATGCCTTGGAGAGGGGCACAAAAATCTTACCCACTGTGGCCTCGGGGGATCATACCTGTACCAGCTACATAAAAAACACTAAATGTATTTGTTGAAAGAATGAACAAGTGCTAGATCTTCAGGATTCGGTTTGGCTTAACAAATATAATATTTGTGGAGCATCTTCTAATTCCAGCAACTGTGTAAGACACTGGGAAAACAAAGATAGGGAAACAGAGACCTATCCAGTAGGGGAGGTGGGCAGGTTAACTTGGTAGTGCATCGTTTTAACTTCTTGCTAAGGGTAGCATCAGGCCATCAAACATGAATATATCCAGCATAGGGGAAAAAAAAAAGATCTCCTTTTTTTTTTTTTTTTTGCAAAAATACCTTAGCAAAATCTTTTGCTAAGATCTGATTCCCACTCTCCGTTTAGCAAGATACATGAGAAATCACAGTGAAAGTCAATGGAAAAGAACTCTGATAGAAATTTCCATAAACCTCTCTATCCCTCACTAAAATAGCGAAGAAGAAAAATGAAGACAATAAATTATAATTTTTCAAAATTCTATGTTGAAAATACTTTTTAAGGGTCCAATAAAAGTTGTGATTAAAGGTTACTGATAGAAAATTCAAAACTTGTAAAGTTCTAAAGCTTTTGTGAAATACAATTTCTCTTTCAAATATTCTTTAAAATGAAAGAAATCTCTTACTTAAATCAATTGTTCTCATCCATTGAAATCTTAAATTTACACTCATACCAATACACTGATAATGATCACACCACACACACACACACACACACACACACACGGCTTGCTGGCTGGCTAGGGAGATTGGTGGATCTGTAGGAGGTAGGTGGGCTGGAAGGCAGATACACAGGCATCATGAAAGAGAGACCTAATATTTAAATACCAACTCATTCTGAAATTATGCTATTAGTCAAAAACACCAGTCACACAGTTATTACTAAATCAAGAGTAGCCATTTTTAATGTTTTAAATATTTCAGTTTTACCTTTTTAAATCAAATCAATTAACTAATCTGCAATTTTCATAAGTTCTGTACAGATTGCTAAGAAAGAACAAATCAGCTTAGTTAGATTTTTGCCCTCACCCCTTCACAGAATTGGCACACATCACTGAATCTGAAGATGGGGTAAAATACATGTATATATTCAGAATGAATATATGCAGTTTCCACTGATGTGTCCTCCATAATTGCTTCTACTGTTTTTGACTTATTTAAAGTGCCAAATAATTCCACTCAGTTATTCAGCAGACATAACTACATGCCTAATGCTTTAGTGCTGTTCACATCCTTTGAGACAGTAACAAAAGGTCTTTTCTCAAAATCTGCTTGTTTATCAAAGGTCCCATACTTTCTTTGGACTTATTGCCAATATTTTTGTTATTTTCATGTTTTACTTATCTACATAATCAAAATTCCGATAATACTGGACTAATAGTTGGTAAATGTCTTTAAAAAAAATATCATTGCATTAGCTTTTCTCAATTAGCTAGTCAAATCACTGTGAGAGATAAAATAGTCTTTAATCATAACATTATAGTTATTGGGAAGTGAAATGTACTAAAGAGAAGGTGTCAATAAAAGCTTCAGGTCCAACTATAATAATAATCTTATCTATTACATTTACTGTGTTAATTATTCTTAAAGCTTTCCACTTTTCTTCATTCCCACTATGCCGCTTCATTCCCAGACCCAGCGTCTCACACTAGGAGGCCAACACACTGCCCCACTGGTGGCTAGAATGACTTTCACAGACACATAGCTCATTACATCACTCCCCTCTACTCTCTTTTTAAACAATGAGAATCAAGTTGGAGGGCAAGAAATGATAAATCCGGAAGGTGCTTTGGGAATTGGTACCACCTGTTTCTTCAGTCTCAGAGTCTTACAGCACTCTCTTTCTACCCACAGGTGTAATGGTTCCTCCACAGGGAACTACACATTTCCATAATTTCCCATAGTTTTTCTCGTCCGAGCCTTTGAACACGTTTCTCTTCCCACTGCAGGGAGAAGTTAGAATCTGTAACTAAGTGAATTCTGTGCATCTTTCAAATCTCCGTACAGAGTCTCACGCGTTTTCCCATCCCTGTGCTCACTGGCCGTCATTTCCTTCGGGAGCCCACCCTGTCTTACGGTTCACTATGGTTTATCATCGCTTGTCCCTGTCAGCTGAAAGTTTCTTGTGGGCAGGGACTGTGTCTCATTCATGGTGTATTCTCTAGTATTTAGAAAAGCACTTTACATACAAATAGCACTTGCTCAGTACTCATAGGATGAACCGGTCAGAATAGCAAATCCACCTGCAGATCATGTCTACAGCACCAGACTCGGTGGGGGTGGGGCAGCGCCGGCTAACTGCAAGGCAACAGCAGAATCTGCCAAGTTTGGGTGTGTCGAGTAGAAGTGAAAAGTAAGCAGGGATTAAGTGGGAGTTGGGCTTCCTGCCTGCAAAGTCCGGGATGAGAGATGAAATGGATGAGCACATGGCAGAAAATATCATCACACACTGAAAAAGTTGACTGCTAAACTTAGTTAAACAGCTCCGAAATTGTAACTTCTCCAGACTCTCTTTCACAGCAGAAATGTTGCTGACAGTCCACAGATACTGTGTCCAAAATGACAATTAATCGCCAAGATAGTGACCCTATCCTTTTTCAAGGAGAACCATCTGACCCAGGGGCTGAAAGGAATTCAGTTAAGAAGAAAGCACTTTAATAAGTATCCACAATTTTACATGGCATTAACTTTTTGAGAAAATTGTGCTTTCAAAATGTGGTTGAACCAGACTTTAATGACCATAGACATCAAATGCCCATGAAATAGATTTTTTAAAGTTTTAGTTGTTTTCTAAGAAATATCACACTACTTATTTTCTCTCTCTTGGCTACTTATTGTCTATAAGGATCCCTTAGGTCAGACTAATTACCTTAAATACTCCTTAAATTTCTAGCCTTGATTTCTGACATCCGACTAATGAAAAACCATGTCTTGCTTGTATTTTTGAATTCAGACACTTTAGAAGGTTTCGTGGGATTTTATAACAATTGAGATTTTTTAAAAACATTGTGAAAATTTTGGTTTCTGCTGCAGCATGTGGGGAGTTTAGAAGTCGTCAGTCTGTGATAACAAATAAAAAGGTGAACAAAGGAAACAATTAACAACTCTTCTTAGATATGACAAAGAGGTGATGCTGCAGTGAAAACCAAGTATTAAAATTGACCCCAGCAGAATCCATGAGCAGAAACCTCCCCTGAACCAGTGTGAAGAGGAAAACATAGGCTTTAATTTATGAATTACTAAAGGCTTCACGGAGACCAGTCTAAAACAAAAATCTAAGGAGGACCCAGTCTCAAGGGGGTCCCATCCTTTTGTGGATAGTTTTATCTCTAGGGATTGAATCAGTTCTTTACAGTGACTATCACCGGGTGGATCAGAAAAGGATCAGTTTTGAAATATAGCAGAGAATTATGTTTCTTATAACAGGGTCCGCTCTCAGGAGGAAGTACCTTAGCAGAATATAACGGATTGGGGTTTTATCAGAGCCTAACGGGCCTGAGGGAACGGAAATCCCCAGCTCTATCCAGGCCTAGCCTCGAGCTCCAAATAAAGTTCACAGGGACACAGGCAAACCCAAAGAGAGAGATCTAATCCTAAGGCTCCTCACACCTTACCACCACGGAAGGTTCATTTACTATATCTCTCTCGACTTTGCACATCATGACCACCTTTCAGCTAAGTACAAGGAATACTAAAGGGCAAAAATACAGTTTGAAGAAACCGAACAAGTATCAGAACCAGGGCCAAACATAATATGAATGTTAGAATTTTCAGACCAGAAATTAAAAAAAAAAATTATAACACTCATGTCTGAGGCTTTAATGAAAAAAGTAGGTACCATGCTAGAACAGATGAATGATACAAACAGAGAAATGAAAATTCTAACAGAGAATCTTTAAAAATGGAGTTCAAAAACATTGTTAACAGAGAAAAGGAAGAATGTCTTTGACAGGCCCATTAGGAGACCGGACATGGCTAAGAAAAGAATCTTTGAGTTTGAGGATAAGACAATAAAACTGTCAAAACTGCAGAGCAAAGAAAAAGAGATTGGAGAGAAAATCAGTGACTACAAGTATTTCCCTACGTTCTGTGAGGCATTCTAGCAAATTAATTGAAGCCGAAGAGTGGGCTGTGGGAATGCCCAGCTTGAAGCCAGTTGGACAGAAGCTCTAGAAGCCCTGACTTGTGACTGGTGTGTGAGGGAAGGGGCAGTCTTGGGGACACGGCCCTCCACCTATGGGATCTGACATTATAGTGTCAGACTTGAGATGGAGGACCTGCAGTTGGTATCCACTGCAGAATTGTTTATCAGCTGAGGGGGAGCAATCCCCATGTATTTTGGGGTCAAAGAAGTTTTCAGGACTGACTATCATCAGACTGGTGTGACAGCAGGGGAAAAACACAGTTTGAGGATTTTTTTTCCAAAAAAAATTTTGAAGGAAAAATTATCTTTCAAAAGGATATCAACTTTTGAAGGATAATTTTAGAGAGTGTAGAATTTTTTGGGAAAAAATAAAATTACCTTCAAAAGTTTCTACCCTGGGTGGCACCTGTGGCTCAGTGAATAGGGCACTGGTCCCATATATGGAGGATGGTGGGTTCAAACCCAGCCCCAGGCCAAACTGCAACAACAAAAAAAGCTGGGCATTGTTGCAGGCGCCTGTAGTTCCAGCTACTCCGGACGCTGAGGCAAGAGAATTGCCTAAGCCGAAGAGTTAGAGCATGCTGTGAGCTGTGATGCCAGGGCACTCTACCGAAGGAGACAAAGTGAAATTCTGTCTCTACAAAGAAAAAAAAAAGTTTGTATCCTTCAAACTGAGGGAATTTGTAAATTTACCATTCAAAACATATTAAACATATTTCTTTAGAGAGAAGAAATACAATAAAGGTGCGGTGCCTGTGGCAAAGGAGTAGGGCGCCAGCCCCATAGGTTGGAGGTGGCAGGTTCAAATCTAGCCCAGGCCAAAAAAAAAAAAAAAAAAAAAAAAGAAAGAAAGAAATACAATAAAGACCAAAAACCCAGATCCACGTATAGCAGAAAGAACAGTGAAGAAGGAATAAGTGATGGCAATAAAGACCTCTATTTTTCTTATTCTAAATAGATCTCATTGGAAAAAGTTTTCTCAAAATAATAACAGCAACAATCGATTCAATTATGCATGCTTATGTGTGTGGGTCTTTATGTATATGTGCATTAATGTGTATAAGCAAGATAAATTAACAGCAATGATATAAGAACAGGAGAGATGAATCCAAAATAGCATTATAAGGTACTTGTATTATCTGTGAAGTAGCATAGTTATAGCTTGGGGATACTGTGGGTTAAGTTTCAGACCACTGCAATAAAACAAATATCATAATAAGTGGACAACTGCTGTTTCCCAGTGCGTATAAAGGTATATTTATACTATACTGTAGTCTATTAAGTATGACATAGTGTTATGTTTAAAAAAAACCAATCTGACAAAGAGCTCAAGCAAATCAACAAGAAAAGAGCAAACAATTCCATTAATCATTAGGCCAGAGTCATGAATAGAACCTGTTCCCAGGAGGACAGACAAATGGCCAACAAACCACATGAAAAAGTGCTTTTTGTTCCTAATCATCAGAGGAACCAAATCAAAACCACTTTGAGATATCACTTAACCCCAGGGAGAAGAACCCGCATCACAAGGTCCCAAAGTGTGTGTGCAGAGAGGTAGGGAACACTTATTCACGGGTGATGGGGCTGCAAACTAATACAACCTTTTTGGAAAGAAGTATGGAGAATCCTTAAAGAACTAAAACTAGACCTTCCATTTGATCCCACAATCCCATTACTAGCTATCTAGCCAGCTGAAAAAAAATCATTTTACTATAAGGACATTTGCACTGACCTGGAGGATTTGGAGGAACATTCTCCCAAGTAAAGTATCTCAAGAATGGAAAATCAAGCATCTCATGTACTCAATACTAAGTTGAAACTAGTAGATTAACAACCACAGGCCCAGACAAGAGAAGAACACAGTTAAATTCAAGAAGGAGGGAGGCTTTGGTGGGTTCCCACCTAATCCATCCAATGTCCAGGTATGTGGCACACTTCCCTGGTAAAGGACGCAACTACAACTCGGACTTTACCTTACAAATGCAAACACTGTAACTTCATAATATGTACCTCATAGTAGTCAGAAAACACTGAGCATATCTTGATTTAAGAACACCTGACTGCTGACAAATGCCAATGATCCTCTAATAGGGGTGTGCGACCTGCGGCCCATGGGCAGCTTGCTGATTTTGTGAGGGTGTTTTCTGCTTGTCTGTGTTGTCAGATGTCATAAAAAGTATACATGGACTTTATTCATCCAATGTGTGACAGAAAAGAAAAAATATGGGACTCCCCTGACAACCAGGTTTGTTGTTTCCATTTATTAGATAGAGCACAGGCAGAGTAGAGTCAGGAAAATTCTTAATGCCCTAGGATTTCTGGAATGTTAAAAGAGCACTATCTCTGACTTAAAGTCATCAGTTACACTGACTCCTAACAAGAGAGTTGGTCTGTCCTCCGTAGCTTTAAAGCTAGGCCTTGTCCTCCCCTCTCCAGCTCTGAAAAGCCTAGATGGCATCTTTTTCCAGTAGAAAGCTGTTTGATCTACATTGAAAATGTGTTGTTTAATGCAGCCACCTTCATCAATCCTCTTAGCTACATCTTCTGGAAAACTTCATGAGGCTGCCTCATCTTGTATTTTTATGTTATAGACACGGCTTCTTTCCTTAAATCTCCTGAACCAACCTCCACTATCCACCTTTTCTTCTACCTCACCTCTCTAACCCTTCATAGAATTGAAGAGAGTTAAGGCCTTGCTCTGGATTAGACTTTGGCTTAAATGAGTATGGTGGCTGTTTTGATCTTCTATCCAGACCACTAAAACTTTCTTCACTTAGGCAGTAAAGCTAT
>NW_003852524.1:3812585-3813399 GCF_000181295.1 Otolemur garnettii
ACTTCCCCAAATTTAACTCATAGTCTAGTGTTGACTGGAAGCCTTACCAATAATATCACTGATTGACACATAGTCTGAATGTTACAGGTAGTAGATACTGTATTCTTACACTGAAGGAAGGTAGTGAAAATCAAATGCTATTAAAAAATCATGAGGAAGAAAACATGCATTTACTAGTCATTAGGTGGAAGTGGATCATCATAAAGATCTTTGTCCTTGTCAGAATCTTCACGTGAAGAAGGCTGAGGAGGAGGAAGAGGAAGTGTTGGTCTTGCTGTCTCCGGGGTGGCAGAGGCAGGAAAATACCCATGTAAATGGACGTGGGCAGTTCAAACCCCTGTGGTCCAAGGGTCAACTGTACACAAAACAATTCAGTCTGAAAGGCTATATGATTCCAGCAATGTGATATTCTAGAAAAGGTAGACTATGGAGACAGCAAAAGATAGTGGCTTCCAGGAATTAGGGGTCAGGGAGGAAAGATTAGAGAGAGCACAGAGGATTATTAGGGCAATGTAACTACTGTTGTAAACTGCAACAGTGCATACACATCGTTACAGGTGTATTTGCGGAAACCCATAAAATATACACCACCAAGAATGAGCCCTAGTGTAAATTAGGGCTTGGGATGATAACAATGTATCAATGGAAGTTTATAAAATTGATCACTGTAACAAATGTGCTGTGATAACAATGTATCAATGGAAGTTTATAAAATTGATCACTGTAACAAATGTGCTGCGGTAACAATGTATCAATGGAAGTTTATAAAATTGGTCACTGTAACAAATGTGCTGTGATAACAATGTATCAATGG
>NW_003852524.1:3813676-3817113 GCF_000181295.1 Otolemur garnettii
GTATCAATGGAAGTTTATAAAATTGATCACTGTAACAAATGTGCTGTGATAACAACGTATCAATGGAAGTTTATAAAATTGATCACTCTAACAAATGTGCTCATGTTTTATGGGGATTTTGACAGTGACGGAGGCTGTGCATTCAGGGGAACTTGCTATATTCCACTTATTTTCGCCGTGAACATAGAATTGCTCTAAAAAATTAAAGTTTACGAAAAGTTAAAAAAGAATTGTTAAAAGTTTCCAAAAGTCTTATGCTCCATCACATTTTCTTTTACTTCCTAAAGATAAATATGGTGGGAACTGAAATAACACCAAGAAATACAAGTTCATATTGAGAAATTATTATGATAGCATAGATATCAAGAAGAAATGTTCATTTATATCAAAGAATAAAAATTGCGAAAGTGCACCCATGAAACGGAAATGGGCCCTTTGGAACTTAAGACTATGATCTCTGACAATAATGCTACAGATGACATCACATAGCAGCATTATGAACGGCTTTCCTCCTTCTACGGGTTACGAACTAAAGAGGACTCGTGAAGCAAGCTTAGATCTTACCCCACACAAACAGGATGTTTTCATTAATAGACAAGAACCATGATGTGTGGGTAGAAACATACAGTCTGCAATTTATGGAGCATCAAACCATAAGGAAAAGTTTCTCATGTGTTTTGCCTTTTGCTCAGAAATGAATCCAAAGTATTATGAGAAAGCATCATTTTCCATTAAAAGACAGGATGTCATGGTCATTTAAAATGCTCTTCCTTTGAAAATGTAACAGACCCATTAGCCATTTTATTAGTCTTCCCATAAAAAAACCACTCAGATTTGATTTTCATGAGAAAAAATAAAAAGACACTGAAATTATTTACTATAACTGTTAAGAAACATAGTTTTTTTTTCCCACCAGAGACCTACTATTTAATAATCTAGATTTATAAATTTTTACTATATAATATAAAATGCAACTAAAAAATATCCCAGATATTTTGACTTAAACACAATAATATTTTCTAAAAACAGACAAGAAATTTGATATTTAAAATATTCTCTATTTTATAGAGATTGACTTTCTTGAGATCTTGTCTGGAGGTTCTGGCAAGGGGGCACAGCTACTCAGATACCCTTGACCAAAAAATGGCCTTCCTTGCGGGGGAAAGGTTGTCCTCTTTGACTAAGCAGGCACCATGTGTACCGGGGGAGGAAGGATGCACAGAGAGCAGTGGGGGAGGAAGGGGACGCCTGCCAACCCAGCCGGATCAGCCCTGGCCACCAAAGGGGTGTCCGACCTCGGGCAGCCAGATTGCGTTCACATCAGTGTTTGACTTTTCTTGAATACAAATTGCCAACAAAAAACCAAAATTCATAGACTCAAGTTTGTTCTAAAAAGTACTTTCAAAGTGATTATACCTTTCAGTTCTTTCCCCAAATTCCTACAGACACTTCAACAACTTCTAACTGGGGTCGCTGCCTCCAAACTCTGTCTTTTTTTGCTTCGATCTGTGTACACAGAATGATATGAGGGCACAAGCTGTACAATATCGCAATTACCGATTAATTTTTCTGCCTCTTGAACAGGTAGGTATTTACCCAACATACAAAAAAAATGAAGACTTTTTTCTGGCATACAATTCTGAAATATTATCTGTCACTAAGGAAGAGTAGTAAAATACATTACTCATGCCATTTTGTCATAAGAATTCTGACCTGAAGGCAAAGGAGAAGAATTAGATGAAAGAAAAGATCTCTACCTATCTCCCATTTGCCTAAAAGCAGGAAATACATTTGTAAATGTATCCCCTTTCCCCTCTCTCTAGGGAAAGCAGAAGTTACTCACTGGGGATAACCCCAGGAGCTTACCAGCCTGAGACTGCACCAGAGGGGTCGACATAACTAACCTAGCTCTTATCTGCCAATAGTTCTTACATCTTTACCTTTGCACAATTTTCATTCCCTGCCCTTAGAGACACAAAGTCCTCTTCCTCTGTTTTGTTGCTTCTCTAAAAATTAAGAGTTCTCTTGTTAAGATGCTACATGTAAGCTCAAGTTCTGACCACCCGTTTGAGTTACTCATCTCTGAACGATCCCATGCATAGCGTACATTTTAATAAACTCCTGTTTCTCTTAATCTGCCTTCTGTCAGTCTAACTTACAAGGCCCTACCCGATGACCCTAAGATGGGTAGAGGGAAGACAGTTCTTCCGTTCCAGCATCCACGTTCAGATGACTGCCCCTGTCAAGACCTTATTCTTCATCAGCCGGAGAAATGGACTAGATCTGCCTTATCTGCTTAAGACCAAAGTCACCGCCTGAGGCCTCTTCCTGGCAGAGGACCATCTAGCCCTGTTTCTTCACTTTCCTGCCTTCCCTTGGATTTCTAATAAATCCACATTTCCACATGTTTAGCTCTTTTGGTTTCCCAGAACTGCTGGGGTCTGCCTGAAAACTCCGCTAGAGGCCAACTCTGCGGAAGGATGATTCACAGCAAATCCGGGCAGTTCATTACTTGCTGTGAAGATGACTTTGCTCTCCCGAGGGCCCTTCCCACTGACCCCTGGGTCTATCCTCTGGAAAAGTGACTACTAACGCTTTGTAGTTGGAAATGGTCAGCTATCGGAATAAAAATATATACATTTAAAATAGCAAGAAGAAATATTTTTTTCCTTCCCATAGAACTCATGACCTCCTCTGTTTTACTTTTTAGAAAGTGAAAAGTATTCCATTAGAAGACTCAGTGCACCTATAAAAATAGAACTTCCATTAGATTCTGAATAGCTGACATTCCGCATGAAGTATGTGCAAGCACCGGGCTGCCAAAACCACCATCAAAAGGGGGCACACAGGGAACATTCCTTCTTTAGAAATTCAAGGCCTTATTTTAGCTTGGAACTGATTGGCTGATGGCGTCCAGTTTTCCCACATGAGTATTTCATTGATACCTTTAAGCCACACTTTTCTTAACTGTACTTAAAATGTGCATTTTTCTAAAGCTACTTACTTTTTCCTTTTCATCACCAGGACAATTACCTAATTTTGTGGAAACGTGTACTTCTATATCTGTTATACTCTGTTTTTAGTCACTGAAAATATGTATGTCTCCTCTTAAGCTTTACATACTGAAGAATAATTGCAAAGAATCTCAGCTCTTCATTCTAGAAGCCAAGATTCAGTTGCCTCATCCAGCATGTTTCACATTATGACAGGTTGTATGTGAACGTTCACCCTCAAACATCTCGTCACTCTGGTTTTGAAGATGTTAGTAACACACACACATAATCCCTGCTACATGACATGAGCCCCGGCAGCTGAAAATCATATTTTGCTTTCATGTTGACTGCTCTTTTTACATATTCTTCACCAATTAGAATGCTGAGCATTTAAAAATAGAAGCAAATAATGTGATTTTTATCATTCCCTTAGTGTAGGAAGAA
>NW_003852524.1:3817142-3820629 GCF_000181295.1 Otolemur garnettii
CTATGGAAAACCGGCATAATAGAAGGATTTGACCCAACACTGAAGTGCTCCTTGCTGCTGAAGGGGATCACAATTTGCTACCTCAAAATATGCCCCTCTGGCATAAGGATTATTTTGAGCTAAAGGTAATGGAGAATCAACAGATGCAGAAAAAATTCTCCACCCTCCTTATCTGTCTAGAAGCACAGGATAAATTTTCCCTTGAAGAAGACTATGCACAAAAGTATTAATTAAAAATGATGTGCCTTTTTTCCTGTTAATCTGTCTTTTGTTTAATTCTTATGCTCCTAGACACTGACCCTGAAATGGGGAAGAAAAAGTTTTCCCTCTCTGACAGAGCTGTGATCAAACCCAGTTATAAATGAGAACTAGCAAAAGTGTTTTTCACACCAGCATTCATCATAGCACCCCCAGTGTATACTATTATATTTTTATACTTTGATTTACATAGCAAAGGAGATCTGATATCTATTAAAAATCAAAATTAGATAGATGCATTTCTCCCAGTAAATACATCAAGAAAATAAAAATTCCTGTTCTCTAATTCCTAGCCAGCGGTAAAGAGATACTACCCAGGCATGTCAATGGAGGCTGTGTGGGGAACCCTGGCTTCCACCCACACCTGTCAGTAGTGAGATGGGTCTTCTTTATTCTATTGCAGTGGTTCTCAACCTTCCTAATGCCGTGACCCTTTAATACAGTTCCTGTGGGTCCCAACCCACAGGTTGAGAACTGCTGCTCTATTGTGAGAGAAGCCCTGCTAAAAAGAAAATGTAACTAAATCCAGAGTCTCATAAGACAATACTGCAAAAGTTGAGGATATAATCCAAAATTGCTCATCAAGAACCAGGACAATCTCAATTTGAATGAGAAGATAATCACCAGACAGCAACGCCAAGAGGACAATGCTGTTGGAATTATGAGGCGAAAATGTTTAATCAGTCATAATAAAACATGCTTCAGTGAGCACTTACAAACTTAAAACGAACAAAAGAAACAAGAAATCTGGACAAAGCCATAAAGAATCAAAAGGAAACTTTAGAACTAAAAAATATAATAATGAAAATAAAACTGGATTAGCTTGATGGCAGAATTAAAAAAAAAAAGAGAGAGAGGATAGGTCAGATGATCAGACTTGAAGATTGAACAATATAAATTACTCAATCTGAGTAGCAAAAATAAAATAAAGTAGTGGGCAAAAAAAATTCCAGAGTCTCAGGCACCATATATTGGACCATAAGATCCAAATGTCATCAGAATTCCAAAAGGAGAGGAGAAAGAAGAGGGGGCTGCAAAAGTATTCGAAGAAACAATGTCTAAAAATTCCCGAGTTTCCCAGACATAAACCTATACGTCCTACACAGTTATGAATTCAAAATAAGTAAGTTCTGAGAAATTCAAGCCAAGACACAACATAGACAAACTACTGAAAATCAATGATGAAGGAAAAATCTTTCAAGCCACAGAAGAGAAATAACACCTTATCTTTTTAGGGGAAAAACAATTAGAATCACAGAAAATTCCTCAGCAAAACACCCAAAATCTAAAAGGAAGTGGCACGACATTGAAAGAAAAGAACTGTCATCTTATAATTCTCTATCTGGCCAACAGATACTTCAGTAATAGAAATCAAGACAATGTCAGAAAATGGAAAACCAAAAAATTTGTTGCTCTCATACTTACCCTAAAAAAAAGGCTAAAAGAATTTCAAGAAAGAAAGTCATGAAAGAAGGGAACCTGGAAAATCGGGAAGGAAGAACAAACAATGGAAAAGTAAAAATAAGAACTCTGGAACAGAGTGAAGAGGAAATACTATTAGAACAACAGAGAGTGGGACCACATCACAGCCAGGGGAGAAGCCGCAGAGGCACCAGTGCCGGAGGGAGCCATGCGGTGGGATCATGTGTGAACAGAGCTTGGGTCTCTATCTCATAGACACACATGCAGCACCACTATGCAGACATGCCTGGCTGCCAGCACAGCAGGCGAAATGCTCCATCTTTCTTTCTTTCTTGCTTTGAGACAGGGTCTTGCTCTGTCTCCCAGGCTGCAGCAGCACTGAAACACGTACAGTGTAAACAAGGAGTCAGTCGGGCTAGGCCAGGCAGGACGCACCTGGTGTGATCGGTGTAGGTCTTGCCTGACCTTCACCCTGTCTCCCATTCTTATTGTTTCGTAAATTTAGCTCCCACCCTAAAGATGTAGATGTCTATCAGGAGCAGTTTAAGTAGATTGATGTAGGATATTAGCTTTTAACTGGAATGTTATTTTGCATCATGAGTCATACTGATTACTGTTTGCCATGGGTCATGGGTTTGGTGGATTACTGTTTAAGATAAGGGTTAACATGGTCTTCACTTTGAACTCAAATGTATACAACTATAATGTTGGAACTGGAAGAACAGAACAGTCTTGGAGAGGCTACTCTCACTGTTCTTCAGAATCCTGGCCTTCTGACCAAATACAGTTTGGAGGACCTGTCCCCCTCGCTGCTTAGTGTTAGGTGACTGGACCCTCTTTGTCCAGTAACAGCATCATCCTAGCTCACTGCAGCCTCTAAGCCCTAGGCTCAAGCAATCCTCCTCCCTCATCTGCCCAAGCAGGTAGGACTATAGGCATGTGCCCCACACCTGGCTAATTTTTGTTTTTACTTTTTGTACAGCCAGAATTTCATTACTGCAGACTGATCTTGAACTTCTGGGCTCAAGCGATCTTCCTGTCTTGGCCTCCCAAAGTGTTATTTAAATTATAGGCCACTGCACCTGATCTCCCCTTTCTTCTTAACAACAAAACCATAATTTAGTTCTTCCCTGGGCATTGTATGTTTTAGGTGAGGTCAGATCCTTCACCAGACCTACAGACTAAATTATGATTGGCCAATACCAATTGTTATAATTCCATTCCCTTTACGTATGTGTACATGGATTAGACAAAGGCTTGAGCAGCAGTTCTAAATAAGGATTCATTAACAGATATCTTCTGAGGAACTCTTCAGAAAGGTTTTCTCCAAAAATAAAAATCCATGCGATAGAATTATTATTTCCCCTTTCTGCCTTTGGAAATTACTGTGGTACTTGAAACTGAGGCAGTTAACTTCAGACCTTAAGGGGAGCCTAAGTGTGAAGATAAACCTACATGCTACAAAAAACAGGCAGGAAGATGGAAAGAAGAGGGTTTTTTTATTTTTTTGGCCGGGGCTGGGTTTGAACCCACAACCTCCAGTATATGGGGCCAGCGCCCTACTCCTTTGAGCTATGGGCACCACCTGAGAACAGGGTTTCTTCACAATATCGTTGAAGAGTTGCATTAAACAAACCTAGTGTTAACCTACCTTAAGACTCATACTACATGAAAGACTTTTTTCTTATTTCTCCCCAAACTCCTCATAAACATTATATTAAACTGTGAGAGAGCAGTCCATTATATGAATGTGCTGTAATTATGCAACTATTTCTCTATAATTGGACCCTTCGGTTGTTTTTTCTTT
>NW_003852524.1:3820965-3826050 GCF_000181295.1 Otolemur garnettii
GAATCTTCTCTTTATACAGGATAATAAATTATACATGCCATGAAAAATGCATTGGGAAATTTTGCTGATGTCAGACATTGTTGTTCTCCAAGGTAAAACTGAGAACTATTTAGGACATCAAAACGGACAGGGCAAAGGGAACTGTCAGAACGGCTTCACTTTTGAAGGTTAACGTAAATTTCAAATAAAACATTGATGAGTAACAGACACCTTTCAAAAAATTAAAGTTGAATGCTACTTGAAGAACATTTTAAAAATACTGTAGTAGACCGTAATTTTGAATATACGATGAGAAAAATCATGTTTAATTCAAAATGGCTTTCAAACAGATTGTAAAAAAATAAATGAACACACAGTGCGTACTTACAAATCAAACACCAGGTAGTGAAAACCCTCTTCTGATATGCTGTCATGAAGTCGTACTGGAAGAAAGAAAAAGGAAAAGGAAAAGGAGATTTGTGTTATCAATATTATACATTATACATATACCAATGATCAACATTAACCCAGATTTCTAGTGAGCATCTGTCTGCTAACTAGAAATGTGAGCATTATACTTTATTTTAGCTTTTGATAATTCAGTATCTTTTTCAGCATGGTTTGGGTACAGATGACAAACCCAAGATTATCTGGTTTTGATAATTACTAATTATATGGTCTTGTAAAAATTCCTCATCTTGCAATAATATTAGTATATATATTTCATTAAATAGTTAAGATGAAATAAGATGATAACAGTAAAATAATCCACACATTTCCAGGAAAATACTAAACAAATAATTGTCATTGTAATATATATCCATATATCCAAAGTTGCCGGGTTCTTCCTTTACTATCAGTGAAGTCCACGTCTCAACAGGCAGCAAAGGAAAGGGACCCTTTGGATTCTAGTAACTGGTCTCCCTGACGCTGCTCTCTCTTTTGTCTGAGAATTTCCACATGGCACTCCTTGGCCTACCTGCCAAAACATAAGTTTTTATTATTTTATTATTTCTTTACGCAAGTCACCAAAATCCAATTACCAATTGATTAGCCAAAAATATACAGCTAGAAATTTTAATAAAATAATCTGCTAGTTCCTCAAATTAATATTACTTTAAATTTTCAAATAAGCTAGACCATCACTGATAATTCTAAACTAACTCACACGTAACATTTATGTGCTTTGTACGCTATTTATTTTTGTATAATTACCTCAGTCATTTCCTCCCAGTTGTCCCTTACCCGCCCAAATGATAAAATAAATTCTTCCTATTTATCCGACTCACTTGAAGAGGTGACTTGACCTTCACTGAAGGCAACAGAAGTCAGGAAATGCAACAAAGTGTGAGGACACCACTGCTTTCAAGAAACTTACCACATAGAATAATCATTCTACTATGACCTGTCCTTAGTATCTTCCTCATGCAGTCATGACAACCACATGGTTCACATGAAAAATGTGAATTTACAAGAATATTCAGTTCATTACTCAAACTACAACCATCTGTCTACAGAGGTAGACAACCATCTGGAATTACAAAGCTTGTAGACTTAATGTAACCTCCATTCTTTGTAATTCCAATTCCATCCTCATTGGATTTCACCCCTGCCCACTATTAAAATCTTTTCAAATCCCTCTTAGAAATTTCCTCTAAGTGGAGAAAGAGAGACTTTTGCTTTACTACTAATTATAGATTAGCATTTGTGAAACCTGGAGTTTCTATTGGTTGTTACCATGAGGAGGAGGCTGACGGAGGAGGCAGCTGAGTTCACTCTCAGACCCTCTCTTCCGTTTAGCATGAAAGGCAAACACACTGCAGTCTGCCCCTCCTTATGTGACCTTTTTTGGTCACCCTTGAGTTCACTGATGGAGCATGTTTTAACTTTACTAACTGTACCTAACACATGTCCTTTCTTCATTACACAATCTCCTCACCAATACTACCAAACAGAATCATGTTTTATAAATCTTTGCATCCCACACAGAGATCTGTTACATAGTAGAAAATGTTTTATTAAATCGTTTTTGAACATTTCTTATGCCAGGTTTTGGACAGAAACTTTCACCCAATCTCAGTAGACCTATATACATCTAAAACAAAACAAATGATGGGCGAGCAAGTCTTCCATCACTCTGTGTAGAGTGTTCTTCAAGTTGACAGTATCAGAGATGCCCGCTGCCTTTGTTTAAACTTACAGTGTTGCTGGATGCCAATGGCTCTGGCCTGTAACACGGACACTTTGGAAAGCTAAAGCAGGAGGATTACTTGAGGCCAACAGTTTGAGATTAGCCTGGGTAACAGTCTCTCCAAAATATATTAAAACGTAGCCAGCCAGGAATGGTAGCACATGTGTGTAGCCCTATCTACTGAGGAGGCTGAGGCAGGAAGACTGCTTGAGCCCAAGATTTTGAGGTTACAGTGAGCTATGATCACACCACTACATCCCAGCCCAGGTAACGGAGCAAGGACTGGGCTCTTAAAAAATAAATAAATAAAAATAAACATATGCTGCTTAAGAAAATTAAGAGTTTGGTTTGATAGAGCTTCTGCTCTCATCATCCAATGCAGTAAAAAAAAAAAAAAAAGAAAAGAAAAGAAAAAAGAAAAAAAAAAACCCAGGTTATGGCTGTTAACTCACTGGCTTTCCTGAATGACAGTCTTAGGGAGACCTCATTGCATAGCTATCAGAGTCTGTATTTAAATGAGTTTGAGTAATGGTAGGCTACTTAAAGAACTCACGCAATTACACTGGAAAATAAGATGAGCTCCCATGCTAGAAAAGTTAAAATGCAAGTCAAGTCCACAAGATGAACAGGAGGAAGCCATCACTACTTTCCTCAAGGAAAAAACTTCAAGTGGAAGTGGGATCTCAGGTGCTCAGATCAAAGAGTTCTAGAGCTGAATGGAATAGGCTATTTCTTGGACAAGCAGCACTAATTTCTGATTACACTAGGAATAAAATTTTCTCAGTATAACTGCCATTATCTGATTAATACGAGTTAACACTAAATAATTATCACTCAGAAATCAATTATTTTTTGAACAAGTCAAGAGTTGTTCAGGGGCAAGCCTGATAATGAAAGGTGGTGCCAAAGTATTTAACCAGCGAGCAGGACAACGGTTCAAGGCAAACCAACTGGCTAAGTCCACTCCTTTCGAATCAAACAATTCAAAAATAATCTCTAATACGTCTAACTAGCCATTTGACCACAGGAGGTTCATTGTGAATAAATGACATTATGGAGGCAGCAGAAACAGCCGGCATCATTTTTACTTGGATTGCTATGCACACGTTCCCTGCCTTCCTATGTCTCCTTACTCCCTTCCATTCCCTTTTTAAAATAAGGTAGGAAAAACAGAACTACATAAAATCATTACAATTTCACAAAACTACATAATATAGTCTCCACATGTTCTGATTACTTTAAGGATGTTTCTGATTACTCTTCAAAAATGTTACCTCTTGACTATTATTCTCAGAGTTGATGATACGTCTATACAGCCTGGAAGATGGTATCTGACACAGTCACAGGCGTCATCTATTTCTCTTTAAGCCTTTTTGTGTTGATCAGAAGTATTCCTTTCCCATCCTTTTTGCTTTTTAACAGTTTTCTCAAGGGTTAGAGATTGCATTTACTTTTGCACAATGTTACATTAATTATTCCCCATAAATAACTTATCAACTCATTTTCACACCCAAAGAATTGCTAGACGTTTTCTTCTTCACAGTCGTTAGCCCAAGACTGACTGCATGACCAGCCTTGAAAGCCCAGTGGCTGCTGTATGCTGCAGCTCACAGCACCATGTCCCTGCCTCGGCTGTGCTGTTCACGCCATAAGCTGTACACATGGGGGCACATAATTACCCTAATTACAGTTGTTCCTCCAACATTTCAGAGAGAAATTTTAAAGATGCAAATGAGAAAACCATTTCAGAAAACAAATTATAATATATCTTGGCAGTCATTCTTTCTTGAAGTTTGCTCAAAGGTAAAATCAAGTCTGCTTATGTATACAAATGAACTTTTGTAAACTGAAACACTATAACAGTTCTCAGCTTCAATGAATTTAAAATTCTAGAACTTTTAAGCATGAAATTTATAAGAAGGGAAAAAGTGCTTCTGAAGTTAAAGTATTTCTTTTTTTTTTTTTAATTGTTTGAGATTCATTGAGGGTACAAAAAATTAGGTTACACTGACTGCATTTGTTAGAGAAAGTCCCTCTTATAATTGTGTCCTGCCCCCAAGGTGCGCCATACACCTTGACCCCCCCATCCCTCTCTCTCCTCCCCTCTCCTGGCTCCCTCATTCCCCTACTCCACCCCTTGTATTAGCTCATCTACTGTCTTCATATGAGAACTGAGTACGTTGGATTCTTGCTTCTCCATTCTTGTGATGCTTTACTGAGAGGAATGTGTTCCACCTCCATCCAGGTTAATATAAAAGATGGAAAGTCTCCATCTTTAAAGTGTCCCTGGGGTACATACACCACAGCCTGTTAATCCAGTCCTGGGTGGTGGACACATCCCAAGGATGCAAGGCTGGTTTAAAGTGTTTCTAAAGGTTAGCTGACCTATAGCCTAATCTTTTTCCTCTCTTTTCTACATATGCATTATCAATTTGATATTTTGCATTCTAATTATCACAGGATCACTCTTTTCTTCCTATATTACTGGATGATTTCAGTACAGTTTCTGGCTAAGAATTATTTCCACAAAGACGAGGCCAAATAAAACCATTATCCTTTCATGAACTGAGAAAAGAAATTCTACTTAAATATGGCAAAAGTTTTCTGTTCCTTTTAATATTTTATTTCATTTAAGGGGTTGAGAGATACAAAAATTCACAATTACAGTGCTTGCAAATAATCTTGTAAATAATTTTGCAAGAATTATTTTATTTAATATAGAAAGTGTCAAAAATGTATACACTTTTTTAAAATTAAATCATAGCTGGGTACATTAATACAATCATGGGGTACCGTGTGCTCTTTTTATATACAATTTGAAATATTTTCATCAAACTGGTTAACATAGCCTTCATGTCATTTCCTTAGTTATTGTGTTAAGACATTTTATTTATATTTATAATTTTTAATATTTA
>NW_003852524.1:3826331-3843013 GCF_000181295.1 Otolemur garnettii
TGGGTTATAGCTTTCCTATGAAAACTATAAGTTAGTTTCATAGTAGGGCTGAGTACATTGGATACTTTTTCTTCCATTATTGAGATACTCTGCTAAGAAGAATATTTTTTAGCTCCATCCATGTAAACATGAAGGAGGTAAAGTCTCCATCCTTCTTTAGGGCTATACAGCATTTCATGGTGTACATATACCACAGTTTATTGATCCATTCATGGGTCGATGGGCACTTGGGCTTCTTGCATGACCTAGCAATTATGAATTGGGCTGCAATAAATATTCTGGTACAAATATCTTTGTTGTAGTGTGTTTTTTGGTCTTCTGGATATATAACTAGTAGAGGAATTATAAGATTAAATGGCAGATCTATTTTTAGTTCTCTAAGTGTTCTCCAGATGTCTTTCCAAAAGGAATGTAATACTTTGCAATCCCACCAGCCGAGTAGAACTGTTCCCTTTTCTCCACATCCATGCCAGCATCTCTGATTTTGGGATTTTGTGATATGGGCTAATCTTACTGGTGTTAGATGATATCTCAAAGTAGTTTTGATTTGCATTTCTCTGATCATTAAGGATGATGAGCATTTTTTCATATATCTATAGGCCATGTGCCTGTCTTCTTCAGAGAAGTTTCTCTTCAAGTCTCTTGCCCACCCTGAGATGGGATCATTCGTTTTCTTGCTAATACGTTTGAGTTATCTGTGGATTTTGGTTATTAAACCTTTGTCAGAGACAAAACCAGCAAATATCTTCTCCCATTCTGAGGGCTGTCTACTTGCTTTACTTATTGTGCTTTTGGCTGTGAAGAAGCTTTTTGATTTGATGAGGTCTCAGTTGTATATTTTTGATGTTGCTTCAATTGCCCAGGGGGTCCTCCTCATAAAATTTTTACCCAGGTCAATTTCTGCAAGTGTCTTCCCTACACTTTCTTCTAGTATTTTTATAGTTTCATGTCTTAAGTTTAAATATTTAATCCAGTGAGAGTCTATCTTAGTGGTGAAAGGTGTGGATCCAGTTTCAGTCTTCTGCAGGTCACCAGCCAGTTTGCCCAGCACCATTTGTTAAATAGGGAATCTTTTCCCCACTCGATGTTTTTAATTGGCTTGTCAAAGATCATATAATGGTAAGTAGCTGGATTCATCTTTGGTTCTCTATTCTGTTCCATACATCTACCTCTCTGTTTTTGTGCCAGTACCATGCTGTTTTAATCACTATGGATTTATAATATAGTCTGAGGTCTGGTAGCATGATTCTTCCTGCTTCGTTTTTATTTCTGAGTAATGTCTTGGCTATTTGACATCACACATTTTAAGAAAGGAAAGAACTGTATTAAATTTGTAGTACTCAAGTTATGTTTGACCTCAACAATTACAAGAAGTGCTCAACGTGACTTGCATTCATCTTTTGTTATCTGTATATATTATTACAATTTTAATACAGTTTTTTCCTTTTTTAATATGCATATAGATTTCTTGGTATCTCTCTATATGCAAGCACCATAAGAGTACCTTATCTTGACTTTTACAAATCAATGTCTACAAGCTTAGAGACATGCAGGAAACTTCCAGTTAACAGTCAGTAATTGGCCAGGCTAGAGCTAAAACCTAGAGCCCAATGATTTCAAAGACCTCGTTCTTACTCAGAATACTATACAGACTCCCTAAAATGCAATTGTCAACGACCTACTCACCAAATACCTTGCAGCATATGAACTGATTTTTCAGGGTAAAATAATAGTGAGAAGAAAAAAGGAAAAAATAGTAATGGTAACTAGAGAAAGAAAAGCAGTCCCAAGTAAAAAGCTATTTTCACAAGAAGAGAAAACCGTTCTGAATGTCAGTTTGAAAGTGGGATGCTATAATTTTGAGAGTAGAGGGAGAGCTAGAAGATGTCCAAGAAACATTTGTTTCTCTATTCAGTTCATAAATCCCTAGAGAATTGCTGATTTTCCATTTCCAATTAGGAAGATGAGAATTTTCAGGGACTCAACTACTTTGCCTGACAATAGTACCAAAAATCCTAATAAATTGAAGAATCTTGAAAGCTTACATAACACATAAGATATCACAAATATAAATTATTCGTATTTCTAAAACTTAACATTTCTACATCATGAACATTATGGTAATAGTTAAAAAAGATGTGTGTGTATATGTGGTAGAGAGCAGAAGGATGGGCAAGGGGAGAGAGAAAAAGAAAAGGGATATTGAACTCTAAATAGAGATCATGTAGAAGTTGATGTGCATACATGTTATCCATTTTTTTACATATAGATGTGTTTATTTGGTTTCCACTTTTTGCCTTCACAAAATCAAAAAGACTTAAAATTTAATAACAATAACCATGTTTAAGGACTAGAAACAAAAACCTCATAAAGAATGAACAAAGATAAATACATTCAGAAAAGAAATCAGACAATTGCTGCAACGAAATATTGAGCAACAATAATAATAATGCCAAAAAAGTACCATTCACATTGTCAAATAAGAGTATGTCTATTGTAGACATGTTATCCATTTTTAAAAATTTTTGGATTATAAAAATATTAGGTTACATTGTTGCACATCCACTGATGACACATATTAGAGACATTTCTGTCAAAAGAAAGTGAATATATTCTTTTATGGGTATATATTATCTTTCAAAAAAGTCTCACAGGACATAAGCTCAAGTTTTTCCAACTTTAACAGTCCTTCCTTACCCCTCCATTTCTAACAGTACCCCATAGACAACATAACATACACTTGTTAATTTTATTTTTGTGACATTATTTATGCAATAAATGATTTGGTTCAAATTCCATTGATTCTTACTTGTCCATTCAAGCCAAACTCACTACCTACTGTTCTTTACTGAAATTTAGTCTAGAGATGTGGCAGTCAGACATGCTGGTGGACCCCATAGACTACGCCTATCAATATTCATTTCTTTGTGTAGTCATCTCCCACACTGCCTCTCCTACACTCCCGCTTGGCTAGGTAATTAGCTTTGAGTGATTCGCTTGATGTAAGCAAAGCCTTAGTAAACTCTGTACATTAGAGCTCCATTCTTGGAAACCATGTGCTGTGCTAAAAGAAGATTGTGGGTTGGACGACTGAAAGACAAGAAGCCACATGAAGAGAAACCCTGGAGGATGTGAGGTCATCTTGATGTTGCATCACTAGGAGAGCTCACGGCCAAATGCAACTGACCTCAGTCACACCATGTGAGCACAGCAACCATCTGACCGAACCCAATCCGCTCCCAGAATCAAACAAGGGATATACTGATGTGGGATGAGGGTTGTTCGATGAGAATAAACGCAAAAGACTTAATCTGGAATATGTAATTGACTTCAATGTCTTCAAAAAAGTCTTTGAATATCACAGACAATTTTTAAAAGAAAAAGAACAAATGTGCTGGCTCACGCCTGTAATCCTAGCACTCTGGGAGGCTGAGGTGGGTGGATCCCTTGAACTCAGGTGTTTGAAACTAGCTTGAGCAAGATGGAGACCCTATCTCTACTAAAAAAAATAGAAAAATTGGCCAGATGTCATCACGGGTGCTTGTAGTCTCAGCTACTTGGGAGGCTGAAGCAGGAGGCTGGTTTGAACCTGGAAGTTTGAGGTTGCTATGAGCTGGGATGATTGCCATGGCACTCTAGCCTGGGCAATAGAGTGAGACTCTGTCTCAAAAAAGGAAAAAAAAAAAAAAAAAAAGAACATGTTTGATCACAAAAAATATCAAAGAATTAGTATGAATCTCTAAAACTAAACATAGTAGAGCAATGTTGCCAATGTTATCATAATACTAATAGAGTAATTTATACAGAACAGCTTGTGTTGCAGCCCCATAATCATTGTTTGTCAGCTCTGAGCAACAGTCCTGCTTATAAATGAGGCAGATCTTGCATTTTTAGCTTTGCTGTGTTGCAAGGATTAGGTAGTTGGATTTGCTTCACATACTGGGATGTAAAAATGGCAGCTTGTAAGTCAGATCCTTTTTATATTCCCATCAGTAGTTAATTATAATTCACAGCTAGAGCAAGCAGTAGCCAAGTTAGGCCATGCAACATGCCAAATCTTCCCCAAAAGAGATATGCCAGCACTGAGTTCATTTGTAGATTCAGGGAAGAAAAAAAATTATACTAGTATTAGAACATTCTAATAGGCAAATGGCACCACTCTAGGGAGAAATTTCAGCCCAACCATTACTCTTGGTTTTTTTTTTTTTTTTTTTTTTCTTTTTCGTGAAATAGCTCATCATTTCTGGAGAGAAAATTTTTAAAGTAAAAAACACAAAAGCACTGGAAACCAAATTCAAAATCAAACTAACTCTTGTAGAAAACTGAAGGCAAATCTGTATATATATTTACCTTTATTTCTTATATCACAAGTAATACAATTAATGAAATGACACCATTCGGTTTTTATCTTCCCAATATGAAATATATTCACTTGAGTACACTTGTAACTGTTTCATTGAAATATATATGTATATATATTTAGTGTTTTTTAATTAAATCATAGCTGTGTACATTAATGTAGTCATGGGGTGCAGTGTGCTGGTTCTATATACAATCTGAAATATTTTCATCAAACTGGTTAACATAGCCTTCATGCCATTTTCTTAGTTATTGTGTTAAGACATTTATAGATCCATGTATATTGTTCATTTGGAGGTAGGGACTCTACCATGTATTTTTAGTAGAATCTACTTCTATGACTGTCAGCCCAGGCTGAGTTAACAATGATGAGTTCTGAATGAATTACCTCCAGAACTCATCCCACTCCAAAGTTTCTGATTTTAATCTGTCTTCTCTCTTGACCACAAGTGAAAACCCAGACTCATGAGGCCTCAGTCCCTATCCTCCCATTACCGGCAAATGGCAAGGCCAACTACATAGGAGGCTTTTTCAGAGGAGGAAATGATTCTGTCTTCTGAGACAGTAGACACTTTGCTTTATGAAGCAGATAGCTGCCCTAATCCACAGACAGGTTGGGGCCTCCACAGGCCTCAATTGTTACTGATCATTTTATTTTAAATGCAGTAAAAATATAGACACACAACCATTGCTTATTCTGTTATTAAAGTCAATCGTCTTGTGCGACATTTATATTTTGGTTTTCTTTATTTGTCTTAACATGACATTTTTAAAATTTGGGCATAAAAAATTTGGAAGCTTGACTTAGCTGACGAAGGCAAACAAATAAATTGGTCAGGCCTAGAAACCATGGTCTCTTCTAAGTTTAGATATTTGAACACATAAATTCCCAAAGTTACATAAGGGGTATGTATTTTTGACAAATTGTTTTGGAGTATGCCTATTAATAAATACCCAATAAATCATTACATGCTACACAGAAAATTAAAATAACTTCTAGATCAGAAGTCCAAAAATTATTTTAATAAAATTTCAAATATTATTCTAGTACTGACAGGAAAATCTTTTAAATAATCCACTGCTTATGCTTAAAAACAAGAAATAAAAATTAAGTACTTTTTGGAAGAATACAATCTAGTTATTACATAAAAACTTGGTCGAGAATGGCATCCATATTGATTTAAGAACGATTCTGCAAGTACATGATGTCACAGGATCCTAAGATCAGTCCTGAAGGTCAAAACATATCAACTCTGCTGACCCTAGGCGCCACCCTTGTTCCCAAATTCTTACCTCATTCTCAATTTAAGATTAAAAGCCAAGTTTAGGTTGGCATCAATATCGATAGGATCTATAAGAGTAGGTTAGAAAAAAAACATTATGTCTTCTAAGAGGCTAGAGCTAGTTACAACCCAGATTATTCAATGTGGGTTGTAAATGGGACAAAATATCTATTGCTTGGGAGAATTTCAACCTGGGAAGAAATGAGACAGTGGGGAAGATGTAATCAATGACCGCTGACTCTATCCTTATCTGCCATGCCAATCACATGACACCACAGGAACAGGAGGAAACATGCAGTCCTTCTGCTTGATAAAAGTCATCAATGGCTAAATATAGAAGTTCCGAGATGGTTACAACGAAACAGAGAAGTAAATAGGCCTTTGACTTAATATCCCGTCTTGCTCATTTTAATAGAAAAGTATATATGTAAGGGGAAATTAAATCATAGACTTGGTAGTATCTGGAAATGTTCTTTGTTTTCTTTGAAAAATCATTTGAGCTTAGCCTGTAACATATCTAATCACATGATTCTAATAATTATAATTTGTTTTTTGGAAAAGTTATTTCATTTCTTGGAAAAGCTAGTACTCATTTCAAGTTTCCTTTATTTAGAAAAATCTTCCCTCTTCCAATTTTGCATCAATATCGTTTATTTTATGTATTTTGATCAGTGGTTCCAAATTTCTTCCTTTCCTTTTATCTTGCCTTATCTTCTGGTTATAATGTCTTCTGTTATTTATACCAAACTAATCAGTGGTCTCTCATGGATGACCTTAGTCATTAGGGCTATTCGAAGAGGAAGAGAGACGGCCATCTTGGTCTATCTCGCCATCTAAACCTTGTCAGGAGTTGTGATGCGTATGGAAGAGGTAGGAGGACATGCAGCACTGTCCAGAAAGGTGCACACATTCCTAAAATGGCAAATTCCTCGCTGATGAGGAATGTCAGCAACAAACAATAGAACAGACTTGTTTTTAAAAGGACAAAAAATTGAGTGAAATAGAACATATTGAAGCACGTTTCATAGTAAAGGAAACTGTTTCTTTGTGAAACTTCAACCTGAGTCATTATAAACACACACACACACACAATGTGTATTGGGACATGTTCTTCAATCTTTTTTATACTCTGCATCATTAGTCCTCAACCCTTTTGGTGCCAGAGACTGGTTTCATGAAAAGTCAATTTTTCCATGGACCGAGGGCAAGGGGAATTGTTTTGATGAGTCTGCAAGCAATTGACTTGTTATGGTAAACCTCCCTGCTAATCTTTCTTCACAGCCACTCCCCAGAGTCAGCATCGCTGCCTCAGCTCCTTCTCAGATCATCAAGCATCAGATTCTCTTAAGGAGCATGCAGTCTAGATGTCTTGCTTGTGCAGGTGAAAGTAGGATTCCTGCTCCTAAGGTTGCTGCCGATCTGACAAGAGGCCACGCTCAGGTGGTAATGCATGTGAAGGGGTTGGGGAGCTGCTGTAAACAGAGATGAAGCTTCCCTGGCTGGCCCCTCAGCTCCTGCTGTGTGGTCCAGTTCCTACCAGGCCACAGACTGGCATTGGTCCCTGTTCCAGGGGTTAGAGACTGAAGTTCTAGATCACAGTAAAATACACTTGATAGCACTGGATTCAATGACTGTTTGATCAGATGACTCTTTAAGGTCTTTTCCAACTCTAAGTTTCTATACTTCTAGATAATTATGGCTAATCAACAGTAAGGAAAACAAATAATACAATTATTACCAACAAGATTGTCTTAAGGATGAGACCTTTTCCTTGTTAACTTCCAACAACTTAAACTTTAAAACACAATTCATTTTATTTTGGAATTGTTTTTAATGAACAACTAGAGAGAAAACATAGAATACTGATCTGGTCTAATAAAAAATATTCTCCCTTCAAAAAATTAACCAACCAGATGAGTTGCTTTTCTGACACTAGCCCTTAGAGAATCAAGTGAATGGAAAAACTTATTAGATCATCACCACCATATTGTCTTAGCACTGGCAGCTGAATTTTCCCTAGGGACTCAGCAGGCCAAATGCTCTCATCTTTCAAACCCCTTCTTGAAAATTCATTCTGCCCTTTTTCCAAGCTTGATTTAATCAATAAGCAGGAAATATGTGTGTTCAACATCCTACTCAAGGGATAAGAAATGCAAGGAAAACTGGAACTAGTAGCTATGGTATTAATATTTATCCAGTAACTTTTTTCTCTAATTATTTTTATGATGGAAGCACTTTTTAACAATAAGAAAAAATTCTGTAATCTTAGAATCTAGGAAAAATATGAAAGTTGTTTGTGAATTTCCTCATGAATTAGATACCACTGGAATAATAAAGGATATTGATAAATATAGCTGCGGGCACTGTTACACCAGTCTGCATCTATCGGGCACCTGGTAATATCTTTTTAGTTAACCCTTTGAAAGAACAGTTAGAGCAGCCTGGGTCAGTGATTATTTTAACAAATAACTATCTATTATGGAATCAAAGAATTTTTATAATGAATATCAGACATCTCAAAATGTGGCACATTTGCTTATCTCATAGGCATCTCTAACCAAATAAGAGCTCCTGATCTTTCTCCTGAAACCTGCTCCTCCTAGGTTATGGTCTTCCTTGTCCCCATTTTCTCAAGGTGGAAACCTCAGTACAATCCTGGACTCCTTTCTGTGAAAGCATAATCCATTCTAGGAGGAAATCCATGTGGTGTGGGAGGGAGGAGACCACTTTTCACCTCCTCCTCTGTTATGATCCATGGCGTATTTCAGCAGCTTGCTATTTCATGTCTATGTTTCTACCCTGCTCTCTTACTTACAATCTTTACCACAGCAGCCAGAACAATCCTGTTAATCTGATGATTGCCCTTCTGCTTGGAATCCTCCAATGGCTCTCCATTCACTATTCACCACCTTTGAGTAAAAGCTAAAATTTCATACATGGCCTAAAAGGTCCTCCCAACCACTGACCCCTTATCCTCTCAGCCTCTCCCACTACTCCACTTCTCCTGGCCCATGTGCTCCAGCCATACTGGCCTCTCCCTGCTGCTCTGGACAACTTTAGGAAAGCTCCTGCCTCAGAGCCTGAACTAGTTTCCTCTGCACGGAACTTTTCACTCTCCCCAGCTAGTTACATGACTTGCTACTTCATCGCTGTCAAGTCTCTAATCCGCTTTTCAGAGCATCTATTCTGTAGTAGAAGTTATAAAACACAGCCACATCCATTTTCTTCTGCATTATTTATGCCGCTTTCAAGCTAGGACCTCAGTGCTTAGGAGTTGCAGCAAAGGCATATGGCCAGGAAACTGAAAATATTTACTATTTGTCCCTTTCCAGAAAAAGCATGTTGACTCTGGAGTAGAAAGCAAGATTGCTGAAAAGAGAGGAGCAATGTGAAAGGCACAGTGATACGGATAATCTATGTGACATGGTTAATTAAAGCCATGAAGCACGATGACGGACGTGGGGAAGAGGGAAGCTGTAAGTCGGTTACTATGTGATAAAACAAATGAGGGGAAGTACTGAGAGAAGGGCAGAAAACCGGTCCACTAAGAAGTGTAGGAGGTTACCACCAGAAAGTGCGCTTCAGAGGGAGCGGGGGATGCTGTGGGAGGAGGTGTTAACAGTGTTCTTATAAAAAAGCAAAGAGCAAGAAAACACCTGCCCTCCACCAGGTGCAGTGGTGAGTAGAGGCCAAAAGAAATGAACATTCGGAGGCCATTCTCTAACAGACAGAGCTCAGTCTGCAAATATTACAAAATCGGATTTGTTATTGTACCATTAAAGGGAAAAAGAAGCTAATAAAAGGTGCTAAAAGTTGACAATGTTCTCACAGCCCAGTACACACCCAATAGTTATTCAGATTGCTGCAGACTCTCTCATATTTGATAAATTTTCATATTTATTTCTACTTTCTAGAAGAGACATATTTTAAGTAAATATATTAATTCTTAAAGACCAAATTTAAGAAATGTAAGTTTCTGTCATTTAATTATTGTCATACTCTTGAGAAGTTATAAACCTTGTTAAAATGTTATTGTGATTTTAAATGTTTATGCTTATGTCTTATAATTATAGCACCTAAAATATAATCAGAACAATAATTACTTTGATTGTATTCACTCATATTATGAAAATTTTAATATCTTCATACTTGCTTTGAGCATTCATTTTAATAAAGTTTTCTTTCTGACTCTTATTTGCCAGATAGAAAACTGTAAAAATGAATTTAAAAGATGCATTTTTAGCTGGGCATGGTGGCTCATGCCTGTAATCCTAGCACTGTGGGAGACTGAGGCAGGTGGATGAGAAGTTTGAGACCAGCCTGACCAAGAGTGAGACCCCGTCTTTACTGAAAATAGAAAAATTAGCCAGGCATCTTGGTGGGTACATGTAGTTCCAGCTACTTGGGAAGCTAAGGCAAGGTGATCTCATGAGTTCAAGGGTTTGAGGTAGCTAGGAGCTAAGATACCACATCACTCAACTCAGGGTGGTAGAGTAAGATGCTGGTCTCAAAGTATATATATATTTAGTTTGTTCTCAATAAAAGCACCTACAACCTTAATTCTCTTCTTTTAATGGAAATTAGTTTGCCATCTCTACTGTGAAGCAAAATGTTTTGTCAAACTGTCCTTCAACTTTGACCAAAAATAAAATTAATTGAAAATATGTTTCCATGTTATTGGCAAATATTTCACCTCTAGGGTCTTTTTAGAGTCCTGATTCAGAGATACTAAGCCAATGAGTTAAACGTGTAAAGAACTTTATGAATGATTGCACGTGAGATTTTTAAGAAGACAGAGCATAGTATCTGTAGCAAATAAAGTTGTTGGTGGTTTATTCTTTCGGTCACTCACCAAATTTTCTTGAATGCTATATGCTGGGGATACAACTGTGAACAAGACAAGAATGACAGTCTCAGCGTTCCTACAGTCATTGGGACAAAGGCCCCTTACTGATTTGACTCTCTGCTCTAGATTCTTGGATTTCAACTACAGTGTAATCTCACAATTTCATTTTACAATCTCATTATCCATCTCTACGAGTGTGCGAGCACAACATATCAGTGGCAAACAACCTAAACTAGTCATGGGTTCTAATTAATGCACTATGCAATGTCTTCACGTCTCCGGGGTTACTAAACCAACAGTCTTTACCTACTCACCAACTCATTTCATCACAACTTATTTCCTTGATTTTTCTTTTTTCCTAAATTGACTTGCTACTGAGAAAATGTGATAAACTGTTTAACCCAAGAGACAAACTTCCTGGTGAAAAACAATCATTTAACCTCCCCAGAGGCTTTGCCGCAAATCCATGACCCACAAAGCAGTCATCCTTTCAGAATGCAGATCTGGTTGGTTATATTATGCTGGCCTAGCTTAAAATTTGTCAATGCGTCCCATTGATTTTATGTTGAGGCGAAAACTCCTCAACATGACCCATTTATCATATAATTTATCATTCAAACTGGGACACTTTGAGAGTAAAAGAACATGATTAATTTTTATATCAGTAAACCAGGACAGCCCCGAAAAAGAGGTTACTGTGGTCAGCCCACCTGCAGGGCCCTGCCTCTTCTGTTTCCTTCACATTCTCCCACACTCTTTCCCCTCCAGTCCCCTCCAGCACCAGCAATCCTTTCATACTCAGGTACCCTCAGAATTCAAGCCACACCTCCACTGCTAACTCTAACTGGGCATCCACTTTCTTCACCAGGTTACCCCTCCCACTCTTCAGAGCTTATTTAAACATCACTTTCCCAGGAAAATCCCCCCACCTTCAAAACAAACTCTCACAGCACTGCCCAACTCTCCTTCATGGAACTGGACACCCTGGAAATGAGACCTTTGATTCTGTAATCATTTGACAATGAGAACAAACATTGTCTTTCCTACTCACTAATCCTCTTGACCAGATCTGTACACCTGTAGTAAATACTTTCATAGCATTGGATACTTCTGTTACAGAGGTTATATATATATGTGTGTGTGTGTGTGTGTGTGTGTGTATGTGTGTATGTATGTATGTGTGTGCATATGTGTGTATACATATCTCCCTATCCAAAACCTGCAAATGGGCAAAAGGACAACACAGACCGTTTGAATGACATGGTGGAATGCTGTCTTACTGGCTCACCCGAGGGTTATCTAATTCTCTAGGATAGGTATCTTTGTTTGCTTTATCATTTACTACTGATTAGGCTCTGATCAGAACAGCAAACTGTTTTGGCACAACCCATGAGCATAAGAATCAATTTAACACAGGACTTGCCAAAAACAACAATAAAAATAAGACAAACATGCAAACAAGGATACATGACAGAGACCTCGTATGGACCAGAAAGTCTAAACTATTAACTACTTTACAGAAAACATTTACCACCTTCTGGATGAAGGTATTTCTTTTGTAGAAAACTGATGACAATGTAAATGATTTTCAAAGGTGATAAGTTTTATTGCCTGTACAGCAATAACCAGTTTAGTTTTGCAGCAATCACATTCTAACATTCTTTTCCTTTTTTTCAGTGACTATAAATATTTCTGTTACTCTACGCTTTTTTGAACTGGCTTTTCCATCCTGCCAATTTCCTCATTAATTAAGTATATCTTTGGCTATAGACAGATGATATACTTCTCTCTCTCCTTCTGTTTTTTTTCCTCTCTCTTGCTCTCTCCACACACAGCCTGCATTGTTTAACAATGGTCATGCATTCTGAGAAATACATTCTTAGGTGATCTCATTGTTGTGTGAGTATCACTAAGTGTACTGCCATAAACTTGGACAGTATAGTCTACTACATAGCTAAGCTATATGGCATAGCCAATTGCTTCTAGGGTACAAATCTGTACAGTATGTTATTGTATTGAACACTGGGAGGGACTATAACACAATGGCAAGTATTTGCATATCTCAAAATATCCAAACATAGAAAAGGTACAGTAAAAAAAATGGTATTATAATCTTAGGGAATCACCATCTTATATTTGGTTAATTGTTGACCAAACATCATGATGTGGTACATGACACTGTTTGGGTATGTAGGTATATTTGTATATAGATAGAATATGTGAGTGATTATGACAGTTTTAAATAAACAAAAGTCAAGAAATATAAAATTCATAGGGAGATAAACAAATGAAGCCTTCCCAGCAACACTGATAAGCCAAGCAGTTGAGACTTGCTCAGGTGAATCAGAAAGGATGCTGTCAACTGTGTGTTTTAGAAGTCAAATAATGGACTATAACACAGTCTGTTTCAAAACATTCGTAGTGACCTATGTACACAAAATCTGACAATTAAGTTTGTGAACTTTCTACCATATGCTTACATTGGCAGCACTGTACAAACAACTCGGTAACGTTTCATAACCTTGGCATATCAATGACTCACAGGTGTGTTTGTATTAGTGTGTGGCAGTATCTTGCTGACTGTTTTTCATTATTGTTGTTGTTGCATGTTTTTGTATGCTGTTGTGAGAATGTAGGAGCTTGAAATAGAGCAATGAATAAACATTCAATCTCTTATTAAGCTTGGCAGGAGTGGAAATGAAATCAGGACACATTAGTCCAAGTTGATGGGGATAATGCCATGAAGGAAATGGCAGTGTACAAATGGATTAAAGATTTTTCCGGAGGGAATGAAAGTATCACCAATAAAGAGACATCAGCATGGCTAGCAGCAAGCAGAAGTAATGAAAACATTATAAAATTCATTGAATTGTGCGTCAAAATCATTGGCTGACTGTGAGAAGCACAGCAGACCAAGTAAATATCAATAAACAGAAAAACCTTAACTGAAAATCTTGGCATGAGAAGGATATGTGTGAAAATGGTCCCAAAGGAGCTCACCAAAGAACAAAAGCAAAAAGGAGTTAAAGTTTGCCAAGACCTTTTGGAGAGGCAAGAGGATGTTTTGGGCCATGTTATCACTGGTGATGAAACATGGGTGTACCAGTATGGCCCTGAAACAAAGTGTCAAAGTTCACGTGGAAGTCAGCCAGTTCTCCATGACCAAAAGTTCTGTCAGTCTAAATCAAGAGTCAAAACTGTATCGTTAACATTTTTTGATATCAGAGGGATTGTTCATTATGAATTTACACCAAATGAACAGTTAACCAAGTTTACTATTGGAAGTACTGAAAAGGCTACATTAAAAAGTTAGATGATAAGGATCTGAATTTTTTGCCAACAACTATGGGCTCTTGCCTTATGACAAGGTAACAACTCCCACAGCACTGTCTGCGAGGGAGTTTTAGCCAATAAATAAAACACTGTACTGAAACACCCTCCCTCCCCAGCTGATCAAGCCCCCAATAATTTTTTTCTTTATTTGACCCCTATGACTTTTTTCTTTACCTGAAGATAAAGAAAATATTGAAAGGAAGGCATTTTGATGACATTCAGGACATCTAGGGTAATATAATGACAGCTCTGATGGCCATTCCAGGACAAGAGTTCCAAAATCACTTTGAAGGGAGGACTAGATGCTGGCATCAGTGCATAGCTTCCCCAGGTGAGTACTTTGAAGGTGACTACAGTAGTATTCAGCAGTGAGGTATATAGCACTTGATCTAGGATGAATTTGAGAACTTAATTGTCAGACCCCACCTACACCATGTTGTAATTGGTGACAGTACCATGTTATAGGGATGCACTGTGATGTCCTTAACCAGCACCCTATGGAAGGTCATTTGAATTGGTTTCAGTCTTTGGTTTGTCAGTCCTCTTGCTATCACTCACCTTCAGGAGCTTCTCATTGCTCATTAAGTACATATATAACAACACAAGAGCCAGTATTTCAAGGCTTTCTTTGGTCCAGAGGCATTTAACTGATGATCTGTTGTTTGCACTGTAGGGCTTTGTGCTGTTCCCTAAGGTTGCTGTCCCCAATTCTCAGGCCATATAGCAGGAGGCGAGTGGCAGGTGAGCAAAGTTTCATCTGTATTTACAGCTGCTCCCCACTTCTTCTGACATCACCACCTGAGCTCCGCCTCTTGTTCTGTCAGAAGAAGCATTAGATTCTCTTCGGAGTGCAAACCCTATCTGTAAACTGAGCATGTGGGGGATCCAAATTGCTTGCTCCATATGAGAATCTAAAGTCTGATGATCTGAGGTGCAGTGGAGGCAGTGGAGAGTGGCTGCAAATGAAGATTATCATCAGCAGAGGTCTGACCACACAAAGACCATGATAAACCAGTTGCTTGCAGACTCGTATCAAGCTCATCATCCCAACCTACCTAGGAAAAATTGTCTTCCATGAAACTGGTCCCTGGTGCCAAAAAGGTTGGGGACCACTGCCCTCAGGGACTTACTGTTTCTAACCTCTGTGATCCCAGAGCCTCCTTGCCTAGAATGTTACAGACTCCAGTCTCCACTATAGAAACCCTGTCCTTTCAGCTCAAATGCCAGCTACTCATGATTCATGAGCTCAACGTGTACTGTCCTTTCTTTATTTTCCTTATAGCCTTTTGAGCCACTTTTCAAGTGAATTTAATGAGAAGGCAAAGTAACAATTAACCATCGGAGAGTAAAAATGTAAACCTCAGCCAAGTTTAAACATCTTGAAAGTAACACATCCTAAGATTTATTTGATACATAACAAGGTGAAGAATATAAAAAATACTATGTCAAATTTTCATCCACAGCCAAGGTGTACTAGGGAAACATATCCTGCATGCAAATGATGAAAAAACTAACAAATAAAAATTGATTCTTTTCAGTTGCCTCATAACATATTTGATATAAGGTAATATTTTTGCTGATTGTCTTGAAAAGAGCCCCTAGAAAATAGAAAAAAGGAATCCACTATCGTGTTTATATGCCTTAATCAGTTAAAATGAACATTCTTGCTCAGTTAGCCACATTGCTTTGCTATCATTTTAATACAGCATGCAATTTTTGGTTCTTAGTTTGCATTTTTTTTTTTTTAATAAGAGACAGGGTCTTATTCTGTTGCCCTGGCTAGAATGCAGTGGTATCATCATAGCTCACTACAACCTCAAACTCCTGTGCTCAAGTGATCCTTTGCTTCAGCCTCCCATGTAGCTGGGAATACAGGTGCCCACCACCACAACCACCTAGTTTTTGTATTATTTTGTAGAGAAGAGGTGTTGCTCTTGCTCAGGCTTTAGTTTTCATTCTTATATGAACTTTTATACAAGTAAGACAATCCACTAAGCAGTCAACACAGTGGTACTCTCTAAGGTATTTTGTTCCTTGAAATCGAGTGCTGTATTTCCAGGGTCTCAATTCACCATGGCTAGTATATTCTGGCATTCATAAGAAATAGCTGAGTGCTCACTTCGGCAGCACATATACTAAAATTGGAATGATACAGAGAAGATTAGCATGGCAAGGATGACACATAAATACGTGAAGCGTTATATATTTTTTGATAGTGATCAAAACAGCATGGTACTGGCACAAAAATAGAGAGGGAGATGTATGGAACAGAGTAGAGAGTCAACAGATGAATCCAGCTACTTATCATTACCTGATCTTTGACAAGCCAATTAAAAACACTGAGTGGGGAAAAGATTCCCTATTTAACAAGTGGTGCTGGGCAAACTGGCTGGCAACCAGAAGACTGAAACTGGACCCACACCTTTCACCATTAACTAAGATAGACTCTCATTGGATTAAAGATTTAAACTTAAGACATGAAACCATAAAAATAATAGAAGAAAGTATAGGGAAAACACTTGAAGAAATTGGCCTGGGTGAATATTTTTTGAGGACACCCCAGGCAATTGAAGCAACATCAAAAATACACTATTGGGACCTGATCAAACTAAAGAGCTTCTGCACAGCCAAAAACACAGTAAGTAAAGCAAGCTGAAGCCCTCAGAATGGGAGAAAATATTTGCAGGTTATGTCTCTGACAAAGATTTGATAACCAGAATCCACAGAGAACTCAAAGTGAGTGATCCCATCTCAGGGTGGGCAAGGGACTTGAAGAGAAATTTCTCTAAAGAAGATATATGAAAAAATGCTCACCATCCTTAATCATCAGAGAAATGCAAATCAAAACTACTTTGAGATAT
>NW_003852524.1:3843657-3848958 GCF_000181295.1 Otolemur garnettii
TATGAAAACACCACACTGTACCCCATGATTGCATTAATGTACACAGCTATCTTTTAGTAAAAAAAAAAAAGAAAAAATAGCTGAAGGAATATAAGAATTCTGGTATCAGTATATCAGTGGGTTCATTTAGGCTGAGTCAGTCTCCTAAACCAAATCTTGTCTTGATAAATGATAAACTCACATTTCCATAATTCCAAAATAAATGGCAAGTCAGACTTCAGAAATGTGGCAACCTGTAAGGAGCACACAGCTCCCCTAACATGGGCCAAGAAATCTGACTTTCAACTTCCTACCAAAATATTAACATCCTCGTAGCTACAATAATACTTGCATAATCCTGGAGTTTTGCGTATGTCCTTGATAGAAGCGAGTCCTCTCCCCTCTCTGACCAAGCACACGGATAATAAGAAAGAGCCCACCTGCCTGGTGAGCCAGATGTCTGGTGCTCAGTGGGGCAAACACAAGAGACTGAACAAGTATCAGACTTCTCCAGTTATTTATATGTGTCATCTTTAACCCATGGAAAGTTGAAGACAGGGAGCAGGCACTCAACAGTCAGTGAAAAATCTATTATTCTTCCAGTAATATTTACTGAGTTCTTAAGCGATGCAAAGTATTGTAGGTACTAAAGTTAAAGCAAGGAACAAAATAATGTGCCTGAGCTCACAAAGCTTATGTTCACGTGTGGGAAGACTGCCGACTGTTAAACAAACAGGCAAATATATAAGTAAGAGGGTGATGAGTGCTCCAAGAAAACAATGAACGAGTAGAGAAGGAGAGAACATCGAGGAAAACCATCACTGTGTAGGTGGATTTTGAGGAAAGACCAGAAGGAAAGGAAGGCAGCTGCCGTGGGGAACCCTCAAGAAGAGCAGGCGACAGAGAGGGAAACGCAGTTGCTAAGGCCCGAGCCACGACCAGCCGTGACTTGGGTGAGAAATGGTGGCCTCGGAGGAGAGTGAACACGGGTGAGGGCAGCAGGAACTGAGGTCAGAGGTGTGAGAGGGGTGTGTGAGAGAGAGCCATGCAGGGCCTGAGATTAGTAAGCCATTGTTAGGGGCTTCGGCTTCTCCCCTGAGAATTCACTGTGGGGTTCTGAGGAGAGCATCATGTCCTCTGCTTATTTGAAAAACAACACTGTGACTGCTGGGTTGAAAACACACTGTATGGAAGCCAAGGTAGAAACGTCCCCCCACGTATGGAAAAGCCTGGGGAAAGACAACGGAGTTCCAAACAGGGCGGGGGCACTGAAGGTGCAGGTGTGGTCAGATTCTGGATGTATTTTGAAAGTACAGCTGGCAGGAACTGCTGGTGGGCTGTGTGTGGGATATAGGAGGGGAGGAATAATGCCTGACTTCAGAGTTTTACCCCGAGTAACTGGTATATAGGTGATGACGGAAGAGAAGCAGATGGAGGAGATGAGAGTAAGTTGGAAATGCCACATATATCACCTAAACGGAGAAGCAAGAAGCAATAGATTCATTCTTTAATGAATGAAATCTACTATTGTCCCACCTGAAGACAGCATATTAAACCAGGTATCAGAAGCCCTCATGTTGTATTTGACAGCAAGAGCTCTGAAGTTGTAAGGCTGATGCTCTCATCCTGGCTGTCACTTATGAACCATGTGACCCTGGACCCTTACCTAATCCCGCTGTGCCTCTCTCAATTGGAAAATGGAGATAACAATAGAATTCTTCCCTTGACTTGTGGTGATGCACATATTTAAAGAGCTTAAAACAGTGCATGGTACAAATAAGCAGTGACCAAATGCCATGTATTATTGTTATTGTTAAATGAAATTGCTTATTATCAAATTAAAATGTTAAAGGTTGCTATTAATTAACATTTGTTTAAAAATTTGTATTAATAGTGAACTTAAAAGTAAGTTTAAATTTGGGACATTTATTTTTCATATGAAATAAATCATTTCATACTTGGGGTCGTCACTCAGGAGTTATTTGAGGATGTGTGGCAAAAGAGCTTCAGAGAATGGACAGCCTGAGGAAGAACAGAAGCCCTTGACGGAATTAGGAAGTGTTAGTTCAGGCCCTGTCTACCCAACAGCTTGCTCTGCAATCTTGGCAGAGAACAGAAGGGATCTGGGCCTCCATGCTTCATATGCAAATTAGGGGGCTGAGTTAGATGGATCTCCGCTGTTTCTTCAATTAGACCAACTCAGGAACACCTAACTTCAAACAACACTTCTCATAATGTTGACTATACAAAGGAAAAGAGAAGTGTTATCATGGAGATTCATTAAAAATGTTTGTTAGTAAAAGACTTTAGTTTTATTTGTGAATAAAGCAGCAAATTGTCACTCTGAAAATTTCCATTATTTCACTTTAATCATCAATTGCCATATGATACTCTCTTTGAAGTGAAAAAAAAAGAAGTACAGAAAAATAACCTTTCAAAATAATTATACTGGCCAGGTATAATGGCTCATGCCTGTAATGCCAACACTCTGGGAAGCTGAGGCAGGATCACTTGAGCTCAGGAGCTCAAGATCAGCCTGAGCAAGAATGAGACCCTTCTCAAAACAGAAAAAATTAGCTGAGTGTGTATAGTTACGAGGGAGGCTGAGGGAGGAGGATCACCTGAACCCAGGAATTTGAGGTTGCTGTGAGCTAGGCTGATGCCATTGCAGTCTAGCCTGGGCAATAGAATGAGAGAGACTCTATGTCAAAAAGAAAAAAAAAAAAGTTATACTATTAACAAATGCTTCCATCGCTCTATAAAAATTTGTTCCTTTAAAAGTAAATTTGATTTTTTCAGTTCAAATAATTTTCTCCAACACATTACATCACAATAAATTTTAGATTGCTTAATAAAGGTGACTCTCTTTATTTATAGTAGTTATGTTTTATAAAATCAGTATGAACACTGAATTAGCAAATATTAAACCTGCTTCCAGAAGTGTAGGGTTAGTTTCCTGCAAGCCTCTAGTCACGGCATTTTTGTCAACTAATCAGCATATAACCTTGTTTTCTGTGTGTTTCTGTTTAAAGATGCCTTAATAAGTACATATTTTCAATTCACTGACATTGAACTCACAGCCAACAGCACCATGGCTCATGCATGAATGAAGCTTATTTAACACACAGATTTTTCTCCATAGGGCAGCATCACAACCTTCTTGAACTTAGGAACATTAGACAGCATTTTAGCACTATGCTTAGAGCCACTTTAAATAGCAAAATTACCCAAAATAGCACAAAAATGTGACATTACAGAGACAGTGGAAAGGACATTTGCTTAGTGCTTGAGAGTTGAAACATCAAGGCAGAGGGTGACCTTATTAGACCTCACCTGGGAACGCTCGTGCACACAGAGTAACTCAAATTTCTCGCTGCTCTGCACATGTCTGTGGGTGTCCATCAGTGACCACAAAAGCACTGCTCGCCTTGATGGGGTTATGAGCAAATTTTTAAGAGCAGGTGAACGCACAAATATAGAAACTGCAAATAATTAAGGTCACCTGAACTTATTTCTTTAAATAAACATCATGACTTCTAGCTCTTATATTTATCTGCTCACAGAACTAACTACTGAGGTATTATTGATTAATAAACAGAAATACTTAATTGTAGATGAGGAAATCAAACCTACGTGGTTAACTATTAATAAAGTAAAACTTATTATGTATCAATTATCTAATCTATCTACTTTATAAGCTTTCATTTTCTGGTTACAATCTTCCTCAGTATTCAATATTTCTTGTATAATCATAAACACTATTAAAGGACCGTCTATGAATGATGACCCTGTGTTAGATACTATAGTAGCAAATTACACTATAGTTTATAACCCACTATAAGATTGGCTTCCCTTCAGGAAGGAAATAAAAAAAGAAATAGGAAAGGAATAAGAGATACATCCTTGTTAATTTAAAAATCCATCTTTAATATTAATATGAACTATGATTAACACTAATGTGAAAATTATATTTAAAAATGATCAGCAAAATCAGAAGTCTGGGTGACCTCTTTTCTGGATTCCTTCCATGAAACAGTGAAGTTAAAAGTGAGTTTGATATCTATCACGCTCTCCGATCCTCTCAAAGGACTTATCTTTCCTGCTACAAAGCCTCTGGGCATTCAAATTATTCATCATTTCATGACATATTTGGGGCTCTCCAGAAAAAAAGAAGCTCTCAAAAGATGGTGCATGTGAATTAAAAGGATAGAAACGAAAGTCTTTTACTATAAAATGGAAAATGAAGGTAATGTTTTCTTTCAGGTAAAAGTGAACTTCATTTTTATGTTCTTTCATTTTTTAAGGACCATACAATCTTAGAAAATGAAATTATTTTGGAAAAGTTTTAATTCTTAATATCTCCTAATCAGAAATGCTTTCAGATCAGGTTGAAAGTTTGGCTAAACAATTTGATAACTGACACATTTTTCAAAGTTCTTAGGATTATTGACTGCAAACACTTGAATTCATTCCATCTGTTCTAAGAAATTTATTAGAACATTATCAAGCAGCTCCCAGAATTGTTGGGAGGGCTCAGAATTAAGTTTTCAGAAAAGGAAAAATAAAAATACCAAAAGTAAGCTCCAGAATTAGCCTAGTGAGAGAACAACTCCCACTACATCTGCTGCCATGAATGCCAATAATGTACCCCAACTACCAATACCACAGAGATCTCTGTTGGTTCTGTACCAAGACTGTTAGATATTATGCTGTTGGCCCCCTCAAACCAGAGCCCTTTCCCATCACACTCACTGATGAAAATAGAAAGTCCAGACAAAATCTGTCTCCTGACATTGCTCAATCCTCAAATAAAGTATGTCAAACATTTGTTAGCTGGAGAAGCCTAGTGACGTGCCTGCATTCTAGCTGCAAGGGAGGCCAGGAATTTGATTCCTGACTTCTAAATTGGTAAGAAGAGACCCATAGTGTTATAATTTAATAAATTTGTAAAGCTACTCAAAATATAATGGGATATGGAAGTTGTCTACCATACTTGTTTTTTGTGTAACATATCATGAAAACATGTTTTTAAAAAAATAATCAAGTCCCAGAATTTTGGAACTGACAGAGACCTTAGAAAACAATTACAATTTTAAAATCCTTAGTTGTAGAAAGGATTTGCTTAGTTGAAAACGTCAGGAATTAAGTTTAAGGTGATACATTTGATGATTTTAAACAACATCCAGACTGATTAGAGGTGACACCTTCAATATCCAGCTAACATTCCCCTCACCTAGGAGAACCTGCCAGCCAATGATTTTGTGAGTTGTTGCCCATGAGACAGAAGACTTATGGAAACTTCTACTCCCCCAGCCCACAAAC
>NW_003852524.1:3849319-3852565 GCF_000181295.1 Otolemur garnettii
GGGCTCAAGTGAACCTCCCACCTCAACCTTCCAAGTGGCTGAGACTACAAGCACACACCACAGTGTCCAGGTTTAAGGTGTCTTTAATAGAGATTAATTTGGAAGTTTTGAAGAAAAACATCAAAGAATACAAGACTCCAGTGATGGAACAGATACAAGCCTACTTAGGTTAGTTCAAACAGTATTATTTAGAATAGAAAGGATCAGGCATTAATGATCCTTCTTTGGGAGTTTTGGTATACGACGCTATAGAATAACAATAGTAGTTATCATGTATTATGGAACTGAAGCTTACATGGGAAATGAAAGGTTTCTGATGTAATTGAGAGTCCTCTCCATATCCAAACCCAGAATATCAAACTTCTCTCTCATTCCCTCTCAGTCTTGCCATTAAGTCTCTTCATGTTTCCGCTATCGACGTCAGCATTAACCCCAATGGAACATAAGGCCTGACTTGATTTTGAACAGAGACAGAACTCTCAGGATGAGCACAAATGTAAACAACAGATCATTCATTTTCCTGCTCTGTGTATTAGCATGAGCTTACATGTTCCTTGATATGGAATTAGTATCTTTCGTTGTCAATAATGAAGGATTCACACACATTCACAGGTTCCAATCATAAAAATACAACTTTATTCTGGAATGTTTTCAATATAAGAATTGTCAACCTAATACATTCTTCTCTCCAAAAAGTAAGGACAGAGGAGAGAGGAGGTGGAGAGCTAATAATACTCATGTGACTTGAGAGTCACTGTCCTGCCATGATGTAATATATAATGCAGTAGAATGTAGTCACTAAACGGAAGCCACCCTGTTAATTACTGGTCAAAGTCTAGACCCTGAAAGATGCTTGTAGGGAGAAAGAGAACAGAATCTGAGCAACTTCAGATCCAATACTTAGGTCCTTCTCAGCTTGATCCAGAAACAAGCATCACAAAGTAATTAATGCTCACTGAGTATTTCCCTAGAATTGGGAAATAATCTATTCCTAGACATAGTCTTATGGTTTTCAAAAGTTAACTTGGTTCCTAAAGCCATCTGTTCTAAATGGGAGAATAGCTGTTCTCATACAAAGACAAAAGTCAAGATAACCTGGATGTAAAAGACGAAAGTAAATTCTATTAGGAGCTCTGCAAGAAAATCAATATGAGAAACTCAGTGTAGGCGTTAAAAGACCTATGTGTTGAATCTTCATGAGATGTAAGATTATGCATGTATAAAAGTAAATTTTTAAAAATGTATCTATTTATCCCTGTCACTTTTATGGATAATAAACAAAAAAACAATTCCCACTGCAGGTGGATTTTGGTATTTTCTACACAAAGGCAACTTTATCACAGTTACCACAATTATGCAGTTTTCTTTAGAAGGCTATTTTCAAGGGACATGATTCAAATAGCCTAATTCAGAAAACAGTGTCAATGCAGGGAGACAAAAACAGCAACGCGGAGCACAATAGGACACCAAATCCAATATCAGCAGACACAGCTCTAAATAATGGCATTTGTAAATCAATTAAAAGCGGCATTCTTGGATAGCAGACACTCATTCAGTTTACCAAACATAATCCAATCGCATTTCCGGGGGGAATTAATGTCACAACATATTTGGTCATTACTGCAAATGTAATTTCCAACAAGATAAACAAAATAGTCCCAGCCCTCCATAGCTGTCACTGAGAGAAACGGCACAGAACGTCCGGCCTGCAGTACCAGCTTGGCCATTTGCTGGGCAAGGTGCTTGCTATGTGTGCTACCATTCCTTCATTGGCAAAAAAGTTCATAATGCCATATGCCTAGCTCGGGGGTAACTGTGATTATTAAACAAGATGATGCATACTGAGCATTCAGCACCATGCCTGGCATAAGGCATACATTCAATAGATGGGTTTTTTAATGTGTGTGTGTGTGTGTGTGTGTGTGTTTAACTAACAGGGTCTCACTTGTCACTTAGGCAGCAGTGTACTGCAGCCTCAAACTCCTGGGTTCGAGCAATCCTCCTGCCTCAGCCTCCTGAGTAGTGAAGATGAATGTTACCATGGCTATTTTTTTCTTTAATTTTTTTCTAGAGATTGGGTCTCACTCTGTTGCCCCGGTTGGTCTTTCAACTCTTGGCCTCAAGCCATCCTCCCACCTCAGATGCTCTAAATGCGAGGACTATAGGCATGAACCAAATTTTTAATAGTTGTTATCATTTTAAGCATTAGGTTCAAAAACTTTATAATCATGTAACAGTTTGAAAGGGTAGTGTTACTGCCCAGACGTCCAGAGGAAGTCTTTGTTTTTAAAGTAGGATATAAAGCACAAGTAGAAAGCATAGTCCAGCCTGTGGTAGAGTCCTACAAAACCCAGAAAGTCACTTCCCAACCTCCCAGGGTGTTACGCACAAAAGAGTGGGCTCCAAGGTTTCCCTGTTCTTTCCTGCCTAGTCTGGGCCTTTGGGGCTGTCCGTATTTTCATTTACATGTTCGAGGGAATACACAATTTTGAATCATTCACAGCTCTGTTCATGTTAGGTTCTGACATACTATCCAGCCTTGTCTAGCAAACTGGGAAAGCTACTGATTTTAAGGAGGGACTTACTTAGACACCTCCTAAGAAATAACACCTTCAAAGAAAAGAAGGAATTCAGCAATTAATATTGACCCACTAATAATTTTTCATTTCATTGGTAAGGAGACAAAAAAATGTAAGTAAAATCTATAATTTAGTGAGGAGAAGAAAAAAGAACAATATTGAGTGTAACACAACACCAAGGCCAAGTGTGGCAGTCACAGCCCCAGGAGTGTTATTTGTTAATCAATCACAAGCTGCCTTCACAGAAATCAGATGCTCATCCAGTGCCTGGTTCCCTCAAAGTTCCAAATGACACTGAGCACTAAATTCCAAATGACAATCAGCACTATTGTACTTTGTTTCCAGGCATTAATTCAACTGATAGTTCTTGAGCACCTTCTCTGTGCCAGAAAACTTACTAGGCATTGGGGAATCAACAGTAAACAAAACTGTTTTATTAAAAGAAACCCTCATGGAATGTATATTCCCATCTATTTGGGAAGGCAGCCAAGGCATTCTCTCCAGATCTGCCCAGAACAAAGAGGTGTCAAGTACTTGAAAGTGTAGGATCTTCAGGACCCTGGAAGGCCAGACTCTGCTTATCCAAGACACACACTCCTGGGCCTTGTGATTATCCTCACGTAATGGCTGGGCCCTGAAAAATCACAGCAAGATCTTGACTAGAATT
>NW_003852524.1:3853035-3858670 GCF_000181295.1 Otolemur garnettii
AATAGGTGGTAAAACAGAGAATCAGGACTCAAACACAGGTCTATTGTACTTGAAGGCCTTTACTTTCAAATGAGCTCTTGGCCTTCAAAAATATGTTGGTATGTTAACCTATTAAATACTTGCTTTTGACCTTCACAAGGAAATCGACTGGACATAACATGAATCAGGGATGGGAAAGATACACCAGTGGAGGAGAGAAATATGCCCTGCTTATGCTTTCTAGTTAATTAGTATCTTTTTGGTTGTAATGGGGAGTCTGCATTTGTGGTTTATCCATAAAGGTTATACTTTATCTGTAAAGGCTGAGCATGACAAAAGTGGAAAGAACGTCTCTGGCTAACATCATCAGTCCTGAGTGCACGCAGGACTGATGTGCTGCTCCCAGGACTGATGTGCTGCTCCCAGGGCGCTCGCTGTACAGCCATGCTGGTTGTTAAGGGAGGCATCCGTTCTGATTGGTCGGTACTCAGGCCATACCAAGTTGTCACAGATTTTAATACCATTCCTGGTTGCATGCTGTCAACTCTTGATTTTATATTTCCTTCCCTGATTCCTCCTACCAAATTTCAGACTCATATCCAATGCTGTCTTTGGTACTTCCACTTGGAAGTCTAATAGGTATTTTAAAATGAATGTGCCAGTAACTGATCCTTTCATCTTCCTATCAGAGCATAGTACCTCACTCCCATAGGACAACTCCATCCTTACAGTTCTCAGCATTTATCCTTGACTTACTTCCGTCTATAAGTTACTTCTGACATCCAATTCACTGAGAACTTACTCAGCTCTGCCTTCAAAACACATGGTGCATCTGACTATGGTGCTCCATCCCCAATTCAAGCCACTGATAACTGCGACAGCCTCCTAACAGGTTCTCCAGCCTGCTGTGGCCCTGGCAGTCCACTTGCAACATAACAGCCAGAGAGAGGCTCTTTAACCACAAGTCAGATCAGCACACTCCTCTTCTCAGAAATTTCCAAAGCCCTTCCACCCTTACTAATCTGCTCTAGCTGCCATAAAATAACATTAGACTGGTGGCTGAAACCACAGACATTTATTTCTCACAGTTCCGGAGGTGAGGAAGCCTAAGATGAAGGTGCAAGCAGAATTGGTTCCTGGTGAAAGCCTGCGTCCTAGTTTGCAGATGGGCCACCTTCTGGATGTGTCCTCTGATAGTGGAGAAAGAGCACTCTACTCTCTTCTTATAAAAACACTAATTCTATCACGGGATCTCCCACCCTCACGATCTCACCTAATCCTAGTTACCTCCCCAAAGCCCTACCTCAAAATACCATCATATTATACTGGGGACATCAGCATATGAATTTTGGGGGGCACAAACATTCAGTCCACAGTACCATCTCACTCAGACAGAAAGTAAAGGTCTTCAGCATGACTGGCAGACCCCTGTCTTCTCTGGTGGCATCACCTATGACTTACAGCCCCCTCTCTCTCCAGGCCACACTGTACTGCATGGCCTGTGTGCTGTCTCAGCCATACCAGGCAGGCTCCCATCTCACTTGCCCTGAAAGCCCCCACACCACTGCAGGGCTCTGCAAAGCCTTCTCCCTTATCTCCTTCTAGGTTTGGCTCACTTACCACAGTCCCACCAAAGCCTTGATCTATCCTCAATCCCTGCCCCCAGAATAGAAGTTGTATAAGGGCAAAGAATTTCTTTAGCTTTGTTCAGTGCTATATGGCAGGTGTCAGGAAGAGTAACTAACACCAGAGACATTCAAAAAAAGAGTTGATAAATGGCTGAATAAATGAGTAAAGCCAACGCCGTAGGCCAAGTGTAAATCTAAATCTGCAATGATTTTCCTACAATGCTGAAAATAGTTCTACATCTAAAATGGGGTACATCCCTAATGTTTCATGTTTTTCAATATAACATAAAGTAAAATACATCAGTGGAATAAAAAAGTCGAGTGAAAGCACTTCTCGAAGGCAGTTATTTAAAGCCCCATTAGCAAGTTTCATAAACTTATGAGCCCTTCTCTTTCCTCCTTGGTTTCAGAAATCCTCACTGAAGCAGCTAAATGCAATCTTTTGTTTGGGTTTGGGCATGTATTCAACAATCCTGAGCAGCAAACAAATAATAATCCGATTATTCAGGAGATGTTCTCTTAATGTATCATCTATAGATTTACTGTGGCATAAACTTGGAGGCAAACTGCTATAAAATATCTATCAAGGAAGATAAAAATCAGGATTTTTTTTTTTCCAGAAAACATAAAACTATAAGTTCTTAAGTTTTTTGGTTTTGCTTTTGTCTATACATTGATTCTCAGGCCTTTCCTGTGCAGGCCTAGCAAGAAATGACAGCAGCCCTCTCTGTGGCCCCCTCAACTGGACATACAGCTCTCCACCCTCTCTCCCCCAAATCTAGCAACCCACGTCTCAGTGTTGCCCAACTTGTAGCTTCAGAGCTGACCCACAAATCACTCTTCTAATTTCTGAATCTTCTGAGCGGAAGCTATGAGCTAACAGTACGCTAAAATAGTTCTGTACATCAGCCCAAGCATAATATGAGGAAACCAATTCAGATGAACAACAGGGAAACCTAATTAGGAAGACAGAGTTGAAAACAATGATGCTGAACAGGAACACAGAACAGCTCCGACTAGAAAGACAGGTGGACGGGAGGAGGAGTGTGTGTGGCAGTGTGACGCGTGCCAGCAGCAGAGACCGAGCTGAAGAGAGAAAGAGAGAATCTGGAGGCAGGAGTGAGAATCCGGGTATGAGAAGAAAAATGAGGTAGGTGTTTGAAGAGTGTAAGTCTGTGAATAATGAGAGAACGAGGTGGGAAGGGCATTATTTCTTTCTTGAGGTGTGACTTCCTCGGGGAAGTCTCTCTGGAGGGAAGTTTGGGTCCTTATCAGGCACAGAACACAATGGATTCTCACCACGGCAGGTGCACATTCAGGAGGGCAGTTTGGACTTACAGGGCAGGGGCAACTGGACCCTTTCAGGATCTTAGAAAAGCAGGGTTTTAGAAAATATCAGAGGAATTTTGCCCTCTCTAACCAGATACCTGCTTCTATAAAGCAAACTCACTAGGACTTTGCTCCTACTCAGCTTCTGTTAAGGCATCACTAAAGAAAGGATTATTCAGATGTCCCCCCAGTGTTCCCCAAAGGAAAAAAATGATTTAGAGGAACACTGGCATAGTCCAGAGTCATGGTAGGAAGACAGTGGTACTAAGGGCAGGGCTTCTGTGTGAAGTACCATTTTAATCTATTAATACTTCCCTTTCTCAGGAGATGAAGAACTTGGCTTTATTGTGCATCAGAAAAGAATAATAAATATGAAAATGTATATAAGATTATGAAAGCAGGGCATGGGAACTGGTATGATTATTATGCCATGCTTTACATTAGATTTAATGAAACTTGCATGGTAGGCCCTGAAGATAAATTATGAGTGAGGTCCCCGAGGCCTAGGAGCTAAGTTTTGGGAAGAACAGAGCATATATAAATAAGTAATACGGTACCAGAGCCACACTGGCCTGCACAGGGCTACTACACAAATAAGACAGGAAGCCTGCACCCACCCTGATGCACCCCTCCAGCCAGGCAGCTTTGTACACTGCAGCACCCACCCAGAACACCAGTTGGTGGGTGTCAGGGAAGACCAAGGTGTGATGTCAGAGATGAGGCCCAAAGGGAAAAATGGGAGACCAGCCAGACAAAGGGAGAGTCAGAGAAAGAGCAGTTCCCACCAAGAGAGTGTAAGTGTAAAGGCACAGAGATAAGATGGAAAATTAGAAAGTGCAGGGTCCAGGCGGGTGTCTGTGTGGCTATAGAGCACAGAACAAATAGAGAAACTCAAAATGTGAAAGGCTTTGCCTTGTCAGAATTTTAGAGCACAGCCTAAGGAAATAGGAAGCTATAGAAAGATTTAAAGGAGAAGAGTGATAGATCAGATTTGCATATTTTAAAAAACCCCTTGCTGGGTGGCATAGCCTGTACCTACAGCCCTCCAGCTACTTGGGAGGTAGGAGGAATGCTTGAGCCCAGGAATTCAAGATGAGCCTGAGCAATACAGAAAGACCCCTAATCTCCTAATAGTAGAAAATAATATGGATACCATTTTCATCATAGAAAGTGAAGAATTCAGAAGAGGAAAGGGTTATTCAGGAAGGTGGAGTGAGAATTGCTAAGTGATTATGTAAATTGTCAAGGGAAGAGGTAGACAGGATGACACCAGGTCTAGTGGGGCAGGGAATACAGGCAGAGGAGCAGGTTTGGGTGGGGCAGCAGTGGAACACAAGGTCCATTTTATGCATATTGTTATTAAGGTACCAAGCAGTAAGGCATTCAAGTGAATACTCCAGTAGCTAGTAGGAAGTGAGATGGAGAGGAACACTAAATCATTCAAAAATAGATTTGGGAATTACCACCATACCTTTATTGATGAGATGTCCTGGGTAGATTTAAGAGATAAGCAGAAGAAGAGGAACTCACGAAGGAGAATGGGAACGGAAGATAGAGATAAGAAGGGAATTTTAAAAACTCTAGTGTAACAAAAGCCAAGAAGGTGACTCATACTTTCAACTACAGACCAATACCTAGTAAGATTAAGAAAGTTCCACTGCACTTAGTAATACGGAGGTGGTGGCAATCATTATGAGAACAATTTTACTGCAGTACATAAATAAGCAGGAGCCTGAATGTAGAGGCTTAGAAAATGGATAGGCATTAAGGAAATGAAAAGAGTGCTTCTCTTTCAATAATTGTCCAGTGAGAAGGGAAAGAGGGGGAAATTACTTACACAGCTAACCATATGTTAATAACCTTTAAAATGCAGAAGGATGATTACCCGGAATTGTCCACAGATGGACTCATTTCAGCTTTCATGACTTGGGGTCAACATTGTTCCTTCCTTCCTAAATCTTGTCCTTCCAGATACTCAGATCTGTCCGATACCCTGCAGAAAACATTCCAATGACAATAAAAGCCTCTCTCTTCCCTATATATCTAAGTTGGGCACCCATTACATGTTCCTTTGAACTATGGAGTATTTTCAAGTGCAAATATCCTAACTTCTCCTACAAGTTGAAAGCCTCTTAGGTGGCAATAATGTTTGATACTGTGTTGAGCACAATCTAGTGCTTTATTTAAATAAAAAGTAATACAGCTGCACCTAGAGCTCTCCCAGCTTTGAGTAGATGAGGAAGTGAAGAGCAGAATGCTTGTATAGTAGAAACATGAACTTTGGAATCAAACAAACGTATTTGAATCCTGGTTCCTCCCTTCATAAACTAAGTGGTCTCAGGCAAATTCATTACTCTCTCTGACACACAACTTCTTTTTCTATACAGAGCACATAGTAAAATACTCAGTATTTACTGAACTGAGTCAAAAACAGAAAAGGATATTGATAAATAAATAATAATATTAATTGTTGGGCTGGGAGCAGTGGCTTAATACCTATAACCCTAGCACTCTGGGAGGCTGACGTGAGTGGATTGCCCTAAATTCACAGGTGCAAGCCTGAGCAAGAGTGAGACCCCATCTCTTAAAAAAATAGCCAGGCATTGTGGCAGGCACCTGTAGTCCCCGGTACTTGGGAGGCTGAGGCAAGATAATCACTTGAGCCTAAGAGTTGGCAGTTGCTGTGAGCTATGATGCCA
>NW_003852524.1:3858749-3860801 GCF_000181295.1 Otolemur garnettii
CAAAAAAAAAAAAAAAGTAATTGTTTAGATACAATAGATTTCAGATTAACACTGTCTAAGAACGTATCTTTCTTACAGATTGCATTCTCTATACTTGATATGAAAAAGATACAGAGGACAAGGAACGTGAGGATCTAAGGAGTTGAATAGAAGATTCCTAGCCCAAGTTTCCTGGGGACTTAGCTCTTGATAACATCATATCTAGAACAATGGTTTTGTACATTGTAGTCCTTGAAAACTTGTCTCAACCACTAAGGGTGCTTAATTTAAAAAATATATAAGTAAATAAAAAAATGAGCAAACAAAAATAATTAAGTAGTATTAAAAGATTGCTAGAGCCCATTCCAGGTCAATCTGTAATATTGAACCCCAAGAATGTGCAATTTTATGGAAAGAATTTTATATATAAAAAAGGCTTCAATTCTACAGAACCATCTTCTAAAAGTCCACTTGCCCATCTGTATTTTTCCCAGAGTTACTGTGTTCTGAAAATACCAGGAAACAAGTTTTGAGGCTTCACTGGATTTTAGGATTCCCACTTCGGATGGACTCTACAGAGTCATTTTTATCTCAAGGAAGCCATAATCTTAAAGTGGGGTGGAAGACAGACAGGTGGAAAGATCCACAACTACTCTTTTCCAGGGTTGTAGGAAATACAGGCATGTCCCTATCGATACTATCAGAACTCGGATTCACCTCCACTCCCCTGCCTCCTACCTTCTTCACATGTACAAGTGCCATAAGAATTAGATAGCGGGATATGCTCCGGCTGAATTAAACCTAAACTAATACCTGTGTGTTTACATAGTTTATGTAGAAAGGAACTTGTCTCCGAGTCATCAGTGGATAAAGAAAATGTGATACACACACACACACACACACACACATACACACATCATGAAGTAGCACTCAGCCACCAAAAAGAATAAAATAAATGTTGTTTGCAGAAACTCAGATGGAACTGGGGACCATTATACTCAGTGAAATATCTCAGGAATGGAAAATGAAACACTGTATGTTCTCACCGGTAAGTAGGGGCTGAACAATAGGTACACACAGGCACAAAGAAATCATTCTTGATTTCTGATGAAAGCATCATGCACTTGGCAGGACAACAGCCAGGATAACATCAAGGAACTTATAGCCCATGGAATAGTTCAAGCTCCTTTTCATTGACTGGCTGATACAGATTGAAAGATTTGTTTAACAAAATATCATTTCTTGGAATTTATATTTTCCATTGCCTATTTCTTCATTTCCTCATCCAGATAGCTACCAGCCTTTCAAGACATTTGATACCAAAACACTATATGAACTATTTCCATACTTTTTCCAGCTATTTTTCAAAAAGAATGTTATCTATAAAAATGAAATGTTGCCAAGAATTTCTAATAATCTTAGAAAAATACTAAGGCAGTAAATTTGATAATGGTAACTTAATGAAATCATGATACGATTTGTGTGGGGCTACATCATGATCTACTTATAGTGATCATGAAAGTCCTTGGTTTACAAAATGGACATCGTGGTTGTCTTTTGCTCTAAGAGAATATCTGAGGCTGGGTAAGAGGTTTATTTAGCTTGTGGTTCTGCAGACTGGGAAGTTCAAGAAGGATCATGTGGGCACCTGCTTAGCTTTTAGGGAGGGTATTTGTGCTGTGTCACAACATGGCAGATGGTCAAAGGGGATGGGGACATGTGTGAAGAGCCAGACAGGAAGATATCTTTGCTTTATAGGAACCCACTCTCACGGAACTAATCCATTCCCTAGAGAACAAATCCCAGAATGAGAACTCACTCCCTACCATGAGGGCTGTGTCCTCCGGGCATATCAGACCCCACCTCTTAAAGGTTCCACTTCCCACAATTTTAGCCAGAGACAAACCACATCTAACCCATAGCAGGGATCAGGTTAAAATAGATCAGTGAAATGAAAGTGACATACTACATGAAAAAGAGAACATGTGGGCATTACTACACATTCATTTTAAAAGGAATAGCAGGAATTATCTCTGTGCAACATACTCAAGAATTAGAAATTATTTTTATTTT
>NW_003852524.1:3861051-3869907 GCF_000181295.1 Otolemur garnettii
TGGCTGGCGCCTTAGCCAGTTGAGCTATAGGCGCCGAGCCAGAATTAGAAATTAAACAATCAAAATATCAAATTGAAAAATCCACAGGAGTGAAACTGTTCCAGAAGACCAGTGATATTTCTTCAGTCTAAATCAAGTCAAATATATACTAAAAATGTGATGTTTCAATGGAAAGGAGTAATTCTATCTTCCAGGACAAAAAAGGGAAAAATAGGATAGAAAAGTCCATCAAGGACAGAAACACTAGTGTGGAGAGTCAGTGGGATAAAAGGTCAAGGCTAGAGGCAAGTACAATAGCTTCAAGTCATGCATGGGGCTGTCTGTGAAGTCACTCAGACTTCTAGTGTGCATAGCAAATGGTCCAGGGCCCAGAAAGAGCAAGGGAATGAACAAGAGCTAAGGCAGCTGTATCCACCACCGGCAGTGAGACTAGGGTCTGGACTCTGGACTGTGCTAATGGATATAGAGGCCAGGGAATTCTGATAAGCTGCCAACACAATATAAGAATTGTTCTCTGTTTTGGCAGCTTATGGTCTAACATCCATATGTAAGTGAGTGAATGATAGTGGGTCACTGTCTCCCAAACTTCAGACTTTCCTTCTACTAATGGTTTTGATCATCTGCTTGATTTGGCTTTGTGCTTTGTTCTCTCCCCAGGGAAGAAACCTGCCACACCTGGTCAGGGCCCATGTGCTCAGCACATGACATCCTCTCTCTCTGAGAACACCAGCCTTCATCAGTGCTGACACTGTCTCACTCAGACTAAACTGGGCAGGTCACTTAAAGGGACTCAGGTCTTCACAAGTGAAAAACACATCCAAAGAATAAAAGGAATCTCTTCATGAGATACTTTCAAGTGAAGATGAATAGGGTACGTTCTTTTCTGTACTCTCAGAAAAAGGGTCTTCTATTACCTTAAAATTATTTCTTTCCACTTTGTATATATTTAAAAAAGGCAAGTTCTCAACTGAAGCCATTCTACTTTCAACATTGTAAGAAATATAAATCATGGTCTAGCTCTTGTGAGAGATAAGGTAAGAGATAGGTTGAAATAGAAAAAGACAACAACAAAATCAGAAGAAACAGAAAAATAACACCCCGTTAGATCTGGATTCCTGGCTTAGAAGGCAGCAAATCTGACAAATGAAGACAAGGCTGCCCTATGTTATAGATAGGCCAAAAGTTTAAGTATAGAAAAGAGTCAAAGGTCAAAATTATTCTAGAAATAGCACAGAGGTAATCTGAAACAGATAATCACTTCCCAAGGAAAAAGAATAAAGGTAAGTCTTGAATGGTATCAGCTTAAGTTCTATACCAAGCCCAAATCCATAGGTCACCTGGGTATGATAGTTGAAAGCCCCAAGAGGTGGGCAGCAACTATCTAGAACCTCATCATGAAACAAGAAACCTAGTCAGCAGGCCACAGGAGCACAGACCAATAGCAAGACCAATGGTGAAACTAAAGCAAAATTAAACAATGGACATAAGCTTCTTCCTATCAGATTAGACCTAGAATCTAGAGCCAAGCTAAACCAGAAATCAGAGTTGAAATGGCAGTATCTCTCACAATACGAGGAGTTCTGCAATAGAAAGCAATGAGGTCACCATTGTACCCAAATATTTTCGTGTCAGTCTTCTGAGAATCTACAAAGTAGCCAGGAGACACAAACAGAGCTGCTTGCCAGACCCAAGAAAAAAATCATTAGGAAGTTGAGAAAATACCCAAAATCTAAGTAACCCACAAAGATAAAGTACCCTAGAAGCTACAGGAGCAGGAGTTAACAACTACAGCCCATAGGTCAAATCCATCTATTTCCATATGGCCTGTAAACTGAGACTGGTTTTAACTTTTGAAATGATTAGAGGGAAAACTCAAAGGTTAATATTTTATGAAATGTAATTATTAAAGGAAATTCAGATTTCAGAGTCTACAAATAAAGTTTTATTGGAACATAGCTATGCCTATTCATTTGTGAACTGTCTATGGTTGCTTTCCTGCTACCACGGCAAAGAGGAATAGCTGAGAGATAGCAAAGCTTAAAATATTTACTATTGGGTCTTTGCAGAAAAAGTTTGAAAAGTTTGCCAATTCTAGCTCTAGAGGAAGACTCTCAAGGGCCTTTAAGGAAATCACAAAGGACAGAATTCTCCTGAGAGTGAGAGACAACCAGTCTCTTACTAACTACAAAAGCGTGGTAATTTCATTTGAAAAGCAGGCCTTTGCTTTGAAGGGTAGAGTAGTCAAATTGAAGCCTATCTTGGAGTCTTATTTGCATGAGTAGGTAATCTGGCAAGGGGGAAAAGTCTCCATGACATTTATTGGTAGTATAGTTCTGCTTTCTGGAACGTGATAAAAATGCTCCCAGGAAGGTGAGGAAGCAGCTGGCAGTTTTAGATACCTGACAGATAGGAGACGGTGAGTCTCTGACTCTCCTGACAAACAGGACTCAGAATTGTCCAGGGTGCATGAAACACTTCCGAGATCACTAAACAAGTGTGGGCCAAGATTCCAGCCAGCAGGATGGGAATTTCAGACTACGATAAGGCAGTATTTCAGAAGGTCAGGCGCTCTAAAAAGACATGCTGACTCATGCGGTTTGTTGACTGATCACGCCAGGTAGACGCCGCCTGTTTGCTCTCCTGTTTTACAGTCTTTGTTCAGGAGTGGGCCAGCCCTAGGCCGGCGATTGTCATCTTAGCCAGAGGAAAGCAAAAGCCTTCCTCCACTGGAATCTGCAGCTCAGGGGCATCTCCACTTGAACAAAACAGCTACGTTCTAAGTCAAAATTTATGTTTTTTTCTTATAATCATGTTAACTGAAGAATTTGTTCCCTTCAGATTATCCAAACATGAACTCAATAAAAAGATTTGAACCCAAGCACTCTTGAGTTCCTGTAACATTTATTTATTGAGTACAGACTCTATACCAAACACATTTTTAGGTACATGCTAGGTAAACAAACACCATCCCTGCCCTCATGAAGATTTACAGGCTAGTAGTTAGAAAATAAATAGGCTGTACATGTACATTATCACGGTAAGTGTGACAGAGGAAAATTAAGCAAGGATTCGAAGGAGAACTAGTGGGACACAAGGGTGGTGGGGGTGGGGTTGCTGTTTTACACAGCGCTATCAGGGGAGGCCTCCTAATAGATGAGATGATGGTTGAGGGGTGGCCTTAAGGAAGTACGCCAGCATGCGTCCCTCTGGGGGAGAAGGGTGCCCTCCAGAAGAACTCTGGGCTAAGGCCCTACCCAGGAGGATGTCTGGCACAGCTCCTACAAGGAGAATGCCCAGCACAGCTCCTACAGCTGACACACACAGAAGCCCAGAGGGGCTGGAGAACAACTGAGGGAGAGAGAAGCTAAAGTCAGAAGACCTTAGGAAGGGAAGAGGGGAGGGAAGCAATTCACTGAATAGGCCTACCAGGCCACTGGGGGGCCTCCGGCTTGTGGGAAGCCCCTGGTAAGTTTCTGAGCAGAGGAGAGACAACACCTGCCTTTGAGCTGTCTGAGTAATCCTGCTAAAATCAAAAAGGATACTGTCACTTCACTCTCTAAACATTAAAACCTTTTCAAATGAAAACTAATAACTAAATAACTGCGTCGTAAACATGCAGCTCACTCACTGTCTCAAAAAAATAATATTCTCTAGTTTAGGGAAAAACCTCACAACAGACTTAAATCATTCTGAAACTGTTACAGGGAGACGCTTTGCAACACTTACACCACAGCAACACAACTGATTCAGACTCACTGGGGAGAAGACCTGTTCAAATTAAGGACTGGATTATTCTACTTTACTTTCATAAATTTCATTACCTTTTTGTGCATGAAGGAAGAAATCAGGGTTGCCAAGATGCCTAATAAAATTTGGTTTGATGAACAGATTTTTAATTAGCCTAAGTCAGCACCAGATTTTACTACCTTGGTTTCTGCTTACAGTGCAATTGCTATGCTTCAATTTAATTAGATAATTATAAATGGTTTCAAAAGCAACTTATTCTCTTTATTAGGTTTGTCCTTTATTTAAGGAGAGGCACTATTTTCTTTTTTTTTTTTAACAGCAGAAAACTGCAGGCTCCAGGACTAACCCAAGCAAGGTTAGCGATTTGTCTTTTTTCTTATTATTGTTGCAACTCTTACCTTCAATCAGGGTATCTCGACCTTAGTACTGTGGTCCAGATAACCGATCATCATGAGGGGTTCTCTTGTACACTTTAGGATGCTTTGCAGAATCCCTGGCTGCCTCTGAGTAGAAGCCAGGCACCCCATTGCAACAATCAAAAGCATCCTCACACATTTCTCCACAAGGAAGAGAGAGAGAAGGGGTAACACTACCCAAGGTTGAAAACTATTTCCTTAAATCAATGACACTGTCCTTCTGTGGTGAAAAAAAATGGTCCTATCTCTTTTCTTTTTTCAGATGATAAATATATTCTTAGAAAATGACCAGGAGATGTAATTTAATTTTGAAAGCAAGATTTATATAAGGAATGTCAAAATGAAAGGTCACTGGAATGATCAACACACATGAGAATGACATTTAAAAACCAGGTTTTATCAGAGTTCTTCTCTTGGAAAGTTCCTAACAAATAAGCTTAATTGTATATTTGGCATTACCGGCTTCTAAATGAGAAATTATTTGAGAGATGGCAATTGGCAGAAGAAAAAAAAAAAAAGATCTTTAAAATAGTAACTTCATTATAGCTTTGTCCCCACTTATAAATTCCTTTAATTCGTCAAGCATAAAAATTTAGCTATTTTTATACACATATATAGATATATATGTATATAACATGTTTTAATGCACATTCAGAATAAAAATAAGGTAAGAAAATGATTGTTGTTTTGCCCTTAAAATAAAACAAACAGTTCATTATTTGTGTAAGTATTTTTGTTCATGTAGTCTATGGTCCTCTTGATAATCTCATACTACTGGGTGGGTTCATCTACTCTATATATGTAGACGAATCAAAATATAAAAGCATATTAATACTCTCCAGAGCTCTGTGTGGTATATAGAGAGACAGTGCAAGTTGGATGCTATATGTACAGATTAAAGTCATTGAGCCAATAAAAGATGGCAGGTTTAGGGAAAGCATGAGGGACTAATCAGAAATGAGCTTTGCTCTAATAGACAGAAAATGGAGGAAAGAGCACCCTAGGAATAATTGCTAAACCACTTCAGTGAGGAAGTTGCTGCAGTTATTATTACAGTCACTGTCCGCCGCTTCCATCCTGAAGAGAAATGCCCAAGTGATAACTTAACAATTTCTGCCCCAAAGCGAAAGATCAGGGGTTTGGGTGGTGTCATTTGACATTTCCATTTCTTTTTCCTTTTTCATTCATGGTACCCCCCCAAATCGGTATTAGCCAATCTCTTAAAAAAATTCATCTGGGACGGCGCCTGTGGCTCAAGGAGTAGGGTGCCAGCCCCATATACCGGAGGTGGTGGGTTCAAACCCAGCCCCGGCCAAAAAACTGCAACAAAAACAACAACAAAAATTCATCACGTTTTCACATCAGCTAATGTTCTAATTTCTCTGAACTTTTTTTTCTTCTGTTCCCTATTTTCAGTTAAGAAGACCAACATCTCCCTAGTCACCCAAACTAGAAACTGCAGACAAATGTCCTCCTATCCCATCTGCCACAACCTGTAGCAGCTGCCCCAAATCTCCTGACAGCGATGTGGCCGGTGCCTCTGCCTTTTTGCCACCCCTGCTCCCATCGCCGGGTTCAGGGAATCATCACATCTTACACCTACATCCATGCCAAAGGCTTCCAATGCTCTCTCAACACCAGCTTCTCAGGATGCCAAACACTTGAGCTTATTACTACCAAATTTGTCTTTCTAAGACACTGATAAAATCCTATTAATAAACTAAATAAATCATTCATAATTCTCTGTTTTCTATCGATGAAAAATCAAATTTCTTCCCAGGGAAAGTCAAGACTCTGCACTATTATTCTCAACCAAAGTAACACGCATGTGAATATAATATTCTAATCATTCAGGGCTTTCTATTATTCTTCAAGTGTGTCGAGGACTTTTACATCAGATATTTTACCTTTTTGGGTCTTTTTATTACAGGTTATTGAGTTCAGTCTCTACTTCTTCATAGCAAAATTCTGTTCGCCAGCCAATTTATTTCAGTTAAAAGTATTAGCTTATACTGTACCTTAGTGTACCTGTATACTATATACTGTATACTGTACCCACGGCACCTAATAGCTTCATTACAGTACGTAACCGCCCGACTGTACTTTACCTGCACACATAACTATCTGCTCTTCCAAACTGTGAACTCCTTGTGGTCAGGGAATATGTCTCATTCATCTTTGTGGTCTTAGTACTTCACCTGCAAAAGTTATACTGTTCAACTCAAACTTAATATTAACCACTGGAAATAAAAGACAGCTTCCAAATTTTAATATGCGTATTCTCTTATTTTACCTTTACTGAGTCCGATATAGTTTTATTTAGTATCACAATCAAGTGTGTGATTGTAAAATTCACCTATGTAAAATTCATCTATGATGATTTAAGACATTTTAAGAAAAAAATAATGGGTGGCAAAAAGCTAAATCAGCATACTTCCTTTATTACATTTTTCAAAAGTTTTCAAGAAATATTTTCAGAGCTAATTATAAGACTATGTTTCTTCACTTCAATTTGAAAGTAAGAATTTTCCTCTTAATGAAAAATGCATGATAAATAAAGTGTAATTTGTCTTTTTACAAATATCTGACACAAATTCATCTGACTATGCAAAACCACTGTTACCCAAGAAGATAATAATTATGGATGTCCCTACAAGACGATTGTTTATATAAGATCCCACAGAGATATTTGTAAGTAAAATCATTCACTCTCTGAATAGAACAAATGAAAAAAAAAATGTAACTTACATTTCAAAATAATGTGCTTACAAAAAATATTGCCAGATTTTTGACACATAAGTTTGTAGGCTACTAAAATTTTTTGTGTCATTCTAAGCATTTGATTAAAAACATTTAACACAATAAATCCATTACTGTAATAAAAACTGAAAGTAATCTTTGGACACTGAATTTTAAAAAACTACTGAATTTCAGTAGTGAGAACAAAAACTTATCAAAGAATTTCTTTGATTTCCCCCCCCAAATGTTCTAAATTACTTCTGAAATGAAATATGTGAAAATATATTCCAAGAGAAGAATTCAGGTGATATCACTGTACCCACCTATTTCCTTTCCTTCAACATATATTATTCACCTTCTAAACTAAGTAATCAATGAAATTAATATGTTATATTAAATAATAATCTGCTTCATTAGAGTTGGGATTGATTTCATTAAACAGATGCACCATAAGTCAAATTCGAAGGAAAAAAACAAAACAAAACACTTTTACTTATGGAGGATTTTTAAAGAAAACATGCCTACGTTGAAATCAACAAATAATAAAAATACGAAACTAACTTTCCCAATGTGGTAACTTTTTCATCAAACTGTGCTACAGGTAGTATTATCAAATGGTAGAAATAAATGCCAGAATTGAACTCTGAAATAGACTTTCAAAAGTTACCTCAAAACTCTACATTGGTATTCCTCTGTATATTATATTTAGTTATGTTACAGGCAATGATTGCTTTGAAAAAAAATAATTGAGGACTTGTTTGATCTATGAATTTTTCAAGAATTCTTCATTTATAACTACCTGATCCAGATTTTTTTCTACAATGTAAAATATCATTTTTAACACTTGTTTGGTCATATGTTACAGAGTATGACAATAAATACTGTTTATTTCCTTAGCTTTCATTGTTTTTGGACATTTATTTTGTTCACCTTCCTAATCAATAAGAGAGGAAAGTAAAAGACTGCCACTGCCTTGCAAAGTCTGTAAATAATTAATGAAGAGTCAAAGGTAAACACTTAAAAAATTAGCCACATTTTCCACCCAGATACTAAAAATCATCATCAAAATATAATTAGATCTATAATATCTGTAGTTGGCATAAGTATTTGGATAATAAGCTCATGCTAATATTTCCCTCTGGAAAAAAGATTAGTAATAAACAGAAAAGTTATATAATCTCCCTAAGGAAAGATCTTAGTTTACTATTATTTTAAGCAGTCTTCATAAAACTTTAAGGTTCTTTTCTCCTACTTCCTAAAGAGCAGTCTGACTAATCCAGAGTTATACAGCAACCAGGAGCAACTTAGAGCAATCTAGTGCAGGGCTGAGAGCATGGGCTATGATGCAAGAACATGCAGATCTGAATGCCAGCTCTATCTCTTTCGATAGAGATAGAGCTTGCCTGACCTTGGTTAAACCGTATAACCTCTCTGAGCTCTAGCTTTCTTGTCTGTAAAATGAAGACAAAAATGGCATTTGTTTGTTGGGAGACTTCAAAGAGCGAATGCATGGGAAACACTTAGATCAATGCCTGCTACAGTTAACAGTTTTATCATTAATTCTAGAGGCAAACTTCATTGAATTCCAACCTAACTCTATTTAAATTCAGCCCATCTTCACATTCTCATGTAATCCTTTACTGTAGGTAAGTTTATTTTAGTATCAATGGTACAGAAGAGGAAAGACCAATGATTTTTAAGAGATTGAAAGATGCTACCAACTGGCCAGCTATCTTCAGGATTTCCTGGCTACAGGGGCTGTTTTTCTTGCCCATGGTGGGGAAAGGGAGTAAAGGCAGAATTCTGTACCACTGAAGCCCCACCAAAACTTACAAACAAACAAGGCCGAGTAATGTTAGAATTATAGATCTTTCAAATTTCAGTTCAGGCATAATTCTAAGCCCAAGAAACTACTACCAACCTCTGACATTCTGTTAGGGGATTCTACCCTGAA
>NW_003852524.1:3870140-3871665 GCF_000181295.1 Otolemur garnettii
ACCATTTTTCTCCAGTTTCACACACAAATCCATCTACTTCTAATGTAACTCAGTCAAGTGGCTTTTTCACTAATACAAGGGGGAAAAAAAAAATCTTACCAGTAACATATTCAGATCGAAATTCACCAATTAAGATTTTAAAATATTATCTTGATCATACAATTTTTATATTCCTATTTTATCTTTCTACTAAAGAAGTTGTTTGCCTAAAAAGATACTGAACTTAAATTTCAACCAAGAATTATAAAGGTATAGCACCAGCACAGTACTGTACTAACAAAGGAAAAAAAAAAAAAAAACCTAAGGTAGATAATGATACTTTTTTTTGTTTTAGAGATGAGAGTTTTTGAAAATATTTATTTTAGGTGGAAAAATCTGTCTGTGCTGGTTCTCACATTTGTTAAGAGAGGAAAATCAATTCTTCAGACAGTAATATATTCTAAGAAGCAATTTAGCCTTCTCACCAAATAATCAGGATAAAGAGGTGAGATGTAATCAAATAAAAGGTGAACAGGAAACAAGGTACTTTGCTTTTTACTAATGAACATTACTTTTTATCTGTTTGAGACTCACTAAAGATAGCAGTTTAGCAATAAAAATTACTTAGTTTTGTAATCACAGATTAGTGTGATTATTAGGCATAGTCAACAATAAAGGGAGAGTTCAAAGAAAAAAACACAAGTGTCTCTTTGGGATGTTATTGCTTTTCTCACACCACTGAAAAAGACTTGATTGTCATTCATAAAACTGTTAACTTTGTATTCTCAGCAGATCAACTAACGTTGACTCTAGACTAAGTCTGCTCTCCTTTCCTACGTGACTTTCTTTCAAAAGATTCCAAATCACTGTAATGTTGTAACAATAGAAATATAAGACAATTTCTTCACTTTCTAAGCCAATACTGGACATATTTGAGATTACCATTTAGTGAGTCTCACCTATACGGTGTGATTGCATTCATTCCTTATAGAACTGTGGAGGCTGGAAGACAAATGTATGCAGGAGAGAATAAAAAGGCAAAATTTAGGGTTAAAGTCATCTGTTAAAAACAAGAGACAAACAAAAAACACAGTTAATCTTAAAGCAGCAAATGAAAATTGACCCAAGGATTTTTTTAAACCTAGGAACATTTACTTCCTACTGAAACCTCCAATCTCTGCCTGCAGAATCTAGGTTGGGCTTACATAATCCTGAAGGACACTTTCAGGTTTATGTTTTAAGAAAAGAAAATTATATAGATCTTAAATGCCATTACTATGCATTAGCCTATGAGACCTGCTTTTACAGAAAGCAAAGACTTGATATAGTCCTTAATCTCTACCCGCCAGCATGTGGAATTGTATGTTCTGGTCATATTTCTCAAACAATAAAACTTGCTCAACCTGAACATCCTTGTAAAACCTAATGGCTTCACAGCAGGTTAATATCTAGGGTAGGTAGATATAATGTATGCTTTCTAAAAGTTCTCTTTCCCCATATTAGTATTATAAGTTTTTTGTTGTTGTTGTTGGGTTTTTTTTTTTTT
>NW_003852524.1:3871870-3889296 GCF_000181295.1 Otolemur garnettii
GAATCTCCTGCCTTCACCTCTCAAGTAGCTGGGACTACAGGCACCTGCCACAACACCAGCTATTTTTGTTGCAGCCATCATTGTTGCTTGGTGGGCCCAGGCTGGATTTGAACCCACCAGCTCAGATGTGTGAGTGCCTTAGCTGCTTGAGCCACAGGCGTTGAGCTGTATTATAAGTTTTAACTTTAATGTTTATCTTATATAAAAGGAAGAATTGATTTCAATCAAAACCAACCTCAGGTTTCTCACAAGGGAATAAAAAAAATCATCTTTTCTCTCTTGTTGCTTCAATTGGTTCCCCAGATATCACTACCTCTTTATAGAGGCAATCAAGAATTTAGGTCTGTGGGGTGGTGCCTGTGGCTCAAAGGGGTAGGATGCCGGCCCCATATGCCAGAGGTGGTAGGTTTAAACCCAGCCCTGGCCAAAAACTGCAAAAAAAAAAATTTAGGTCTGGCAATGTCATCAAATAATCATAATTTTGGATAAATTGTGTAGACTGGGAAAATTTTAGTTTCTTCAATTATTAAAATAAAAAAATAGAGTTTATATTAGATAATCTATGAGATTATGGCAATATTATGATTCGCTGATTATGTGTAATAAGTACGTAATATATTGTACATATTACACACTATATAAAATATATAAGATATATCACATACACACTATATGCAAAAGTTCCTAAAATATACTTACATTCTCTCAGGAAGGAACTCCTAAATATTAAGAAATGAATTGTTAGTTACTACTGGGTAAATAGTGCCCTATAATAATCCACTCAAATGTATATTCTAATTAATCAATCATCTTCCAAAGTATATTAACTCACCACCATAATAAGATGCATTATCTAATTCTCTGGAATCATTCTTGCAGAGAAATAAAAAAGGTAAATATTTTCTCTGCTTTACAAAGAGAGGAACTAGACTTGGTGAGCAGACAGGATGTGTAGCAGTTCACAGAGCAGACCAGCATCAGAAGCAGAATGAACTGGGTCCACTAAATATTTATAGAGCTTTCCATTAATACTGTGGTCTTCCATTTTTCCATTATACCTTATACTGTCGAATGAGTAAATGTGCTAATGTGTTTGGTGTAGTGGGTAGGAGGGCCATTAGGAAAGAGGTAATCTTTAAGCTATGATGTGATCTCAGAAAGGTTAATTCATTGTACTAGGAATTTCAGAGCATGAATGAGGATTCTGTTTAAAGGGCTACATTCTTCATTAAAATTAGCCTAGAAAGGCTGGAGACTGAGTCCAAGGATGCAGTCTAGTTGAAAAGAGGAAAGTTTGGTCAAGAAGAGAGTCTTTGTTACTATTTTAAAGTGGCTTATCAGAGAAGATATGTCTGTAGAGGTCTCAGTTAAACAGTTATCTAAATGATAGGTAGAAGCCACCATGACAAAGCTCAAGGAGAAAGAACTTTGGACAGAAGGAGCTTCCCTTGCTAGGAGAACGAAGGTTACACCAGTGGATGGCCTCCATGAGGGAAAGGGACAGAGGCTCTGCAGGGAGCCCTCCCCGTGGCTCTCCAGCTGCTGAGGTTTACTCAGCCATATCACAAAGACTTACCTTACAAAACAAACAAACAAAATACTTCAAACTTTGAAAAATTTGTCCTGCTCTGTCTGAACTTTATACAAAGTATAAATAAAGGTCTTCAGGGAATGTGATAGCCCAGTAACAAAATTCATCATCCCACCAACTACAAAGTTGTCTCAAATATTAAACTCCTCAAGGAAAAAGGCAAGTATGCAGCTGTCTTCTCACCCAGGACATCAGATGAGTCTGCTCAAAGTGTTTAATATTATCTCTTTTCCTTTCCAGGTCCAGGTGTCTTCAGATTCACATACTGGATTAAATCAATGTTGTTCTTTTCCTGTTTTCCTGATTTCTCTTTACTGTTTTTAGTTCCTTGGGCTTCCCCATAGATTTTAATACATTACTCAGTAATAATCTCATTAAAGATCAAGCAGAAAAAAATTTAAATATCAAATAATTGTGAGAAAAATTTGGCTATTACTTCAAATATTTTATTTCAATGCCTGAAATGTATTTTCCCCTTAACTTAATTAACAGATAAGTTGACATACAGCTTGAAATTTTTGGCTTATAAAAACTTACTAATTAACAGAAGCATAACGTGTGTTCTCTCTAAGCTTCAATACCTTAATGTCAGCTATGTTTCCAGTTTGGGGTTCAAATAAAAATGCCCAGACAGAAGACAGAAAAGATGGAACTGCTTAGAAAATGACTTCAACTTCCAACTTTGTTGAGCCAAAGATGCCTGGTGCTTTTCGTGGATCATTTCAAAGGGACAACCAGTCTGAAGCTGTTTAAATTCTGACCCAAGGTATAGGTGAGAAGTACTAGAGTAATAAACACTAGATTATGATACAGTGACTCAACACTATCATCCCTGATTGTGTACATGTGACTATTACCCTTTTTATACACAGCGGACACAGCAAATCAGATTATGACATCATCGTGCCTAATATCCTTCTCCTGGCCTCCCACTGCACTTAGAATGAAACCTAAACTCCCTAACCTAGTTTATAAAGTCCTACATGGTTGGACACCCAACTGCCCTGCCGGGTCACTCTCCCTTTCCTCCATGAAGGCCATCTACTGTTCTCTTAACAAGGGAAGCTCCTTATGCCCAAAGTTCTTTCTCCTTGAGCTTTGTCATGGTGGCTTCTACCTATCATTTAGATATCAGTTTAATTGAGACCTCTACAGACGTATCTTGCCTGATAAGCCACTTTAAAATAGTAACAAAGACTCTCTTCTTGACCAAACTTTCCTTTTTTTCAACTAGACCTCATCCTTGGACTCAGTCTCCAGCCTTCCTAGGCTAGTTTCAGGGAAGAATCCCACTAAGTCATTCTCCACTTTTGGTATCTTATCGAGATCCTTGTGCCCAACCCTTAATATCTGAGTTCTTGGCCTGCCTTTAACAACAATCTGGTTAGGCTAGTTTTGCAAGAATCTTTTTGCCCTTGATGTTTCCTCTTAGTACTGATCCATCCACTTGACCCCCTCACTCTGCTTCCTGACTATATGCCCCTAGCTGTCCTTGCTGTATATGCAATAGTACCTTCCCCTATGGCAACAGTACTGAATAAAGTCTGTTCTTCATTGTCTTTAACTACTTTCTGACTCTTTGTCTTTCACAGTAGCCTGGTATCAAATTATCTATTTTAATGCTCTGCACAGAATAAATCCTTACGACATTATTATGAGGTGTTACTTGTTTAGACTCTAGGATACATGGCTTTGGGAAAGAAGGGACATTGTCTCTCCTGGTATCGCTTCATCAGCAGTGAATGCAGCCTAGAACAAAGCTTGGCAATGGCTACACACTCAAGAAATTTTGTTGAGTGAAATAATTTTCAAGATATATCTAAAGAGATATGAAAGTGCACACAAAATAATACTGAAAGTTAGCATCCCTACAAGATGTACTATGAAAGGCAAAAATGAATAAATCAAATATTAAAAGTTGACCCCTCCGGTTTCTTCTGCATACATTGCTGTATTTTCCATATTTTCCACTAAGTATGTGTATTACTTTTAAAAACAGAAAGGAATAAAAAAACTAATACAAGAGTGGTTTCATGAATCACCACTTTTGATTGGTATAAAATGTGTCTCTTTAGGAGAAAACTTTCACTTACTCAAAGTTCTCCAGATTACTGATTCTGTGACAAGAGAAAGGTGCATAATAATAAATAAAACAAGCAAAAATTCATAGGGAAAAACTATTAAAAATAAGATTTACTTCCTTAATGTTCCACAACCTACTAGATCTTAAAACCAAGCAAATAATATAATGGAGAAAAGGATATACATGACCACAGTCTGATGTTACTTAGATGGCACATTACCTATGTCAGGGAAATCAAGACCAAGTGCTGTTTTCCCTGTGTAATCTGATTCAGTAGTAAAGGCTAGTGATTCACGTGGTATTGCTAACTAGGTGCAATGATCTCAACACGAACACTGCTCTCTGCCCATCACCCTGCTGGTCTCTACTCTCCAGCATATTCTCAGATGTCTGTTTATGGCATTTGTTTTTAAAACACTTCTCTCTGGGCCCGATATGGTGGCTCATGCCTGTAATCCTAGCACTTTGGAAGGCAAGAGGACTGCTTGAGATCAGGAGTTCAAGACTAGCTTGAGCAAAGCGAGATCCCCAACTCTACTAAAAATGGAAAAATTAGCTGGGTGTGGTGGTGTGTACCTGTAGTCCCAGTTAGTCAGAAGGCAAGAGGATTGCCTGAATCCAGGAGTTTGAGGTGGCTGTGGGCTATGCTGAGGTTATTGCACTCTAGTCCTGGTAATGGAGCAAAATTATCTCAAAAAATATATTTGAGGGTATTACTTCTCTCTCAATAATGGAATAATTTCTGCAGTATAGATGCAAATTCTTCTTTGTAGATTTGGTAAAGGAAGTTTTCAACTATGTTTCTTGTAAGTGAAATAATAGATAACATAGGTCTGTCTCGAAACTTTGATAGTGACATTCCTCAAAATAGATGGGACATTCCTTAAAAATATAAAGACAAAATATGAAAAACCTGCAGCTGGCTCAGCGCCTGTAGCTCAAGTGGCTAGGGTACCAGCCACATACACCAGAGCTTGTGGGTTCAAATCCAGCCCGGGCTGGACAAACAACAATGACAACTTCAACCAAGAAATAGCCAGATGTTGTGGTGGGCACCTGTGGTCCTAGTTACTTGGGAGGCTGAGGCAAGAGAATTGCTTAAGCCCAGGAATTAGAGATTGCTGTGAGCTGTGATGCCACAGCACTCTACCCAGGGCAATAGCTTGAGGCTCTTTCTCAAAAACAATAACAAAAACAACAACAACAAAAAAACCTGAAGCCAACATCACATTGAACAGGAAAAAGCTGAAAGCATTCCTGCTTATAACTAGAACCCTAGAAGGTTGCCTGATTTTACCACTTTTATTCAACACAGTGCTGGAAGTTCTCTCCATAGCTCTCAGATAAGAGAAGGAAATAAAGGAGGTCCAATAGCTAAAGAATAGATCAAACTACTGCTCTTTCCTGATGATATGATCTTATATCTAGAAAACCCCAAATATTAAACTAAGAGACTACTAGAATTGATAAATAAATTTAGGAAAGTCTCAGTTTACAACAATCAATGTACACAAATCAGTATCTTCCATATACGTCAACAACAGTTAAGCTAAGAATCAAGTCAAAAATGCCATACCTTTCACAATGGTAACAAAGAAAATAAAATATCTAGGAACGTATTTAACTAAGAAGGTGTAAGTCCTCTATAGGGAGAATTGTGAAACACTGTTGAAAGAAACTGCAAAAGATGTAAACAGATGGGGAAATATACCATGCTTATTGATCAGCAGAATAAACGTTGTTAAAATGGCCCTACTACCCAAAGTGATTTATAGATTCAATGCAATTGGAATTGGAATTATCTATGCCATATTTTGCAGAACTAGAAAAAATAGCTCAAGGCTTCATTTGGAACCAGAAAAGACCCCAAATAGCCAATGAAACTTTACATAATAAGAACAAAGTGGGAAGTACACCTTACCAGACTTCAAGCTATACTACAAGGCTATAATAACCAAAACAGCATGGTACCAGCACAAAAAGGAACAGACTTATGGATCAAAACAGAGAACCCAAAGATGAAGTTAACTTCATAGTCTCACCTGATTTCTGTCAAAACAGATAATAATATACCTTGGGGATATACCTTGGGGATAAAAATATACTTATGGATCAAACAGAGAACTCAGAGATGAAATTATCTTCATATTCTCATCTGATTCTGACAAAACAAATAAAAATATTCCTCCTCAATAAATGGTGTAGGAAAAGTGGATAGTCACATGTAAAATACTAAAACAGGATCTGTACCTCTTCACTCACAAAAATTAACTCACAATGGATAAAAGACTTAAAATTAAGGCAGGAAACTATAAAAATCCTAGAAGAAAATGTTGGGAAAATTCATAGATTTTGGCTTAGGTAAAGAATTTGTGAAGAAGACCCCAAAAGAAATAACAGTAACAACAAAAATAAATAAATGAGAACTGAAAAAATTAAAAAGCTTCTGCACAGCCAAGTACACAATCAAAAGGGCAAATATACAACCCACAGAATGAGAAAATATATTTTCATACTACATATCTGATAAAAGAATAATAATAAGAATCTATAAACAACTTAAGCAAATCAACAAGAAACAACCACACTAAAAAGTGGGCAAAAGACATGAACAGAAACTTTTCAAATGAAGATATACTAATGGCCAACAAATTCATGAAAAAATGCTCAACATCTGTAATCATTAGGAAAGTGCAAATCAAAACCACAGTGAGACATCACCTAACTCTAGTGAAAATGGCTCATATTAGAAAGTCCAAAAACAACAGATGCTGGCGTGGATGAGGAGAGAAAGGAACTCTTATACGCTGTTGATGTGACTGCAATTTAGTACAACCTCCATGGAAATAATATTGAGCTAACTCAGAGAACTTAAAGTCGACCTACCATTTGACCCACTGCTATTGCGTATATTATCTAAAGGAAAGAAAAGTCATTTTATGAAAAAGACACCTACATATGAAAGTTTATAAGTGCATAATTCAGATTTGCAAAGATGTGGAAACAACCCAACTGCCCACCAATATATGAACAGATTAATAAAATGTGGTATTTGCATACTATGTAGTATTATTCAGTCATAAAGAAAAATGGTGATCTTAAATCTTTTGTGACAACCTGGACGGAACTGGAGATCATTCTACTAAGTGAAACATCACAGGAATGGAGAAACAAATACACGTACTCAATACCAGGTTGGAACTGATCAATCAACACTTAAGTGCACATATAGAAGTAAATCTCACTGAAAATCCAGCTGGGAGAGGTGAGAAAAAAATGTAGGTAAATTCACACCTTGAGTATGAATTTATCGAGTACAGTGCACACTGTTTGGGTGGGAGGAATACTCATAACCTTGACTCAATTTTTGCATAACCAAAGTATGTAAACACAATAGATGTAACTCCCAATATTCTGAAATTAAAAAAAAATACTTTGTTGTCTATTGTCTACTACTTTATGAAAATCACTGTTATTGTTATTTTTGTTCTAAATCATTATTCTTTACATGAGCAAACACAACATTGTCAGATTACAGAGCATGGAGACCCACAATTATGATAATTAAGAGAAAATAAAAAATAACTCATTCATATTTCTCCAATTCGATAGAAAGCTTCAGTGAAATCCACTGGGCAAGGCCCAGGCCTTCACAAAGGCTTGTTTATTCCCTCTGCCTACAAATTTTCCCTCCACAGAGCCAAATGTCTTGCTTCTTCCCATCTCTTACATTTATTTATGTATTTATTTATGCATTTATTTATTTATTTAGACAGAGTCTCACTTTGTTGCCCTACAAGCACTGGCCACAATGCCCAGCTATTTTTAGAGATGAGGTCTTGCTCTAGCTCAGGCTGGTTTCATCTCTTCAGCTCAGGCGATCCACCTGCCTCAGCCTCCCAGAGTGCTGGGATCACAGGCATGAGCCACCACGTCTGGCCTTCTTCCCGTCTCTTAGGTCTACATTTAACTTTCACCTTCTCAATGACACGGTCCTGACCAACTATTTAAAACTAGAATCCCCCAACATTCCTTATTCCCTATCTCTGCTTTCTGTTTCTCTTCAACAATTACCAATATCTGGCATCTACACTTCATTTACAATCTATCTTCCCCAACAATACAAGCTCCACAAGGGCAGGGACCTGGGTCTGTTTTGCCCCTCCTACACTCCTAGAATATTAACTGACTGAATGAATGAATGATACAGGTGAATTTGCCAGTGGTAGGATTTTCCAGATTGTGTCTTACAGTTACATGTTTATGTGTTATACCCTGAGGAACAGAATCACTAGAAATTTCTCTCGTGATTAGAAATGGAGCCTAGAGTTCAAGGACCTGGAGTTTTGTATTCCTGAAATCCTGAGAGATGAAAGAAAACTTCAAGTGAGGTTACCAAAGAATTTATGAGTTTGGCTTCTATGGATCCCTGAAAAAAAAAAATTTATACTCTGACAGAGTGTGTCGAGGATGCTGCCTTGGTCACAAAACTTTAGAATTTTCCCCAGTGTACTTTCCCTTTTATGACAAAGTTATTCTTCATGCAGTGTTAAAATGAAAATAGCTCTTGTTTTAGAATGACAGTCTTTCAAACATTTGACTTTGCTGTCCTACAGGAAATGAAGGAAACTAGTTTCATTACCTATAAGACAAAGAGTTTTATAGAATGACCTTCCTAACAATAAAAACAAACTAACAAATAACAACCTGACTACACAGGAATTGTTAAGTTCACTAAACAAAAATTACAACTTATCTTAAATTTAAGTAAGAGTAGTGCTCTTTTAACGATAGTGTGCAATTTCTCCCCTTGTGGGTTGAATGATGTGCTCCCTAAATTCACATGTTGAAGTCCTAACCCCAATATGTCAGGAAGTGACGGGATTTGTATTTGAGTTAGGGTGTTTATAGGGATAAGTAAGTTAAAATTAGATCATTATTGTGGGCTCTAGCTCATTCATGACTGGTGACCTTATCCGCAGAAATTAGAACATAGACATTATACAAAAGAAAGACCATGTGATGGCCTAGAGAGAAGGTGGCCACCCACTAGACAGGGAGAGAGGGCTCAGAGGAAATCAACCCTGTCAACACTTTGATCTAGAATTTCTAGCTTCCAGAGTTATGAGAAAATACATTTCTATCGTCTGAGCCACCCAGTCTGTGGTGCTTTGTCCTGACAGCCTTAACAAACTGATACAACCAACCAAGAAATCCCATAAACTTTTTCAGGGTAAAATACTCATAAAGAGGTAGATGTTTCATAGTTGTTTTGTTCTTTCCCCACACCAGAAGTTTCCTTTTCCACAGCCGTCAGTATGTTGATGCTTCAGACTGTACTCCATCTTGTCTACTGGTTCCTGTAAGATCATCAGCTGTACCCAAGAAATGCAGGATGCTAAACATTTCCAGGCAGGACTACAAATTGCATATTCCCACACTCAAACATGAGAGACCTTCTCCATGAGAGATACTGCAAATTCTACATCGTCACCCCTTTTCTCACTACTTCTAGGTAAGAAATACTTTGACTGGCAATAAAACCGAGGGAGCTAGGACACTAATATTTTTCCAAAACAACCAAAACTACTGTCACAGGATCTAGTTTACACATTAAAAAAAATTTTTTTTTCTTCCCTGTATTTCTTAATGTTCATCAAATTTTTAATGTTGAAAGCTGTCATGCCATTTCATAATTTATAAAATCATTTTACTGGTTTCTGGAATAGAATCAATGAATATGAGGGAAACTTTTTACAAGACAGAGACTAAAACAATGACATCACTTCTCTCTTTACACGTCAGCAGCAGCAGCTGAGCGACTCTCAAAGACAAATGAAAGCAGCATTCAACTAATATTTTATATTATTTTTTAACTATCAATTTACATAAAATGGATACCTTTTGAAAATATAGGCACATCTTTTCAAAAAAAAATTATACTTGTTTGATTTTTACATTCACAACTACTCTCCAAATTAGGTAAAGGATTATTATGTTCATTTTACACTAGTCTACTGAGAGACATCAAATTAGTAAATGTCACAGACTGTAAATACATCCTTCAAATAAAGGTAATAAATATAGCCAGAGTTTACCTAAATTTAATTTATTGACACATAACTTTAAATTACACTCAGGTTTTGCCCTGGTTGGTGTGCAGTCAACTTTCAACTCAACAGGAAACATACACTACTGATTCAATTAACATAATGTCTTTATAAATATCCACAAACTAAAATTAGTTTAGTTTAGAAAGAGTGTTTTTATTTTCCATTCCTAACTCAAAATACTGCATCAGAAAATAAACAACAAGCATACCTGAAACTTTAAGGAATCAAATGTAAACAAGACCAAAAGTCAGAAAACTGTTTTGTTAATAGTTGCCAATATCGCAGATTACTAAGTTAATGTTTTTATTGCGGGACAACATGCATAACAAACATTTTAAATTAACATTTAAAATAAATGGAAACTATTTCCTCACCAATATTAGGGTGCTTCAACAGACGGCAGATTCTAGCTTCCCTTTCCAGTTTCTGATGATCTGTTTAACAATGAAAAAAAAAAAAAAAGAAAAGTAAATAACATCAAAGCAAAATGAACCCAAAAAATCACAAAGCAAAATGACATAAAATCTTTACGTTTACTTATCCTTTCATAAACAGGGATCATGTGAAGTTGGAATTAGGTGAACAGCACACAGTTCAACCATCTAATTTTATCTTTCATTGGGTTGATGGTTGATGAAGTGAGTATAACACAGAGTGGAAGTTAGACTTGGGCCGGGGGGAAATGAAACCAAGCACTGCTACTATTCATTCTTATTGCTGCCTTTAATACATACTGTCATGACAACTTAGTAACAAATTAGACATATTCACATGGAGCAGAGGATGCATATCTGGAAATTGGATTACCACTAGAGCCAGTCCTAAATAAGATAACTGTAGTTTAATCACGAGGGAGAAGCACTCCAGTCCCGTCATACATTCTGCATACTGTCTTTGGTCCAACTTCCTGGGTACATAAATAACTCTTGTTCATATCAAGAATTTCCCCCAAGTCCTTAATTCTTTGCTCATCGTTACCTGTGTAGCCATTTCTTTGAAGGTGCATAAACCACTACATACTCTCCTTTTAAGAACTATCTTGATACTCTTCTTTGGTTTTTTGTGGCAGTGCATTCACATGTAAATATAACCAGTACTGCTTAACAAAGCATAAAATAAATGTCAGAGACAGATGAGAACACAGCAAAAGCACCTGTTGCTGATAGTGCTTGTGATACCGAGTAGTTGTTAGTTCAGAGCCTTTACATATGTAGAATTTAAAATTTCAGCCACAACAACCCTCTGAGATCAGCAATATTGTTCATCCAATTTTAAAATACGAAGACTAATAGTGTAGTTTTACACCACTGCCTTGATTCACCCAAAGGCTTCAGCAATTTCATCCACTGTCTCTTTTGCATTTATGATGCAACTCACATCAACACATGTATAAATGTCAACACATTTTTTTAAAGGCAAATTATGTCTTTAAGGCTTTATTCTGAAGACAGTTTAGGCATTGTAGATCCTCTATGAGAGGGCTGGGGACAGTCTAGGTCCACGGACCACATTCTGAGAATCATTGGCACATGCTATAAAGAAATGCTGCACATAATGAAAATTTTGGCAACCTAGAAAAACATTTCAAACATATATAATGGTATTAATAGCTTAAAGTGTCAAAAACAGCTTCTCAATGAATTACCACAGCATTGAATAGGCTCTAGCACTGGAACTATCATATCTGGATTTACCAAAGGCGGATTTTGTGGCTTTACCATTATCTAAAACTACATATATTTAAAATAAATGTGAATTTGTCAAGTCCCCCATCTTCTTAATAGTCCTCATTCTTAAAACAAGCTACTTCTAGAATATTCTTATTTAGACGTATTCAAGTAAACACAAAAAGTTAAACCAGATATTGAAAATGAGCCTAACACCATTATCATAAAGAAACACTGCAAAGTGTTATATGTAAAGCATATGAAAGACACATGCTATAGGGATTATAATTTTGTTATGGACACAGGGATATGCAAATATGTACTATGCTAAACCATTTGGTTATACATATGTAAATCATCTGAAACATATATGATTATATGAAAATAAAGGGGAAAAAAGGAAATAAAGGACATTTAGAGGCAATAAATTCCACAGAGTTTTGGCTTACAGAGTTAAAAGTAATTACAGAATTGTATATAGCCTATTGTTATGGGTTGAACTGTTTCCTCGCAAAATTCATATTTTGAATTTTGAAGTCCTAACCTCCATACCCTAGGATGTGACAGTATTTGGAACCGAGGTGTTTAAGGAGGTAACTGCATTAAATGAGGTCATTAGTGTGGGCTCTTGTCTATTATGACTGCTGTCCATATACAAAAAGGGGACTAGGACACTGACCCACAGAGGGAAGCCCACCGAAGACCTGGGGAGAAGGCGGGCATCTCCCAGCTGAGGAGAGGAACCTCAGAAGAAATCAACTCTTCTGACACCTTTGCCTCGGACTTCTAACTTCCAGAATTGGAAGAAAACAGATTTCTGTTATTTAAACCACCCAAGTCTGTGGTCCTTTGTTGCGGCAGCCCTGGCAAACTAATATGCCTATGTATTAGTTTCCTCTTGGTACGTATCACATATCACAAGCTCAGAAACTCTAAACAGCACCCCACATTTATCATCTCACTGTTTCTGTGGGTCGGAAGCATGGGCGTAGCTTCCCTGAGCCCCTGGCTTTAGGGTCTCTGGCAAGGCTGTAATCAAGGTGTCAGCCATGGCTGGGGGCCCATCTGGAGTCTTGCCTAGGAAGGATCTACTTCCATACTCACGCGCTTGCTGGCACTAGTCAGATCCTCAGGGCTGTGGAGCAGGCAGGGTCAGTTCCCAGCCGTCTGGTGGCTGGAGGCTGCCTCAGTTCCCTGCATAGGCCAACATGGGGATTTCTTTCATCAAAGCTGCTAAAGAGTCTGGGATGCAAAAGGGAAAGTCCCGATCTTACCGAGCCCAAACAGGGAAGTGACACCCCATCACATTTGTGGTCCCTAATTGGTTAGAAGCAAGAAATTAGGTTGGTCCATTTCAAATTTCAATACACAAGGACATGTACACCAGGTGGCAATAAATACTGGGACGTTTTAGAGTTTGTCTGCCACGATAGACTTTATACAGTAATACTCATGAGTTTTCTCTCTGACAAGAAGCTTCACTTGCTTTTTCTTCCATATAATCACATAATTTAATGATTTCCTATGAGTCACAAGGCATTCTGCACGTTCCCATCAGGACAGGTTTTGACATTCCAAACGTGATGATATAACTAAATTCTAGTTTTACTGAAAACTAGAACTTAACAGTAATGTCAATGCTCATCATCTGGTATGTTTCACGTTCAACATCAAGTTCACACGCTCACTTTTAGAAGGAGTAGGTAGACGAGGAGGAGTGATTAAGTACCTGAGACAGTACTACCAGAAAGCACATTTCCGTATTTATCTTGCTAAAGAGATGAATTAGTTTTACACGCAAAGGGTTCTTTACTTTTCATTCAGTCAGCAATAAAAATCATACATCCTACCTCGCCATTCCCAGCTCTCACAACTACAGTGGGAAGAGGCAAAGGCATAATAAAAAGACAGACATCCGTAATACTAGTGGGCACCCTTTGGAGATTTTCTTTTATCATCTGCCGGCCCTGAAGCGGGTGTAGAAGAGTTTCATTTATCATTTAATATTTATTAAATTGCTTGCACTATAATAGTTCGGTTTTATTCTTCCTTTGAAGCTCAAGTTCATGCTCTTATATGAATAAAAATACAACCTTTCAGGCTGTAATCTTGTCAGGTCTGATAAGGTACATGCTGTTGGCAATACCTGGTTGAAGACCTGCCACATAAACAACGCCTTAAGAAAAACATATTATCAATCAGTTTTGACATGATGTCAGTGGGGAATAATATTGCCCAGTACAGAGTCCTCTAGATTGTAAAACGTTCCCTGAGATTTTGCGTGAAATATAGTTATTTCTTCTCAGTTTCAGAGATACTTTTTTTGTGATACAGTGTCTCACTGTGGTAGAGTGTTGTGGTGTCATACCTCACAGCAATCTCAAACTCCTGGGTTCAAGAGATCCTCTTGCCTCAGCCTCCCTAGTAGCTGGGACTACAGCCATGCACCACCACGCCTAGCTAGTTTTTCTGTTTTTAGTAGAGACTGGGTGGTCTCACTCTTGCTCAGGCTGGTCTCCAACTTCTGAGTTTAAGCAATCCACCCACCTCAGCCTCCCAGAGAGATACTTTTTAAGTCCTTAAAATATTTTATTTCAAATGAGTTAAAAAAAAAAAATGTGAATTCAGAGCTAATGAAGTAAATTAGCCCCCATGTCACAAATGAAATTTTAATTTTATGCAAAATAATAACTGATCACAAATGAAAATTAAAGTGCTAGCCCTGAACCACTTTCCCATAGCAATAGAAGGATCACTAAGTGACACAAAGCAACAAGTTACCTATCTGGCAATACCAGGGAAGGGGTCTTTTCATCCCCTTGAATAAGCAAATTTCAAAAGTTACTATTTACTCCCTCATGACCAAGGATTAAAATGCTAACCTTGTGGAGGAAATGTAACAACTGTTGCTTTCTTGCAAGGATGACACATCAAACAACCTCTCTTGAAACCACCGAGTCATCATTGTTAGCATTCATTATTACTCTGCTATAACCCAGTGAAGGCCTCAGAGGCTACAGAGGCGTGAAAACCCACAGGTCCCGGCCTCACCTACCAATTTGGCCCATACCCTTCTGGGTGGAATCACTTTCTCAGCATAAGCAATGACAAGGGAGGGGTTTGGGCCAAGGGGGTGGGGGTGTTAGCCTTCTGCCACTATTGGCCAGTTGCCACCCCTTCTCCCCAAGTACACACACAAATGCATACACACACACACACACACACACGTAAACACACAACCTAAAGAAGGCCTGGTTTGCCACAGCCTAGAGAATTTAATTTATGTAGTACCCCCAATCTTATATGGAAATTATGGACCCTTTGAAAATGGAGTGTTTAAAATCTTGTTCCATCACTAATGTTTGTCCCGCTAGCTCTTCGTTGTGCAGGTTTAAGCTGCCACATTCCCCACTCTTTTCTCCTCCGTCCTTTGCCTTCCTTGGACTTCTATGCTCCAGTTTGATATCAATGCCTTAACTCTGCCTGTTTTTGAGGGCAGATTAATCCTGCTTCTCTGGGTTCTTTACTACAACCAGCCCAATTCGATTTTCAATTTTGTCACCATTGTTCCATTTCCGAGAAACTGTAGTCTCCTTACCCTTCTTGGAGCAACCTAGGAACAAAAGTAAAGGAATGATAGCTGCCCTCCCTCATTTCACAACTGCTGTGAACTGAGAACCAAGCAAAACAGGGTAGAAAAATATAATCCCAAGGAAGCTGGAAGTGAGGCCCTGAGAGGTCCTCTCTTAATGAAAGATATACTTTTTAGTGCGTGAATTCCGGAGCGCTATAAAGTGGCTACTCAGAGGCCTTTTACCTGGAAGGTTTAGAATTACATTCTGAATGCATTTTCCTTGCTAGAGAAAGTGTGTCTAACTAAATGAAATGTTCCTCTGGAAAGAATATAGATGCTGTCCATTGAAGTCAGTCACATCTGAAAGTAGTCTGTTAGAAGGAGTTGTTGGAAAGACCCCTTCACTGCAAAATCTGTGCGGGATGTATATGAATCTAAAGCTGTCATAGTCATTCAACTAAAAGTGGAAAATTTCACAATTAAATATTAGATTTTCATTTTATCCTTTTATTTTGAACTGTACCATATCATAAATGTGAACTTTATTATTTCACCTCCATTCTTTCTGACATTAGATATCAGTCACTCCCTGTTATCTCCTTATACCTGCCCACTATAAGCCGGACAAACCAGTCAGGGATTCAACTGTGAGGTGACATTCTTCTTTCTAAAGTAAAGTGAACTTAGATGAGTGTACTGAAAGCTCGTGTAACACGTCAAAGCTTCTAAAGAATCTATTCTGTGCAGGAAGTTCATGCAAATGTTACGTTATGAATTATGATGTCAGTCCAACCTTGATTCTGTATGGATTGGAAACCCTGGCTCATTTGTGAAGGAGGGAGCCCTCCTCCTCATTTTTTTTAAACATCTACCACATGGTAAAAGAACCAGGGCTCTGCTTCATGTCACCATCCTGCTGCAGTTTCATCTAGGAGGAAAAGGGAATTTTCAGAATGACCCCAGAGGAATAAAAGCCCATAATGAAGGGCTTTGATTGTGCAGAACCCCAGATACAAGCCAGATCTCAGGCTTCCCAGAGACAAGAATTGCTTTCTGGTTCTACCACTTACTACTTGCTGGGTGTCATGTTACTTGACCTCCTAAAATCTCCATCCATAACAGGGGCATAAAATATGTAGCACTGGGACTGTATCTGGAACAAAGTAGCTCCTCAATAAATAATAGGATGATGATGACATTATTGTCATCATTATTGCTAAAAATGTGCCTCATTTTAAAAGAACTAAATGCCTGAAACTACACTAAGAATTATATTAATTTCATGAAAGCATATTTATATGTATCCTAATATATTTTGAAAATAAGTCTTCCCTATATAATCACTGATTAATCCTGTCTAAGCCATAGGTAATAGAAATAGTGGGAGAACCATTGGTATCTATGGTTAGAAAGAGATAAAACCAGTACAGTAAAATATGAATAATAATACATATTCAATTTAAAGTATACTCTACCCCCCCCCCCAAATGAATAAGAATACAGGAAAAACTTGCCTTAGTCTAAAATTTTTAAACTAATTAAACTGACCAGCTTTATATACAAACTTACTGTATTCTTATATTTAACTGTTTCACACATCCAAAATGAATGTGGTTCTGATAAACAATTTCCCATATAAATCATTTCAGAGGGAGCTATATCCTATTTCCTAGGACGATAAAGGAATAAATAATAAAATCTGATGGCATCATTCTTATGCTTTCCTGCAGGAGAAATATGTTCCCTTTTCTTCCACAGTAATTGTCATCCACTCAAAGACACAACATTCTATCTGTTATGAAAATGCTTTCCACAAAATTATGCAAGTAGAAAACAAAATCTGTATCTTATAAGGCTCTTGTTCAGTTGCCATTTAAAAGAAAATACCACTTGTTATGGACCAAAAATTGCAAACAGTAGTGAACATTAATTCATATAAAACATTTTTTCACATAAATGTTTATTTGATTTCTAACTATATGCAATATCTACATAGCTACTAGAGAGAAGGAACACTGGGTTAGGACCTCATAGAAGTCTTAGGAGAACCTCTTAGTAAGCCCCTCACTAGTTCTAGGTGATGGGCCAGGGGAATTTGAACTGTGTTTTTATTTTAGGGGAGGAGAAGTGGGAGCATAATTGGGTTGAACAGGGTCCATCACAGGATATATAGTGTTGAAAGGAGACTACTGGTGGAATGAAGATTCCTCAGGAAGATACAGGGAAGGGCTGGACAGGAACCCGACTAGCAACCCCTGCTGCCCCAGTCCTCAGTTCTCAGCCTCTGGGAGGACGTTGCCATCTTTCTCTCCTGAGGGTGCCTCTGCCTCTCTGTGGGTCTCATCCTCCTGCTAACATGGCGACTTAGGCAGGAAAAGCAAAACAACAACAGGAACGG
>NW_003852524.1:3889426-3900799 GCF_000181295.1 Otolemur garnettii
GGCCACGGTCTTGCCGGGGTAAAGGGATTCAAGGAGCAGTCAGAGATCACAGTCAAGGCCTGTCCAAAGGAGGAAAGTAAAGCTCTCCCAGAAGCATTTAGGACTCAGACATCAGACTGAAAGCTCACACAGAACAGAAGCCTGTCTGTCAGTAACACCACTGTGTAAACGATTATGTCTCAAGCGATTGTTAATAGCATTTTAGAGAGGCCTTACGTATAAAAAACAAGTGAGGAGGATATTAGTTGGTAACCATTAAGAATTAAAGAGATTTAAATTTGTATGTACCTTTATTTTAATTATCCATCAATAATTTACTTCGTACAAACATTTAACAATTATTCCAATTATGCTCCCATAGGAGACTAATGAGATAAATTTTGTATAATGTATCATTCTACTCTCAGTCTCTACAAATTGATTTATACATTTCTCTTCCCTGGGTGTAATTTTAATTGTAAGACTGGATGAATTTGCTACACAATTCTATTTTCATGTTTAGACATAATAGAGCTAAATCACTTGAGACTCTTTGTATTAACATCCTTCAAACTTTGACTGTCTAGAGATGAGAAGGCCCCAGAATGGAAACAAGGCGTGCTAAAGATAAATACACTTCACACTTGGCAATTTATTCCAGTGGCCCCACTGATTTTTACAAGCAGTTGCATGGTTACATAAGAGAACATTTATTTCAGGAATTTTTTTCTTAAAATCACTATTATTTCTAATGGATGTAATTTCCTGCTATGATATTTTATTCCTAAGAGTTAAATACTTACAATTAATTTAAAAGGTGAAAAGTACAAACTTTTTCTATATTTATGTGAATATGAACTTGAACTACACTGGGTATAGAGGAAGAGAAACAGTTAATTTTGCTATTTTTCTGGAACTTGTTATGCTTTTAAGTATTTGTCAGCTTCTGAAAATTTATAATTTCTTATGACTATTTCATTCCAAATATACATTCACTTTTGAGTTTAATATTTTTATTTGCAATCTTGTTTTCTTTTCCTTAGAAAGAAACTTTCAAATTGCACCTACATCAGGCCCTGTTAAACCTGGATGCATACTCCTTGTTATGCTCATGAAAAAAATAGAAAATGTTTGTTGTGTAAGTTCTTAGAGTAAAAAACGGATTTGCATATTAAATCCTTCACAAAATTTGTAAATAAACTTTCTTTTTTAAGTGAATAGAAACTAATTTATATTACTAAAACTAGTCATTAAAATCCCATGCAAACTTGTATTTTGTAGTCAGGAGAGACCAACCAACCACCGTGAAAAAATCATTAAGCTGAAAATCAGGGTAAAAAAATGGCTTCCAATACAAGCTTTGCCAAGAATAATGTCCAAAAAAAAAAAAGGCAAATCTTAGAAATGTGAAAGCTGTATTTATTCCTTTCCATCTTATTAAGATGCTGTATCTGTGAGACAACATATCTTTTATTTTTAGGGGAAAAAATTCCTAAATCAGACATGGCACTTCAATATATTTATAATTAACTTTTATTACAGACACAAGGATGCTGAAAGCTGTTTGGGAAAATAAAGTAACATATTATGGTCTAAGTACTTGTGAACTAGTAATTAAACTCCAAATGAGTGATTTTAATATGAATACCTTCCAAATTGGAGAAGGAAAGTGATCATTTAGCGAATGACATTCCCCAAGTTAAAAAATTCAAGACACTTCAACTTCTTCTCTACATATTTTAATCACACATTCTTCATTTACCACATTTCATGGATGCTTTTATTTCTGATACACACATACACAAAGAAATGAGGCTTAATGAAAAGGCTTAATGAACCTAAATGAAAAAATATCACTGAGATAAGATATTAAAATAAAATGGTCTATCACATGCACCCCCAAACATGTACATTGATGATATATCAATCAGAAATACTAACAAAAGCGAAATTGTCTTGTTGAACTGAAACCACAAAAGCTAAAAACAAAATAGTTGTCAGACACAGGGTGCCAAACTGCACACTCAGGACTTGACAAGGAATCAGTGGAAGGCCTTCTGCCATCATGACCCCATCGTTCACTCCCAGCTATGCGAGAAAATGTAAGGAGACCCCCCGAGTGGTCAGCACATTCTGCACTGCCCTCCACCTCACACTGGAAAGGAGCTTTCCCAAGGATACCAAATTGGGGGCAAGGGGTGCCCAAGAAAATATTCAAAAGGCACATCCCCTAGAATTTGAGAAAAATGACTACTACCCATTTCAAACCCTATTTTACAGACCCAGAAGTGTGGCTGGCTAGCTGTCTTAATCGCGAAGCCCAGAGAGCTCTGTTGTGATCCAGCTGTGCTTGCAGCTGACAAAGATGCGTGCTTCCCGTGGGCCAGATACAGGCCCAGAGGAGGAACAGACTTGCAGGGAACAATACCCAACAGGACCACGTGGCGAGGCCACGGGTCCCCAAGGAGGAGCAGAGGAGCGGGATACTAGGAGTCCAGGAGCTGAAGAGACAGTTAGAACTAGCCAGGGGACGCATGGCCATCATCAGGGAAACAGTCTTCCCATCTCCATAGAAAAAATCATCTAAAACTCACAGAAATGTCCCATAAGAGAGAGTCAGTCACATGCATCTGTCCAAGGGCAGCAGTGCAGATTGGGATGCACCAGGGAAATCAGACTTGCTCCGAGGGCTCTGCCCTGATGGGCCCCCCAGGCAGCAGTGAATAAGTGGGGATGCTCGGTGACAAAGAGTGTCAGTACCACATGCCCTGCTGGGCCAAGGAGGCTGCCAAGCCTATAGCAGGCCTGGCCTGAGAGGAGAAATTGCAAATGATTTCAGGGGTGTATCATCTTATACCTTCTGATATTGAAATGATAATGCATCTGAAATTCAGGATAAAATTACCCAGACTCAAGGGAGTGGATTTTTTAATTCATTGACATTCTAGATGTCATCCTTCATCATTCACTGGGAATGAATATTTATCTTTTACCTAGAATGCTCTGTTTCAAGTAAGTGCTGCATCATTTAAGCATGTATTTGGCATTGCCGTGGCTTTACAACTGTGCCAGCTCTAAAGTAAGAGCTGATTGCAACCCTGCCTGGCTGCATGCCCACACTTTACAGGGAGGCATATAAATGCCACCTAAACTCACTGGGGTTCCTTCTAAACTCTAAAAGAGGAAGTTGCTTGCCTCTGTGTAGCAAACTTTAAAGTCAGACAACAAAAACCTGCCCTGGGCCAGACAGTTCACTTCGACTCCCACATCCACTGAGCACCTGCAAAGTTGTCTACAGAGTGACACTGAGAAAGAATTCTCATTTGTGTTCATTTATGGACATCATCAGAGTTAAAATAAGGCTTCCTTACACCCAGAAAGGGAGCGAGGGAAGCCCGAGGAACTTACTGAGTCTTTTGTATCACAGCTAAATCAAGGGCTAACTCTCCACCAGAAACACTTAAGGAGAAACTCATACTATTCGCTCCTTAAAACTTGAGAGTCTAGGAATTCTGCCAAGTGACCTGGAAACAAGGGACTGTGACCAGGCTCTGAAGACAGCGTCTTGCATTAGCGTCTTGCAGTAAAACCAAGCACACTGCTCACACCGCACCCGCATATTCCGACTTTGAGGTACACTTCTTTTCCTTCTCACAATAGCCTAATTCCCGACTCCCTCGTTCCCACCCTTGTCTGACCTTCTCCTTTTACCTTAATATTTAAAAACCTTATTATAAAAATGACAGACTCTGGCTGGAAAAATAGATCCCTATTTTAGCTAAAAGACGTAAATATTATTTAAAACCCCACTACTTAGAGATCTATCACTGTTTACATTTTGACGACTGTCCTTCCAGTGTTTTCCTATACATATACTTAGTGGCCTGCTTTTCACTTTAAAATCACAGTTGATACATTTCTTCCCTGGTTAAATCCCTGAGGCTACAGGCTTGGCAGGGAAAGAGTCCTGGGTGGCCAGGTAAATGAATGAAGCCTGATAGAAAGTTACTGGCATGGACAGGCAGGGCACAGGGGAGATCCCGCCCACAAAACGCACCCCCATCGTATCAGAGCACGCTCCTCTCTGCGATTTCTGCCAAAAGGATCTAAGTGGCTTCTCAAAATATTTTCATAAATATTAAAGTTCCTACGGAATCAGAGAAAAAAAATCATTATTCTAAATCAGAGGTTCACTTTTGAAAGAAAAAAAACATGCTACTACTATTGAAATAATGTACATACGAAGGTAATTTTAGTCACAGAGATAATACTCCAAAGTTTATAAAAATTTACAGACTTGTATGAAAATAAACACAACCATATCTTTCATGTAAAAAAGCTGTCTGTTGATTTCATTTGTCGTCTATCACTATGCTTTATTTATTCATCAACATCTACCACTGGTCTTTGGGTAAACCAAGATCTCTACAGGCTCTACCTAAGGGATTATGAACACAATTCCTGTCACCTTGTAATATGCAACCAGGGTGGAGAAACTCCTTTAATTCAGATTTTGGTAGATCCATAAAACAGTCAAAATGTAACAAACAATGGGAAAATACGCCAATAAAGATCTGGAAACCTTTATCTCAATCATACAAACACTTCAAATCCTATAAAATGTTTACTTGGCACAGTAAGTGGTTCTCTCTCCCTCTCACCACTCAGTCTACTTCATTTATTAAAGACGTAGCATCTGGCCAGTCTTCTGCTGCACTGTAAGCCTGCCAACATACTGGGCCACTTCTACAAACACAAGGAAAACTGGACTAAGGTTCAGCCTCTCAGTTCCTTGACCTCCCTGTCTCTGATAATCTTCACTTCCACTCCACTTCAGTCACCATTTCTGAAGTCATTCCTTGAAACTTGGCCACCCTCCTCTGGATTGGGAAGTTAAAAATCCCAGTCTCTGATTATCAACTGCTCACTTTCCAAACTGTGCAATGTCTCCCTAGAGTGACGTTTTCAGGACCACCACTGACTCCTCCACTTTCCCCAATGCACAAATCCTGTTCCTGTTTACTTTCCTCCATATCCCTTTGCACTCTTTGCCCTCACCAAAGTTAAAAATATACCCCTCCACAGCAGATTGATTATTCTGAATTAAAGGGACTTGAAAAACAGTAGGTGCAAGATCATCCTGACCTCCCTTCTGACCTCCCAGGAGGGAAAGGTGTCCTCCTGTCCTGGAAGGAAAGCCACATTCTGATCTTCAAGGACAGGAAGAGTGCTGACTCTCACCCCTGGATGCTGTGCTGACTGCCCTCCGCAGAGGGGGCTCTGAGTGACCTCTCTCTGTGTCTGTCATAGTTCTTTAATAAGACATGAGCTACAAAAAAAAGTGTAATAAGCTCAAGAAGCTGGGTGGGACAAGAGAAGCAAAAGGACATACAAATTAGAGCATCCGCAGAGTGAGTTCCCCTTAGGAATTACGTGGCTACAAACTACTGCTTTGACAGATGAGGACACTACATAGAAGGGACAATCTGCCCAGTCACATAGAACTCAAAGAACAAATGTTCTTTGTGTCATGGGAAAACCTGTCCTTGGCCTGAATGTGGGTGACTCCCATTAGGATATGGAGTGATGGCACCATCCTGGGCAAGGGCTGGAGACAAATGAAGGCCTCTTAATGACAGGTCTGATTTATGGAAACCTTCTCTCTGGGGCAGCACTGGGCACCTGGTAGTGTGGGCTAATTAATCTCCACCATCTCCCTGTGAGATAGGGAGGTTGAAAGAGCAGTACCCTAAATTAAGAGTCAGAAAGAATGTGATGCAAAAGGATTCCTGTAATTTTCCTATAACTGTTCATTAAATTAAGGAAATATTAGAAGACCCAGGTATCTCTCAGCTCCTTGCTGACTGTATTTACCGAAGCAAATATTCCATTTTATTTCTAGCTATATTTAAGTTATATTTCTTTCCTTCTTCCTATTATATGTGATACTTCTGTATTAAAAAGTGAGAAGAGACAGAGTGATAGTATTCATTTTCAGTGTGAAGAGAGTGAGCAGCGAGACCAATTCCAGGAGAACATCCACTAACCACAGAGAACTTCCAGACTGCTTTAAGTAACAACATCTCCCCTAAAGTTGTATTCAGAGCTCATTCCATGCTATAGAAATAAATGATAATAAACTGAGGGGCAAGATCACTGATAGATATCTGTCTAACCCACCATTTCATCAAACCCTCTACTGAGGTTTAGAAAACTGAAATATGAATGAATCTTTTATTTAGCTGACTTCTACATAAAATGTCAGCTGAAATACCCAATTAAAAATAAAACACAGCCCTTTCCAGGTTCAGTTTGTCATTTGATTAGTTCTGTAATTCCAGTAAGCTTGCGTCGCTGGCTGAGAGCACATCTATACTCAAAACTGAAATTCTGTACCCAGTGATACGCTAGGTGAGCTGGGGAGACAGAAGCCGAGGACCTGGGTTTGAATCCAGGTCCTTTTCCCTTCTGTGGCATTTTCTGAGCTGCTTTTCCCCATGCTTACATGAGAATAATAATATAGGGTAATTGCAAGAATTAGATTATATATATATATAGAACTTTGTGTCACAGAATAAGAGCTAAATATTTTAGCTATTTTGATATGAAAGAGCACTGTTTGCTTTAATGTATTCATTTTTAAAAAGAATTTCCAAACACAAATTGCTTGAAAAGTAGGAAAAATACACTCATATTTTGATAAATTGAATTAAAAATTATAGTTTTCTTAATTTTTCTAACACCCAGAATATTAGCACTTGCCATTTGAATGCATCTTCAAATAGGTATTTGAAGCAAATCTTTAATTTATTTCAGTGCCAGTGAGTCTTTAACTTCGGAGACAACCCTGAAGAACATAAAACACAACTATGTGTCGGCCAAGCTTGTGCCCCTTCTTCCTTTTATTCCCTCTATTCCAACTCAAGTGCCTAGAATCCTTAAATAATCTCTCTCACACCTTGGTTTTGCTGAAATCATGAAAAAAATCTTTAATTTGATATTCATATCATTTAAAATCAGGAATTATATCATTTTAGCATTTATTACAGTAAACACAAGAAACATTCTTTGATTAAAGCAAAAGTGAGTCATCAAAGTTTTTCTGGATTAAGGAATGCTTACAATACATGGGGCTCTTTGACTGTAACAATCTTGACTCAATTCACTGCTTTACTTAGAGAAAGAAAAGGCTCTTAGTTTCACCATGTTCAGTCATCTGCCAGTTACCCCAAATACACTTAACTCACATGGTCTGTAATCCAGAAAACAGAATTAAAAAGGATAGTGGGGAATTGGTCAATGTGCATCAAATAACCGGAAACTCAATTTGAAATTAAAGTGAATCTAAGTCTGAGAGCAGAATATTTTAAATGCAATGAATATGTGTTATTTTACCCCATTCATGACATTTAGTTGGTGATCTCAACTCCAAGTAATGGGCTCTGAGCACTCATTTTTCCCCACCCACCTCTTATGGTCTACAGACAAGAGAAACTATTTCAAGTGGGTGTGATGGTTCAGTTTCAAGCATTTCAAAACCCTCCACCACCTGCACAGGAAACTGTGACTGAAAACCAGACAGGGCCCTGCAGCACGGCTAAGAGCTGACTCTGGTTATTAGATAGTTTAATGGAGTCAGCAAAGAAGACATGATACTTCCAGTGAAGGGCCCGTGACACTGTTTCTTGTCAAAGGGGGTTTGCAGCCATATTTCGGTTGCCTCTACCTTCTTAGAATTCTAAGATGCTAATGGGTTCAACGCTGAACTGGAGCATGACAGTATTTCATGAGCACCATCTATGAATCAGGCCCCTTGCTAGGTCTGCTGAGGATACAGATATGAGGAAAAGATCTCTGACCTCAATAAAGCTTGCAGGCCAAGAAGAACAGACAGAGGTAAACACCACTATCCAACAAGAAGAAGCACCAAAACAGAGCTACTTAGTAAGTATGCGGGGACATTGATGAGAGAAAATACAATTTTACTACAATGCAGAAAAGAAATGAAGTTTGGTCTGGGCTTGGAAAGCACTGCCAGTTATTTTTCAACTACGTGAAGAAAATTGTTGACAAAAGATATAACCTGATTAATGTAGTCAGAAAAAAAAATATTTGGAAGATTTGGAGAACAACAGGTAGTCTGACATACTTGCCTCTGGAAAATAATAATCTCAAATGGGAACTAGGAAGAGCCATAAAGAGCTGGAGATGTAACCTCATACTAAAAAGTTAGGCCTTTCTGCTGCAGGAAATGTGGGTTTTAATTCGAGGGGTGAGGTAAGCAGATGTTAGCAAGTATACAGATTCTAGACTTGTACTGCCCAGGCTCTCAAAGTGGTGGAGATGATATACACAGGAGACAAGCTTCTCACCTCTCTGGGCCTCAGTTTCTTTTTCTGGAAACTGAGAATATTCATAGCACCTACCTACTTCATGGAGATGTTGAGAGATTTATACGTAAAAAATGAGAAAAGGGCTGGGCATATAGGAAGAAATACAAAAGTGCTGGCTATCATTGCCAACTAGAAAACTAGAATCAGAGAAGAAAAAACTATAGGCAGGGATTTCAGTTAGGAAGGTAAGGAAAATTGCTTCTGTAAAAATTAGATGAATACATTTGTGAATGCATTTCTCTGTATAGATATTCATATTGAATAAACAGGCAACAATAAGTTAACATGTAATTAATGTTAACATTAATATGTAATATAGTATTTACATATATATGTATGTAGTATTTACTATATATATATATATATAAAAGCAAGACGTGTGTGTGTTGTGTGTATATTTCCAAATCTCTTAGACAAATAGATACACCAGGTTAGAAGTTACAAACACAAACATACTCCCTTATAGGCAACCTTGTAGGTCATGTGTGTACATTCACAATTTGAAATTTGGTAAGTAGGAAGGTAAATGACTGGAGAGAATAAATGCTTTCTTTTTCTTTGTACGACAGGGGATTTGCTCAGAGTAAGGGAAGAGGAAGATTACGCACCAGCTCTATGACACCCGTCTAGTTGCACTGCCAGAGATCTAGGTCAGCAAGAACAGGGGAAGCACACGGCTTCCCATCTTGCCTTTCTGCCCAGAAAGTCTCAGTTACTGGAAAGGCTTCAGAACTCATTACCAAAAAATCCATTTAAAATCCTAAAATTCTGTTTCTCAGAAAAATAATATTACTCTTCAGTCTAGAAATAACATCTAGCCCTCAAAGTGCAATACTGTCATTATTTCTAAAAATAAACTAAGCAAATCCAAGTCTTGAGGTCAGTTACAAATCATATGCTGTAGCAGTGACACAAGCAGCAGCCCCAGCCTAGCCTACTGTAGGTGGTGGGCTTCCCTTGAGGATAAGCCTGTTTCTCCTCATTTTCTCGGTAGAGAGCAGGCCACAGTTTACCAGAGAGGCCTCCAAGAGAGAAAAGGTTAAGGAAAGTCCCTCCCTCTTTGCTGATTCTCTGAGGGGGGAGAGTGGGTGGAGGGAGGGTGATTGGAGGGATCACGCCTATGGTTCATCCTATAAGGGTACATGTGAATCTCTAATTATAGAATATAAATGTCTTAACACAATAACTAAGAAAAAGACATGAAGGCAATGTTACCAGTTGGATGAAACTATTTCAAATTGTATACAGAAACAGTACACTGTGCCCCATGACAGTATTAATGTACACTGCTATGATTTAATGAAAAAAAAAAAAAGAGTTCAAGACCAGCCTGGAAAAAATAAAAATAAAAAAAATAAAAAGGAAGCACACAGCTTACTACAGAAATCAGTTTCTTCCCTGAGTAACTTGGAAATTAAATCTGCAAAATTCTAAACCACAACCCAAGTATCTGCAGTCCTACAACATTCTGGAAATATTTCTACACTTGATTTCAGCCAAAAAGCTAAGAAGTAATGGAAATGTTTCTAATGTGATCATTGAAAAAAAGCCTTCAGTCCTGATTCTCAGTAAGAGAACAATTCTTATCCATATTGGTCAGTGTGAGATTTTATGCTAAGCCTTTGTGAGTTTTAATACAAACTTATGAAGTGCCTTTTTATTTACAGTACAGGTATACCTACACACACACACACCAAACTGCTCAAATAATGATTATCATTGAAATAAAAGTACCTTTAAAAATAACTTAAATAGAAACAGAAAAAAAAAAATAGCTTCATAATGCAAAACTCCAGATTAACAGAAAGAAGTTTCCCAGATGGAAAAAATAATCTGCAATGTGCCTAATACAATGTTTGTAAAATTCTCCCAAGGACCAGCCAGGAACAAATACATTCTTTGAATTTATACCAGTTGTGACCTTTCCTAATCCAAGCACAGGAAATTATTGACCTCTCCCTTTGTCCATTTGAGAGAAATAATTTTTTTTTTGGCTGGGGCTGGGTTTGAACCCGCAACATTTGGCATATGGAGCTGGAGCCCTACCCTTTTGAGCCACAGGCGCCGCCCTAGGAGAAATAGTTTCATTAGTTCTCATGGTAGATTTTCAGTCAGATGTTACTGAAGTAGACAAAAACATATTTTGAAGCATGCAGTGACCATTTTACAAGTTCCCACGTACTCTATTTCAAACTAGTACTAAGTTATAATCAATGGTAGCAAAACGCCTCGCACTACAATGTTTGTGCAATATGGGTAACAGGATGTTTTTTAACTGACTAAACATCAATTGGCCTTACATGTCATTTTCTGCGGCCTGTGGTCACAAACCGTCTTCCCAAGGGCAAGCCAGGACATCAATCAAATCAAATTAAAAATGGTTTAACTAGCATGAAAAAACTGATAGCCTACAAATCTGTCAATCCCTTTGAGGGATTAGGAGCACCGGGGGCTGGAATGGACGACAGACACTGTCCTCCACCTCAGAATCACCAATAAAGTCAGAAAAAAGATAATAAAACAGTCTGCTACAAGAAAGCAAGTTTGTCTTGTGGCTAAACAAGGAAACCTTCAGTCTCTAAGGTTGTTTTTCTGGCATAAGAAATAAGAAACTCAAGAATTCCTTGGACACCCAATGACCAACTGAAAATGGGTAGCTTCTGACTGTTCTTGTCAGTAACATACAAGGAGCCAAGTGCAAATGGGCTATTTTTATTCTCCCTTTGTCCTTAAGATGAAATATTAAATCATCAGGCAGCCTCTGTTTCCTACGACCCATTCTCGTTTCAATCATCACCGAGACTCTCAGGCAAACATTGCGATTTTCAGATGGTTTCCTGTTACGAAATGATGTATGGAGGTATCAATTCACATGTCTAAAGCCGTATGACAGAATAAAATCTACATTTAAAAAATGAAACAGACTCGGCGCCTATGGCTCAAGTGGCTAAGGCGTTAGCCACATACACCTAAGGTGGCAGGTGTGAATCCAACCCAGGCC
>NW_003852524.1:3901125-3901767 GCF_000181295.1 Otolemur garnettii
ATCTACCTCAGTAGAAAAACAGTTAACTCTCTTACTAAATAATGATTAAATTCTCTTAGCTGCTAATTCTAAAAAGAAACCTTCTAGAAAAGTCTACATTCCAATGTAATCTATCAAAACTATGTCTATTACAAGCAGTCCAAAACTCTCTCTCTCTTTTTTTTTTTTTTTTTTTTTTGAGACATAGTCTCACTATGTCACCATATGCCATGCCATCATAGCTTACAGCAACCTAAAACTCTTGGGCTCCAGTGAGTCTCTCACTTCAGCCTCCCAAGTAGCTGGGATTACAGGCGTCTGCCACAATGCCCGGTTATTTTTTTTGTTGCAGTTGTCATTGTTGCTTTAGCTGGCCCAGGCTGGGTTTAAACCTGCCAGCCTCAGTGTATGTGGCCAGCCCCCTGCCAACTGAACTATAGGCACCGCCCATCAAAATTCTTGTCGTCCACAAGCACCAAGAGGCAAACTAATGGAGATCTTTCTGTTATCTTACATATCTGCCAAATGTACGTCCATCACAAGGAGGTCTGCATGTCTGATAAAAGCTTTAGAAGGAGGGGAGTCCCTCTTCCTTTCTAATTTTGCCCAGTCTTCAAATATGTGGGAATAAAATAGCTTTCCACCATTTCCCAGTTAAATGAC
>NW_003852524.1:3901920-3911944 GCF_000181295.1 Otolemur garnettii
ACTCCTTGCTTTCCTCTATCCATCCTCCCTGAGAACTGTTAACTTCCTGACCCTGCACAGACACTCAGTTCCATCTCGGCTTTGCCTTCCAACTTACCCTGATCTAGACCACATCATCGTTGCTTCTTCATCGTGTGAAAAGTTAAGATGGATTTATAACCATCCTTAGTCTTTCTCAAAATTGTTCCTGTACCCAAAATCTGACCATTGAAGAGAAAAAGAATAAAAACTGATTAACACACAAACAAGCAAAAAGAAATAAAAAAGAGATATGAACATATTTTTTAAAATGGTTAAAAGAATAAATCAGAAGAAAAGAGGGGAGGATGGAGAAAGAACAATAGAAGCAAACTATTTCCCAATGCATTTCCCACTCTTGTCCAATCCCTTGTCAAGAAAAATTTACACAGCCAGAGGAGGCTATTTTCCTCCAGCCTTATCCTGAGCATGAACAAAGCTGTTTGGTGCTGCAAACCCTCCACACTAACTAAGCTCCATCCTTAAACACAAACATACGAGAGAACTTTATATACACACGTATAATTGTGTATGTGTATAACTGTGATGATAATCTGTTGTCATCTCAGTTATTTACCAGATATTTAAAGATATAAACTAAGGTTGAAAAGCAGGAAGAGCCATCAACATTAAGCCCTTCCCCATGGTGTGGTACACCTCTTCAGGGCCAAGGCACTCATTCCTCAGCTGTTGGGACTGCTGGGGGAGCTGCCTCTCAGGTGTGTCCTTTCTCCAGGAACTGAAATCTGCCAGAGACAGTATGGCCTCCGTGAAGGCCATGCATGTATTCGATGAGAGATTTAATGCACTGCTATAAAGATGTGGCCCCCTTCTCTAAAAGCGGGAAAATTGTGAAGAGCTATCCCCAACACCTCCACAACCCCCAGAGTCAACTACAATGTAGACCAAGGAGCCTCTTAGGATGAGTTACAGCTTCAATTGCTGACTCTGCCCAGTTCTTCATCCTCATTCTCCTATAGAGGTTGATTCAGAGAGAAGTCCCTGGTAGCTTTCCTTCACACAGATGATGGTGAACCCAACAGAAGACTCCAGGTCTATAATCTCCATCCCCTACCCCTCCAATCTCATGTCATTCAGCTTTCTCTTTTGCTCATTAGACTCCAGACATACTAGTGCCCCTCCCCGCCTTCCTCCATCCCACCTTTCTTATTCTTATACTGGGGGCTTCATACTTCCTCATCTCTGGCTTAAATGTTCTCCTGTTGGCTTTTCCATACAAAGCTCCTTCTTAGAATTCAAGCCTCGCTCAAATGTTGCCAACATGCCTTCCCTTACTACTCTTTTTCAAGTATCCCGCTATAATCCTATTAAGCTGAATTCCCATAACTTTATTTCCTTCATAGCACTTAGCACAATTTGAAAAACTCACATTTGGTTGCTTGCATGAAAGAACTCTGTTGCTATCCCCTACCATTTTTCCTTTCATACTAGAAGATTAACCTCTTCAAGGCAAGGAATTTGTATTGTTCACTAATGTTTCTCCAAAGTCTATAAATGTGCACAAAATAGGTGCTCAGAGAAATATTTTTTGAACAAGCATCAGTATGAAGTTTGAACACCATCAACACCATCGTGGGGGAGAGGTGCCATGGAAAGTCACCCATACAAAAGCAACAAAATGAAGCCTGATCAAGCATGATAACATACCAAAAACGGAGTTAAAACGCAGAGAAGAGTACAACCTTGACAACTTCAAAATGTGATAACCTAGGAAACAAGCTTCTCGAACAGCTTACCATGACTTATAATTCACTTCCAAAGGACTTCACCTCCATTCCTGAATTCACACTGGTGAAGGTGTTGAGAAATTACAATAAGACAACCAAAGATCACAGATCTATAACCCCTGCCACCTTCACCAATAATTAAAAAAAAAAATCTACTGGGGAAAGAAACCCCTATGGGGGAAGGTTCCAGGTTGTTTAAAGAGGTGATTTATTAAACAAAGAAAAACGAGCTCCAATTGTGAGAACAAAGGCTTTCCTGAGCAGATGTGATCCTGCACTGATCTCTGGTATTATACCGTCCAGTAAGTATCACTTTGGAGAAATTGAGGCTACAATAATTAATTAGAATTTTATTACTATTCAATAACAGAAATGGTATTTTCAAAATATCTACTGAATGATGTCTCTATTGTTGGGTACTTCCCACCAATTGCCTTAACTTTTGGCCATGTGGGATGGTGATTAGGCTTCTCTCCCACTTTAAAATAGCTCATGTTTTCTTACTAATGTTGAATATTTTTAGATAAATCCTAAACAAACTTTAATTTGAATTAATTTATTCAATACACATTCATGAATTTCAGTATGCACTATGAATGGTTTGCTAGATGTATAAGCTATGGTGAGATAAAAATTCAAGAACTACTGCTCTGTAGACGATATTAGTTTCCAGTCTTGGACGAGATGTCTTTTTTTTCTGACAATATATTTACTGATACCAGTAACAGACTGCATAGGAAATATGAAGAAGATTGTTTGGGAATGTCCAAAACCCAAAACCCTTCGACATAAACTAAGATAAATTTATTGCACTAAAGAAGTTATTATCACAAGCAGAAAGTAATTAAGATTCATGAGTGTCTTGGGATTTGCAATACAGAATATTCCTTAATAAAATACTCTGGGTCTGTAACAACCCAAACTCATTAAGGCAATTCACCATCATCACTGTCACAAAAAAGAAAGAATGTGACACTCTCCACTGAAATTAAAAATACATGGGTCATTTATCACAAGACTTTGATTGAAAAACCCAAGACTGAAAATCTTACCTACTATGGACAGATTCTATTCTACCTATTTTGCCAATAGTTTAAAATACAAAGGTACATACTTTATAAGATTAAAGCTAATTGTACTTCCTAAATTGGAAAATTGACTAGAAAAGTAGTGTACAGCCTGATTATGCAAATAAAGGCAATGGCATCAGAGCTGAGTAGATTTTCCTGAGCTATAGTCATTCCACAGATGCATCTACATTAAAAAAAAAAAAAAATGTTCCTGAATGCCTGGGGAAATCTCAATTATATTTCCCACACTGCTTATATGGGCAGTGAGGGAAACAGGCCAAATTATGCAATGAATCTTCCATGAAGTGTGGCCAATGAATGTAATTCTGCGTTATGCTTTAACAAAATTTTCTTCTTACTCCTAAGAAAAGAACAAAGGAAAAGAGCAATACGTGAGAAGAATAAAGTCACCAAGAAACAATTACATTAGCAAGAATTAAAATGTTGCTGAGGAAATCACTGAATAATTTAAGTTCTTCCTAAGTGTCTCAATCATCAACCTCTTTTTCTGCAAGAAAATATTATCTGTAGCACTCAAGATTCTTCCATGAATTCCAAGGGCCTTGCCTCTGCAGAATAACTCTCTGTTGACCATATTTCTTCCATTCATAAATCAAAATACCAATTCAACCCCATCAGGGGTGGATGCAAATAGGTGTCCTTAGACTTCCTAGTAAAATATATTTAAAAATAAGTAGCATAGTTTGATAATAACATTCACTAAATAAAAATATGTCTGTAATCTTCAAAGTCTGTGAACATTTTGAGCAATATTAAATTTTGATGATTTATATTTATGTAGTACTTCCTGTGAGTTCCTGACTGAATAAGGAATTCCTGTTGCCCTAAATATTCATAAAAGTCACACACACAAAAAACATTTGGGCATATATTTCTTATGTATATACTGATACATTTCCTGAACACAAGTGTATAAATTTTGCATTATTCTTAAGAATATGATCTTCAATGACTATCATTTAAAACAAATCTTGTTTTCAAGTTCTATTAATATAACCTGTAGAAGTGTTTATAATGGTTTTCATAGAGTCACAGGATTATGCAAGGTTTTACTTTTTCATCCTTATTCAGGAATAAAACCCACTGGCAGTCATTTATGGCCCCTCTGACCTATAGAAATGTGAACAAGAAATAATATGAGTTTGCAGCAACTGACTTTAAGCTGGTACACTAAGCTGACATTCCTGAAGGATACCATCTACACAGCTATGGGCAAGGAAGTATTTTGAGTAAGGGGTCAGGACGAGAAATCCGATCCTAAATAATCTCCTCAAGCAGCATTCCTAGCCAGTGTGGTTTCATAATGTTGTCAGAAGCAACATTTGTAAAGTTTATGGGCTCCAAAGCTCCCATAAAAAATTCCTAGGAGACCAGCCTGGAAATCCAGGAAGCCAATGAAGAAGGCCTTCGCTGGTTCTGCTAAATTCCAAAATGCAAACAGATTTTTTCGAGATTTTATTGGTGTACAATGTTTGGAGATGATCTAATAAAATACTGCCTTTTACTGATAGCTTCAGTTCAGCCCTTGCTAACGATCAGCTACTCACTTGCCGAGACCCAAATATTCATCTGGTTCTGCTCCTCAGAGAGAAAACGTAAGCCAAGGAGAGGCAGCGAGTGTCTGAGGAGAAAGAACCAAGGCCCGATTCACCTTCCTTCTCCCTTTGTCTAATTGTAGCTCATGTTCCCTGCATATCAACTGGGATAGAAATGTTTGTTTTTGTGAAAAGTTAATGGGATCTCTCTGGAAATTTTTGCTTAAGACCTGATAACTAAAGTATAAGCTATGAAATCTAAGGTCATTAGATGGCTATAACCAAATGCAAAATATAAAAAATAAAACAATAGTTTATGATCAATAAAAATGTTTTCACTTGTCTAGATTAAAGTTGTTTGGAGATTGTCCTAAGGGAACATTTTAGAGTTTTTAAAACTACCTATATAATATTTTCTAATTCTAATATATATTAAAATGAAGCCAAAGAAGAAGACAAATCTGTAAATTTTTCTGTTAAGCATTGCAAAGCTCAGTGAGCATCAGGGTTAATATAACCACTTTCCTACACTTTCTTGCATGCTAGAGAAGCATTACCAAGCAAAAGCCAAAACTCTCCTCCTGTGTAGAAACTTCTCCTGTTCGTGATGTTTTAAAAGACGTGCATGAAAATAAAAGAGGCATGCATCATCCATATCATCTAACTAGTTTATCCAGGAGTAGGTGGATTTACGCAGTGGTATAAGAATCAGCCGATTTGTCCACAGAATGGAAATACCATATGATACCATCTGACCTCCAACTTCAGGAGTTTTCTGACCCCTAGACCAATGGAGCATGGAGAGATACATTAAAGACTTCAGGAAAAGGAGGATCTAGTTTCTAACCCACTGCTGACTAATTAATGAAGCATTAATACAAACTTTCCTTAATGCTTTCAGCTCTTGCAATGGAGCTGCCCTTCAAGCACCACTGATGTGTTTCAGTTTTGAGAAATTAAAAATCAATAAAGAAGGCATCCTAAAAACCACCAGAAAATGTGTTATCTATTTTTCAAAAAGTGACCATGTCTATAAGTGAAAAAGTCAATTTCTGGGCTTACACAAGAGGCTTTTTTTGGGGGGTGGGGGGGATGTGGGTCACTAACTTTAGTGAGAAAGGAAGAGCAGGTCTGATATCTTCCAAGGGTATCACCCAAACCCATGTGGTAGTGGACAGACAGGGGGGACAGATGCCCTCTGTTGGGTACGCCATCTTACCCTGTGCTCCACCCCATCCACGTATGATAAAAAGAACTTCATTTAAAGAAAATTGTCAGATTTTTCAAAAGATATAATAAGCTTTCCTTTATATGCCATAGTACACGGTGTAAGGCACAATTCAGTGCCTTGCTACATCATGTTCTAATTGATTTGCCTGAGTGAGGTCAGACTCTCTACTAATTAACAAATTTCTTGAGGACAGAAACTTTCAGTACTATTTCTCTTATATCATCCACAGTATAGGCACACAGTGGACTATACAAGTTTTGGTTGGGTTCATGAATTATTGGCATACAATTGATACAAAAATAAATACTGAAGAGAAAAATAAGTTTCCAGATTTTGATTTATACTATGGTTTTATCATAACCTACAGTCACCAAGAAGACTCCTTCACTTCACTAAAATAAATATATACTGCAATTACATCTTAAAATGAGAGAAGCAGACTGCTGCTCCACATTTTCCAATCCAGATAGTGACTGCCAAATATTACCCGCCACTTGGGGATTTGTTGGAGGGGAATGTGGGTAAGAATAAGTAAAATAAAGAGAGAGATACTAGGGGAAAAAGGCATGAGGAGGTCAGAAGGAACTTTCAGATAATTCATTATTTAGTTTCCATGAATCAAATACAAACTATATATTGACAAGCCCCAATTTATATACATATCTCTCCCTTGAACTCCAGATAGCCAAGGGTCAGCTCTCCATATCTGTCTGCATGACTGTCTAAAAGGCACTTCAAATTTAACATGTCCAAACTTAGCTGTTATCCCTTTTTGCCAAACTTACTGTTCTTGCAGTTCTCCCCATCTCAGTATATGACAGCTCCATACTTCCTAAATCCTCAGGCAAGAATATTATCCTTGGTGTTGGTCTTTCCCTCACACCCTGTATTCACTTTGTCAACAGCTCCTGTGGGCTCTGTTTTCACAACTAGACAATGCAACTACTTTTCATCATCCCTGTGCTTAGAAAACTCTTCTCGCAGATATACACCTTTTGTAGCCCATACCCCTAGACAGACAGGCAGACACACACACACAGTAGCCTTCTTAGCCCCTTTTCTTGCTTCATTCTTCTTCACAGCCATTATTTTGTTCATGACTAAAATATAAGCTCCACAGCAACAGGCATTTTCTGCTGTTTTGATTCCTGCTATTCATCAGGACTTAGAATGGTGCCCAACACACAGCAAACAACCACAATTTGTTTCATATTAATAAGTTAGTAGACCCACTAAGAAGAAAGAGAGAGGAATTAAAGTCTGTACACAATCCCTCATAACAAATCTTCAGTCCTTGCTCCTGCCCTCTCGAGGATTGTTACTATCCACCTTATAAATAGTCTGTCGATAGTAGTAACTATATTTGTGTGGTCCAGGAGCATCTCTTACCTTCTCATCTTCATCAGGGATGAGACAAAATATACATAGAAGCAACACAGTAATAATTTTGCTAACTTATATGTACTCACAATACACAAGGCATTGTTCTGAGCCCGTTAGCAGATGATTCAATCATCACAACAGACATCTGTTCCATTCTTTTCAAGAGAAGGAAACTGAGGTGCAACAGTTTACAAAACTGAGACTCAGAAGTCAAAGACCAGGATCATGATTGAGATCATCTGTCCCGAAGTCATATTCTTAACTCTTTCATGTAATGGAAAGATGGTCCCATTATGAAATACAGCGAAGCTAATTGCCTAAGGATGCTTTCAGGTAATCTGCAAAGCAGCATCATAAGAAATAACACTTGGATATCCAAAGAAGCACGGCGTCCCTTCAAAGGCATCTGGATTTGGTATTGGAGGCAGCAAGAACATGGTGATTGCTGGGAGTCTCGCCATAAGTACATTAACTCTGGTTTTGAGGATTTGGAAAGTAGAAGAAAGAAGGGAAAGCAAAATGTTCGTGTGCAAACACGTATGGGTGGAGCGTGGAGACAAATGAGAATGTGTTCACTCACTCATTTGTTCAACAGCCATTCCAAGCCTCCTATCTCACAGGAACTGAGAGCCAGTAAGTCCCTGTGCTTACGAGTCCATCTCTGGAACAGGTAGTTACAGAAGACAAGGAAAAAGCGAGGCTAAACAGACCAGGTGATACAGAGGGAGTCTGTCGGAGAACAGTGGGGGAAGAGCTTAACCGACAAAAAGGGAAGAGATCGTGGAGAATTTTGAGAGCTAGGAGGATTTGGTTGTAAAATATATCAGTGATATATTCCTGAGGTACATAATAAATATTTGTTGAAGGAAGAAATGACTATTCAAAAATATATTCAAAGGTCTGGCCTAGAATCTGTTTTCTCCTTTCTTTACTTGGATTACTCTTGCAGCAGAGGAAATCATTCACTAGCATCTCTAAACCCACCAGTAATCTTGGAAAATATGAGAAGGATTTCTTCTTACTATACTAAGCCTGTTCTTATTGGAAATGACTCATATGATAACTCTCTGTTTGAGATACCTACAAAAAAACTTCCAAAGCACAGCTGATTATTTTTTCTCTGGAAATGACTCCTTCAAGTAGAAGTCAGTGGAATTGATCAAATAACCCATTTTCTCCTTGAATTAAACTCCTAAGAACACCTGCAGAAGTAACCAGGTTAAAAAGAACTCACTTCCTGTTCCTTCCTGCTCACAAAACTCACCAGCTACAACATGTAAGCCTCCGAGGTCTCATGGGAGAGATCATTTATAAATGGCAAAACAGATGCTATTCAATTAATGAGGGGTGGGGGTTTATCCCAATAAACCAATTGTAAACTGAAAATGTCATAATTTGAAAATGGACTTAATAGACCTAACCTACCAACCATCAGAGCTGAGCTTAGCATACCTTAAATGTGCTCAGAATACTTACAATAGCCAACACTTTAATGTGCTCAGAAAATAGATTACAAATAAATAGCCAGCACTTTAATGTGCTCAGAATACTTAGCAATAGCCAACAGTTGGGCTAAACTCATCCAGCACAAAGCCTATTTTATAATAAAGGGTCAAATATTCCATGTAATTTACTGGATATTGTAATAAAGGTGAAAAGCAGAATGTTGTGTGGGTGATCAAAGCATGGTTTCTACTGAATGCCTAATTGCCTTCCCACCACTGCAAAGCTGAAAATTGTAAGCGGAACCTTTGTTAAGTCAGGAAGGATCCATATACAATGTCTATGCTTCTGGCTCTTATTTGACTCTTTCCTCATACATTGACTTCGGCATATAACCAAGGACCTCTCTACAGCTCCCCTAAAATGAGTTTCTCAATACATGTGCCTTGTATTGTTTTTCTGATCATTTAATAAGTAAATGCATGCCAAACGTTATCAGTAGTGCCTGGCCCACTATAAAGACTAGAGAAACGTTAGCTATCATTATTATTGCCTTACTGCACTTTTATCTTTTAAAGGTTTAGATTTTAATTTAAAATATTTCACAAATATATTTACCGCTGAAACAATTCCAACAGCAGAGAAGAAGAAAAATAAACATGAAAGTCCCCTCTTTTCCACCTCTGGCCCCCATAATCCTGCTCTCCAAAGGCATCACTGTCTGCATGTCTTCCCAGACATATTTTGTGATGGTTTCATGCTAGATGAAATAAGCAAATTGCAGAACAGCATACATAGTGTGATTCAATTATGTAAATAAAAAAAGAAAATTTCTGGGTATACAGACATTTCTATGCTACCTATGTGACCTGTTATAAAATACGTCTGGAAGGATATGCGGACAGTGATACCTTTGGAGAGAGGGGTTAGGGAACCCAGAGGAGAAGAAGAGGAGATTTTCATGTTTACTTTTTCTCCACACACGCAGACACAGACACAGACACACACCTTCAGGGGATATGTCCGGATAATAAATTCTAGAAATGTGCCTGCAGGATGAATGATTTTATGTATTTTTCAATTGAATATATACTGCCATATTGCCTATAAAAATGGCAAACCTCAAAGGAAGATTTTTAAAATCTTACAGGTTACATTAATAAGAATAAAAATAAGTAGATTCCACCAACTAAGAACAAATCCGATGCATTCCCTGGGCTTATCTACTAGCAAAGGCAGCTATAGGAGATTGACTAAGGAACCACCCTGAACAAACCAGAGGTGCAGAGAGTATTTACTGGCAAATGCTCGGGGGCGATGGGGTTTTATCTCTCACATGCCACACCCGTCATCAAAAATACTGCTTTTATTCTGCTTATCTGATATCCAGTTCCTTATTATCTATTAACCACCTACATACCTACCAAGGCTTTATCTAGAAAAGTATGGTAGGTACGTAGGTGGTTTATAGATAATAAGGAACTACCAAGACTTTATCTTTCCTGACAACGTATTCTCAGAAAAACAATCTTAAGTCTATAATCTAAGATTTAGTAAGAGGTCACCTCTAATCTG
>NW_003852524.1:3913075-3918377 GCF_000181295.1 Otolemur garnettii
GGCACTCTACTGAGGGTGATAAAGTGAAACTCTGTCTCTACAAAAATAAAAAAGCTCATAATTGTATGCTATCCATCTTTGCTTTTGTTAATGAAATTTAAGTAAGATATATTCTGCCAAATCAAAACAAAAGCCAAGGGACGATAAATCCCTTCAGGTTGAGAAAATTACCATATACACACTTAATATTTCTTCCTCCTTCTGGTTTTCAAGGGCACAACACTGGTAAGAGAGGCGGCTATTTCAGCTCCAGAAGATTCACTGACATGGACTCTGCTTGCGTGATTCCAAAAGCTAATTCTGTGCTAGACTATCAGTTAAAGGGTTCTAGTCTTTAAACAGTAATATCAAATAGGCAACTCCTTCAGATTAAGAAACAACAAAAAAATAAAAAATAAAAAAGGATACCTTCCCTTCAAACCAGATGGAGTGATGTAAAACTGTCACCCTCTCCAGGAAGACCATACAATTCAGCTGTCCCCTCCTTGATTCTGTTTGTAGGCAACTCTGTTTTCCCCATAGAAGAGGAAAAGAAAGTGGTCACAACAAATGGGGATAGTTGAGTTTGCCAGAATAGGAGAAACTGGAGTGAGTAAAATGGCAGGCAGCCCCGTGGATGGGTCTGGGATACCCTGGAAGGACACCCTTCCTTCCCTCTTCAGGAAAGACACGGACCCTGATCCAGCCTTCACAGAGGATCCAAGGGGATACAGCACTGGAAAAGCTCAAGTTCTCACATTTCAACTAAAACGGTTTTAGTTAAACAGTATATTCAACCATCATTTACTGATGATGTACCAAATCAGGCACTGACGAAAAATTAGCCGAGAAATAAGTAGACGTTTCTTTCACAATGTCTATTCCCTACAACCCACATTTCTCTTTAGACTAACTCTCTTAAAGCGCTGTTTTCTTCATTTTGTATCCCTGCTCAAAAAGCTCCTTGCTCTCACCAGGATAAAGCCCTTTTGGAATCTTATAGCCTATAATTTCAAACATAAACACTGTTCACTGCCCAGGTAATTAATCTCACTAACCCTCAACAAGAGCTTTATTTATTCTTTCCTTCATCTCTTTGTGTATTTAATTCTCGACAAATGGAATACTGTTCTCCTTTCTGCCCATTACATGCTGGGTTCCCCCAGAAGCAGACTGTGGGATGGGGTCTGGCACGCACGTTTATTAGAGAATGCCCTTGGGATCAAAACCTAAGGGAAGAAGAGGAAGGGTGCAGAATTGCACAGAGAGAAGTTGAGCCACAGCGCAGGTGTAAGCATTATGGACGTGAGCGGCTGTGCTTGACCATATTAAATATACTCTAAATGATAGAACTGAATTTGAGGTGTAACACTGCAACTAGGTAGGAGGTGAACAATCTTTCATGATGAACTGATCGATCTATTTTATAAAGAGTACAAAATGGAAAGCACATTTCCTCAAAATATATTTTGAATATGCTATGGGCACAGCTCTCTTCTTTACAAGAACCAGGTGCTTCTTGTAGAAAATGATAGCATCTGAAATCTCAATCTAAGACCTGAAAAACTTCTTTCTTGCTTTTGTGAAATCAAATTTCATGATTCTTCAGAAAACATAATTGATATAAAATAGCCTTACAAACCCAGTACTATTCTTAAAGCGAAAGACAGGCTCTTCTTTCCCTGTGGTGTTTCTGTGGCAGTCAGAAGGGACACTCAAAAGGAATTTGAATATTTTCTATAAATACACGTGACTATCATGGCCATCACTTTCCCCAATGATCTAACAAGCTTCCCAGACATTTTGTCCTTACCAATTCTAGCATGAAAGTTAACTTAATATGAAATATTTTCCCTTCATGCCTCCTGAAATTTTATGATTTGGAGCTATTTGATTATACTTGGATATTCTGGTGTATTTTAGTAATTATAAAATATTAACTTGGCTATTATAATAAAGGAGAGAAAGTTAATTTTCTTGACTAGCAATTTAAATTTTATTATCCCAAATAAATTTTAACCATACTAGAACGTACACATTTTCATATAAGGGAGGATAAATGTCCTCTAAAATCCTATTAACAATGTAGAATGTCAGCCTAATTTACTGGACATTTTCTGAGCAGAAAGGTTACTAATTTGGGGTTGAGGGACAATAAGGAGGGATCACATACACGCTTGAAAAATCTTATAAAACCTGTGGATCCTCTTCTCAGAAAAATGCACAAATTTTCACATAGACCATAAAACCCACCATAAACCCACAGAAATTCATTTGTTCCAGACTGAGAACCTTTTCACTGAAAAAGTGGATCAAATTTATCAGTGAAGAATAAAGCCCTGAAGTTAAATGACCAAGAAAGTATTGTCATAATACTAAGGCTTTCGTATGACTGCAAGTTAATGTTGCATGAGCCTAAGTTGCTTCAATAAAGTAAGAGTTTATCTGAAAGTTAGAGCCAGGAGCAGACAAACCATAGCAGGTAAAACCAATGGTGACAAGCAGATTTCTTTGTCATTCTGTTGCTTTTGCCTTGCTATATTTGGATCAGAGACCGGGGAGGTTTCCAGAAATACCTCTTCCTCCTGAAAAATTGGTAGACGGAGCCTTGCACTTACTTCAAAAGCTTGTCCAGATGCTTCGACTTCTCTCCTTTCTGTGCCCAGTATCCGCACATCCCACACTGCCGCCACCTACAGACAGGCCCACCCAGAGGCCTTTGGACACACCTTTAAAAGATAACTAGTATGGGCCTGTAAGCAGGGAACAATGTAAGCTAGTGGACCTTTAAAAGATTCAGTTCTCAGCTAAGAGATGGGTGGATAAGAACATTGTCTACTATCTTTGCAACTCTTTTGCAAATGTAAAATTATTACAAAATAAAAACTTTTAATAAAAGTGCTCTTCTGAGAGACTCAGACATTCAGCAGGAGCCTTTGTTTTCTCTGTAGACCTGTTTAAACCGGAGATTGAATTTTCTTGAAATAGATAGTGAATGCACTTTAAAAGGAAGAAATATTATACTTGTTTTGCTAATAAGCCTCCCCAACATATTAAAAAGGAAGTAAGTAATTATGTATCAAGAATGCAAATAAGAAATCATTCTATTACTCTCTAAACAAGGCCTTCTCCAAGCAAAGGAACACTCACCCCATTGTCAGGAAGAGTTAAGCATACCTACGGCATGATACGCCAGTGCTACCTGTGAAGGGGACGGGAGACAGAAGTGACTAGATAAAGGCAGTCTGTCTCATTTAAGATGAAGGATAAAGAGAAAAAAATGACTCCTTTTAAAAACTGTCCAATTGAATAGCTTAAAACAATGCTAATTAGCTGGTAAAATGTTGAGATTTTGAAGTGCTTGTCCAATAGTTGCCCTGAGCCATAAATTTTTTTTCTACATAAATGGCTAATTCTAGGGACACTTCTTATAGAGAGAAGCTAATGTCTACCAAGGATTGACTTCATACTATAAAACCAGTGATGAATATCCTATCCAGTACTTTATGTAGAACGTAGTAAGAATAAACTTTTAATTAAGCCACAAAGCAGGTGTGAAAAATTCAAATTCTAAATCTGCAGATGTATAACGCTGTAAGAGATAAAATGAAAACAGCAGATCCAGGAAGAGAAACTATTCCATTAAAGTCAGGTGAAAACAAGACATTTCCTCGCTAAATAAAAATGATTCACTTTGAACCCTTATCCGTAACTAAAAAGGTAAATTTCTGACATAAAGTAGAGTAACAAAACCAGCAAATCGAAAATTGAAAAGGGTGTTATGTTCACAGGCCCTAAGAAACAACACGATTTTATAAACTACAAAGGTCCTGAAGCGGAAAGGAGAAGGTTATTTTAACTCACATTGGAATGAGTTTTAAAGGTAAAACTTGGCCTCATATTATTAGGACTACTTAACAATTCCTTAGTAAAATCATGTAATAGGTAAGAAGTTTCAATTCTCATTAGTAAGAGAGATACAAAGACATAATTTAGGTAGATTAGAATTATATTCTTAATGCGATTGGTATATTAGAAAAGCCATCTATAACTAATAAAATAATTCAGACAGTTGCATTCTCCACTATTTAAGCATAAATGAAGTATTTCCCATTGCACAGAAATAACAGCATTTTTAACAACACGATCACTTTGAATACATTAAATCTTTTGAAAGTTCTTTTTTCCATCAAAATATTTTTCCTCATGGAGGTCTTTTCTGTAATTTTGCAAAACGACATGTTTAGAATATAAGATACAGCATACATAGGTAAGGTCTGGCCACTACAGGAAGTGACATACAGCGTGGGGGGTGGGGGGGAATAAAACACCTTGGGGCACAGCAGATCTATAAGTGAAATATGATAACAAACCAGCATTCTTGTGTTTTTAGCCAGCACATTACTGGGGTTCATAAATAGAAAATTAGTTTAGAAACTCTGAGGTAAGCTTCTTATTTTACTCTTCACTGCTTGCTTGACTCATGTTGGCTCTCCGTACCCAGTTATGATCTCCACATCTGAAAGGGAGTGCAGAGAAATGAAAAGGAAGGAAGCCCACACAGATGATGAAAGGGTTGGGAAAGGAAGAAAGATCAAGAGGATAGAAGTATTCAGGCTGTGAAGAGAAAGCTGGAGAAATGCTTTTTAATGTTCTAGAAATATATGGGTTATTATATTGGGATTGGCAACCAGCTGATCTCCATCTCTATTTAGGACAAACCAGAAGAAAACGGCCTAAGTGACAGATTTAGGTTACTAAGAAAAATTGTAGAGTCTTTTCCAGAATTATTTAAAACTAGACAGGTATGCATGTAACGTACCTCTGCTGGTTAAGGTACAGGAGTGAAAACTACAATCTGATTTACAAGATTCTTTTAAACTCTGATTTATAAGATTCTTTTTAGTGCAAGCTGTATTAAAATACATAAAGAAAACTATTAGATATTATTGAACATAGTCAATTACTTTGAATTATAGCAGAAAATTGCTTTAGATCAAAACATAATGTGAGACATTAGGTAAAATTGTTTAAATTTCAGAATCCTTCACTTCTGTAGAAACATTCATCTAAAGAAGGGGATTATAATGGTATCCATTTTGTTGAAGTGTTGTTACAATGATAAAAATGAGAAAATCTGCATAAAAGATCTGGTACCATTTCTCGGACATATGAGATGCTCAGTTAATGTTACTTCCCTCTCATTCCCTGGCAGATGCAACACATGTGGGACTTTGAATCTTCCAAAATGAAGAAAGATACAACATCATAAAACTTCCCTGAATTTTTGTTCATCCTACTCATACAACTGAAAAGTGGGAAA
>NW_003852524.1:3919294-3922893 GCF_000181295.1 Otolemur garnettii
ATTTCAAGATCACCTCATCTCCATCAGTATCTATATTATAAGTTAGCTTTTCCTTAAGAGAAGTTTTACACGTAACCAAAAATATGTTTTCCTCAATTCCAAAGAGAAGAAGATTGATAATAATTTTTTTTGCAGTTTAAGAATATTTTATATTTCTAACTTAAATATAATATATTCACTGAATTACATCAGGTTTAGAAAGAAAGTATTGAAAATACTTGGCCTTCTGATTCAGTTACAACACATGACAAGCAAAAGAACTAGTAGAGAAAATTGTTTATAAATATTTGTATATGTATCTAGAAGACGAAAGGTACAGGGTGAAATGATTCCAATATTTTAGGAGCCAATTACCTGAACCAACACAGAATAGAGAATCACAGCAATCAGACAATCACCCGAATACTGTATATCCTCAGCTCCAAAGCGTCTGAAAGACCAAATACCATAGGGTAACTACACGAGCAAATAATAGTCCCATCTGCTCTTCTGTTGAGGAGTCTTTCGTATGTGGAGTAGAGTAAAAAGCTAACAGCTATGAGAGACACAAGTGTTAAGAGGGCTTTCAGATATGAATGCTAAAGCCCTAGAAAATAAACAGGAATTAACTCGGCAAAACCCCCTTTCATTTATGCCAAAAGCAGCCTCAGATTTCAGAACGGCACTTATTTGTAGGTTAATGCCAGGTGGGGGGATCTTTAACTTTATTTCCACAGGTTGATTCTGACAGAAGCAGCAGATAAGGAAAGAAATGAGGATATTTGAGAGGAAACTGTTGAAAGTGCCAATCTTTTTGAGTTCGCCAAATCTCAGAACTATAGATTTTCTAAGATTTCTATTTCAGGACATTTAAGACCTATGATACTTTGACAAAACATATCCACATATTTGTGAATAAATTTATGTCACTGTAAAACAGTCCAACGATTTCAGTGACCTATTTAGACTCCAGCAGTTTAAGTTATATTTATTTCCTAGAGTTCAGGTCATAAGCTAGAAATTCATAACTAACTAGCCCAGTGAAAGAGGACAATTGTGGAGCTTAGAGGATATTCACATCAGGTTTCTGGCACCAACTCAAAATATGCAAAGTGTTCTCTAAGGCCAGAGGAACAAAAGCCAAGGAACTAAAGTTATAAATACAGAGACATTCTGAGCTCCTGGGACTATCTGAGGCCATGTGTTTCTATTCCCTGACAAAGGCAATAAATACCTCGTTCCTTGGCGCCTACCTGAAATTTCTGTTCAAAACCCCCATCAGTCACAAGTGTCCATCCTTTTCCTTTTATTTGGGGAGAAATGAAAGTGAAAAGATCATAACTAAGAGATAACTACTTCGGTTGATATAGCAAAGCAGACTAGGTGAAACGTGTCAGCGTTAGACCTTAACCGAGCCCTGGATTGTGTCTGTGGCTGTGGGCCCATCCTACAGACTACTGCTATGGCTTTATTACTGCTGTCTCAGCTGTTGCTGCCACTACAACTTCAGCAGTTAAGCAAGGCGATGCCAGAAGTAGAAGGTGAGTTTGTGCTATTTTCAGAGAAAATACAGAACCAAAAACTGCTGACTTAAGATATACTAAGTTCAAGCTGAGATACAGGAAACTGCCTGAATCAGCACTCAGCACTGATGAAGAGACAACTCCTGTAGTGGGAGATCGAACATTTCTCTAATGCCTGCCTTCGTTGGACTAATTCTAGAATATGCTGTTCATCAGAACGTCTAGCTCACACTCTTTGAAATCTGGAATTCTGTGACATGTTCAGAAAGTTTTGTGATAGTGTTTAATGTCAAATACCTAATTGGAATTTTAGTTTTTCATAAATTGACGCAAATATAATTTTTATCATGTTTTATCAAATGAAAGTACATGTTAATTATTTTTATACATTTATAAACATTTAAATACAATATATATATCACCTGTTAATTCAGTAGAATCTCTTTAAGTTGACCACCCGAGGGACTGTGACAACTGGTCAACATACAGAGGTGGGCGACATGAGGCAGTAGGCCTACTGGACTGATATGGACATGTGGTGCCTGTCTGGTCTGTGAAAATTAGGTCAACTTACGGACGTGGTCAAAGTAGAGACATGGTCAATTATGAGGTTCTACTATATTACCTTTTTATGTTATCTATTTTATCACATATATTTAATATTGAATATATGTGTATATATGTATAATATACGCATATTTTAGAGTTTCTCAACTCTTCCTTTGCAATATATGTTAAACAGACTAATACAGCCACAGATAAGTCCACTAAAAAATGTTTTTAAGCACAAACTATCTCAATGGAAACTATCACAGCTTAAAAATACTTAACACTGAGAAATAAATTCAAAATCTATATTAAAAACTATAAGTATAGATGTGAACATATTTCTGCGTAGCAGTTAATGCCCTTTTGAACCATGTGAGAAATTCAAATGAGTTAATAAAGTGTGGCCCCAGAGCAACTGCATCACTAAATTGAAATAACAAAATAATATTGATTTGCAATGAGATGATTATTCCCGAGAGTCATATCAGCATGGAACTAGCCTTCGCATTGACCATGAAGATAAATGACTTAGGAATTTACTGACGACGACGGCTCCTGCAGTGAAATGGACTCATCCGTGGACTTGCTGGAAGCCTCTCCCTGGGCCTTCACTAACTCTCCCCTGTGTCAACCACACACCTGAGACTTCATTCTGTGCAGAAAGACCATCTGAGTACTAAATATTTTTCAGGATGATGAGGTTGCGTGATTTCTAATTTGTCTCCAATTTAGAATTTTAAAAATCATATTTTTATTACCACAAAATAAACTTCTCTCACTGCATTTTCCTAGTCAAAAAGAGTATTCTTCTAAAAGAATGTCTCCCAAACACAGCAGACACACTCCAAGTGATGGATTTGAGAACTCTCATGAAGGCTCTTGTCAAAACACCTACCCACCCACACTAGTGAAGGAAGCTTCAACTTCCACTTTTAGAAATTATTTTAGTGTCTTTGAACTTCCTTAAAAATGTCTCATTTGGAAATGAAACTCATTATGCTTCTTCACTTACTTTACTGGGTATGAATTTGTCAGCTCTTCTCATAATAGGAGATTTTTGTAGGAAAGAATGGAGTCACCAATTGCTAAGGGACAGAGCCGAGCCTGAGGAAAGCCAACAATTAACTCTGACCTACTCGGAAATGTCTCCAAGAATGACCCAGAAAAACTTACGCTTGTTTGTTATTATTTTAAATTTCTCGTTATCTTTAGAGTTAGGTTCAAATTATACATTATCAAGTTATGCCTTTAAAACTGATGACAAATTGTGTTTCCCAAGCTCGATGTGAAAGGGATATTGCACAAAAAATGTTTATACTTCCATTTAAAGAATTTAACTGCTCTTAGCTCACTAAAACAGAACTAAGCAGCAAAAGATAGATACCGTAACTTCTCTCACTTCAAATTCGACAATTTGAAAGTTTCACGGGGTGCCTTCAAACATCAAGGCACTAGCTACAATGATCAACTGAAAAAAAGGCTCCTCTTCTATTTCTAATTAGTTTAATACCAAAAAAGATAATACCAAAAAAATTATCCACCACCAAG
>NW_003852524.1:3923136-3934376 GCF_000181295.1 Otolemur garnettii
TTTTTTTTTAGATTAAACATGTTGATATAGACAGTAAAAGACAATAAATATATTTCATCATTTCAACCCATTGTATAATGTTTTACCAAATAATTGTATTTCAGTTTAGTCACAACCCCGAGGGATGATTAAATTGTCTCCATTTTTTTCCTCTGCTACTAACAGTCCTGAATGACCATCTCTGTACAGGTCTACTTATATAACAGTTTTTGTACACTGTAAATTAGTAGGAAAATCTTTGAGTGTAGAAATGAAAACTGTCAATTTTTTGAGGCATTACCAAATGGCTCTCTAAGTGATTCTGCAAATTCATACTCCCTGAAGAAAGGGATACACGTTTCTGTCTGTTTCTCCATGCTCTCTCCCTAACACTTGGTATTACATAACTCATTATGAGTTTCCAAGCTAATGGACGTGAAACAGTCTTTCTTTTTATCTTTTTGTTTATTTGGTTTTTGTCGTTTGTTTTTTGAGACAGAGTCTCTCTTTGTCACTCTCAGTAAAGTGCTGTGACATCATAGCTCATAGCAACCTCAAACTCTTGGGCTTAAGGGATCCTCTTGCCTCAGCCACCCAAGTAGCTGGGACTGCAGGCACCTGCCACAACACCTGGCTATTTTTTTAAAAGACAAGGTCTCACTGTGGCTCAGACTGGTCTTGAACCTATGAGCTCAGCAGTCCACTGGCCTGGGCCTCCCCAAGTGCTGGGATTACAGGCGTGACCACCGCACCCAGCCTTAGTCTTCCTTTCTATCAGCCTACATTATTTTATTGCTCATTTAGTTGACTATCTTTTTATATGTTTATGGGCAATTGGAGTAAATTATTTTGTAACAGTTCCTATCATTTTTCTGTTCTTCACTTTTTTCTACAAGGATCTTTGTCTTTTCCTTATCCATTTGTAGCATTTTTTAAAATAGCGTGGCTACTTATCATTTATCCATTTGTGATAAATGTTTTTTCTTACACAGTAACCTAGAATTTTACATGTACCTTTTTTTAATGGTAATACAAACTTTTTTTTTGGTCTTTCTTTTTTCATTTATTTGTTTTTGTTTCTTAATGTGATAAAATCTTATTAATTTTTTACTTATGGCATTTTTTGATTTTTTTTTTTATTGTTGGGGATTCATTGAGGGTACAAGAAACCAGGTTACACTGATTGAATTTATTAGGTAAAGTCCCTCTTACAATCTGTCTTGCCCCCAAAAGGTGTGGCACACACCAAGATCCCACCCCCACCCTCCTCTCTCTCTGCTCTTCCTTTCCTTGACTTTTTAAAGCAAATATATCCTTCATTGCCTCTGTATCATACAGATATTATTCTGTAACTTTTTCTAAAAGTTTTACTATTTTGCTTTTCATATGTAGTCCTTAGTTCATCTTGAATTTATTTGGGGGTACAGTTTGAAACACCATCTGTTTTATGTTTTTTTCCCCATGATTAAGCCCATTGTGCCTGCACCATTTATTAAGTGGTTCGTATTCTTCCACTTATTACACTACCTCTGACAAACATTAAGTTCCCATTTACTGTGTGTGAATCCATTTTACATTCTCTTCTCGTCTGCCAGTCTGTCCCTGTTACCCTGTACCAACAACGACATTCTCTTATTTACCACAAGTAAGTTCAGATATCCAGTAGGACAATTATCTCCCAACTCTCTTCTTCCCACCTCATTATTCTTCTCTTTAAAAATTATCTTTGCTATTTTGGGCTTTTATTATTATACATAATCAGCTTATCTATTGAGGGAGTTCAGGACATGGAATCCCAAAGAATTTTTGGTGTGTTGAATATTTTGAGCTAAAGGCTCTTTCAAAACAGCAAGTGAAAGAGGAGGACCCCGACTCCTCCTAAAAGCAGGAGATGAAACTCCTATGTCAAAGATGCCCTCCCTACCCGAGGAAGAAAGAAACATTCTCATCAGTAGAGGAGGGCAGTTGAGGAAATCTGTACAAACCAACCCTGTTAAACTCACGGTTATCTTCCTGGTTACTTTCCCATGGCTATTCCTGGTTCACCGGAGTATATAAGCACTTGTAAGTACAACAGATTGTAATATAGACCTATGATTCTTACAAAATCTGTTCTTAATATTTCTTGCTACTGTCAGCCAATGAGATGGAGGGATTCCGAGGAAACTGGAGCTACTGTTAGCCAATGAGATGGAGGGATTCCGAGGAAACTGGAGCAGACACATACGTAAGAGGCCTTGTCCTGAGGCAAACTGGGGAGCAGATTATTCAGGGGAGCAGATGATTCAGGGACTCCAGTTGGCTATGATGTGTGTGGTATCAGTACAGCTTTTTCTCTGTTTATGAACGTTCAGTTTTTCAGGAAAAGTAATATGAGTAATGGCTCTGCAGGTGTGTGATAAATTTTTATGACTCTTAAAATTGCTCCAAAGCAAGGTCTCCCAATCAGTGTTTTATGGTATTGGAGGGCCTTGGAAATGCCAGTAACTTGTTCTTAGAAAAAGGGAAATAATTTGATCAAGCGAATTTGAGAAACTTTTTATTATACAATTCAATATGTACTTTTTTTCACTGTAGGATATCTCAGAGTCGATAGCTAATGACACAGATTGTGAATAGCTAGGAAGGAAGTATATAGCTCCCAGTATTTCCCAAACCCACTTGATCATGAAAACCACGTAGAACTTCGGGAAAGAATTTAACTGAGAAATACTGTCTAAAAACATGACTATCCATGAATATTACTCCTTAATATATAATCTGATATATATTAAAACATTTTTAAATATTGGTAGAGAGAACTTGATAAAACTAAGCCACTTTTTATGATACAAAATCTTAGCAAATGGGAAAAATAACATCACTTAATAAACAGTATCTCTCAGGCAGCGCCTGTGGTTCAGTGAGTAGGGCGCCGGCCTCATATATCAAGGGTGGCAGGTTCAAACCCCGCCCTCCCCAGCCAAACTGCAACACAAAAATAGCCAGGCCTTGTGGCAGGTGCCTGTAGTCCCAGCTACTTGGGAGGCTGAGACAAGAGAATCACCTAAGCCCAGAGTTGGAGGTTGCTGTGAGCTGTGTGATGCCACGGCACTCTGCCAAGGGCGACAAAGTGAGACTGTCTCTACAAAATAATAATAATAATAATAATAAAATAAACAGTATCTACCAAAAAAAAAACTGCAAAAATAATATTATAAAATGAAACCTAGAAACATTTCCATTACATTAAGGACTAAGATATATACTATGCTGGAGGACTGGGTAGTAAAATACATTTAAAATAACAAGACTCCCCAAATTAATCTGTAAATTGAATAAAATTTCTATTAATACAAATCCCTCTAGAGTTCTGATAAAAATTGACAGGGTAGGGAAAGTTACACTTTTCTCCCCCTTTCCCTTGCCCAGGGTCTTCAGCTGGTATTGATTTTAAATGGGTTAACAAGAGAAAAACATGCAAATTTCATTTATATATACATGGGCGTCCTCGTAAGAAAAATAAAGACCAAAAGAGTGAGCGTGATATTCCTCTGCAATTGCTCCATCTCAGTCATTTGCTGACAGTACCAAAAGATATTAAGAACAAATTTACTAGGAATGAGAGATCTGGATCACAACTCAATCTGCTGTACTTACTAGTTAAACTTAGTTTACCATTTCTATTAAGGCTCCAACTTTTATCAATTAAAAGACAAATCTGAAGGACCAGATAGTATTTTATTATGCACTAAAAGGAAGTATTTCATTGCTTGATTGACATTGTCTTTTCATTTGATGAATCTTAAATCATGATCTGGTAGAACTAATCTCTGATCCCAAATTCTTCCTTTGATGTACTTAATAAAATTACTGCTAGAACTAAGGACATCCAGCAGAAGGTAGTGTAAGGGAGGACGTATTGTAAACAGCAGAATATTTAGTTTTATGTGTTAATAAAACCTAATCCCAACTCGTTCATGTTTGGTACCATTTAAGAGTATTTTCCACCCAAACAAAAAATAACTCAATGATACTGTCAGGAACACAAAAGTAATGAGTAGAGCTCTTAAGATTTCCATTATTTTCACTTAGCGTTCAGAATTAAAAATTTGAAGGGATTTCTTTCTTTCTTTCTTGAGTCATAGTCTCACTCTGTTGCCTGGATAGAGTGCCATGGCATCACAGCTCACAGCAACCTCAAACTCTTAGGCTTAAGCAATCCTCCTGCCTCAGCCTCCAGAGTAGCTGGGACTACAGGTGGCCAAGTAGTTTTTCTGTTTTTAGTACAGATGGATTCTCATTCTTCCTCAGCATGCTGGAATTTCTGATCTCAAGTAATCCATCCACCTTGGCGTCCAGAGTGCTAGGATTATAGGTGTGAGCCACCATGCCCAGCCTAGTTAGAAGAGATTTCAATATAAGATTAAGTTTTTCCAACTTATTTTTCCTTCTCTAATTTTAAAAGAGATCAGGTTTAAATAAACCTCTTGCTCAGGAGCATGATATAGTATCTAAGGGGTAACAATAAATAACTGTGATGAAGTAGGTCATACTCTTAGATCTACATTGTAACTAAGATCATTAGTCTGAATATTACTTCATAAGGCACTGGGAAATTTCTTTCCAGTCTCAGAACTATAACTGCTGTTAAAGTTAAAAAGGAAAAGCAGAAGTCTCAAAGAACAATAAATTTTATTTTGTGGGTAGTTTTTATTTTCCAGAATTGTCTATCTTTTCTATTCATTCTCAGTATTAGTTAGAAATAGCAACAATACCCTAAGAAAATGCCTGTAAAAACAGAAGAAAATGTAAGAAAACACAACAGATATCTCACCTTGCTAGTGGAAAAACTGTCTTTGCTGGTCTCCACCCAGTATGAATTTAAAAAATATAGGTGATAAAAGAAGACATTTAGGAACCTTTTGGAAAACCCAGTGTAATGAATTTTTATAGCATGCTCTTGATTGAATTCTCAAAAAATTCAGGGACTTGATACTGCTTGAAACTGCAGTTATAAAGATATAACACAACTATACTTTTATTATGTACACAAGCAAAAGAAAAACAAATCTTCACCAAAAGTGAGTTCTGAGATAAAGCCAGTGCCTTTCTGTGAATATAAATTTAAATGACTCCACTAAATCTCTAAGTTCTAGAGGTGGAGAGAGTTGAATTTGCATTTCTAAAGTCTTTTTATAGTACAGAGAAATGTTCATATGCTTAACTATCTTTTATTCCTTCTTCAATCAATAGTCTTAGTAAAATAATTAAACCTTAAAGCTGTAGTTACATAATTACATTAATACAAATAAAGTTACATTCAGACTGATATCACAGTTATTTCTGCTGTTACCCTGTAGATACTATATCATCACGCTCTTGAGTGTTGATTGACTTTTTTAAAACAGTACTCAATAAAATTGAAGTTCTTAACCAGCACAGCTAGGAGTAGACTTACATTATTAAAGCAAATGTATTGGAAATACTTTTCAAACAGAATAAGAAACAAAAGATAAATTCCATTTTAGACAAAAGCATATAATGATAAATTATTTCTTTTTTGGAAAGTAAAATAAATACCACTAAATATTAAGAAAAATCAGTGAAAATAATGTTATTTTATAAATATATATTTATACCTATATAATCAATAATTATATAATTATATATACTGTCATACATCTATCATCCTTGAAATTTGCCAGCATTTTGTGTCTATTAATCCTGACAAATGAAACATGGGAGGCCACTGATTTGGCCTGACCTCCTGCACTAGGCCCCAGCAGAACAGACCAAATAACAATGGAGTCACTCGGGCTAAAGTTCAGAAATCAGGAGAGAGATGATGGCCTAATTCCCAAGTGAGACAGTTTTAGTCAGCACAATAACAAAGTCCCTTTTGCTTTACTCTTACAAAGTAAGTAATTCAAGGTTAACCGATCTGCTTTTTGTATTATAGTGTTTCCTTGTTTTTACCCAAGCTAACCTCATACAAACCATCTACCACCTTTCAGAGCACCTTTCATAAATTTTTAGCTAAGTTGCTGCCTGATTCACAAGTTGTTAATATAAGCCAATGAGATCATTAAACTAAATGTGTTGATATTTTGTCTTTTGACAATTGCCAAAGCCCTACTTTGAAACAGAATGAAAAGCAACACAACTGATAATTGGCCAGTGTACAAAACGTATCATGCTAACTCTAAAAATATAAGGCCTCTTTTGGGAGAGGAAGAAGGAATAAACTTCTAAAATCCCTGTTCTCACTTTTGATATCTACTTCAAATCCTAAATTTAGTCACTTTTTGTTTCATGGGATCCCAAAACTAAATGAAAGGGTGAAGCAGCCAGGTACCTACTCAAAGTATTCATACACAAGTACATGAGATCAAAACATCACTAAAAATGTAACAGCACAGACAGAAATACATATCGGAACACAGAGAGCATGCTGGAGGAGATGGATGGCGTACTTGGCTAAGTAGCTTAAGATAGGAGATTAAAACCTCTCAGGTGTTTGTAAGGAGACAGTTGATTAGAATAATACTAAACTACATTGTAAACACTGTGGGGAGTTCAATGTAAAATTTTAGTTTGGACAACAGAACTGTAAATTTAAAGGCAAAGCTACATTGCTCATATCAATATTCTGATGCAAAGCAGAGGCTGCCACCAACCATTCTCAAGCAATAGTTCAAATATGTAATACCTGAAGAGGCCACGAATTAGTCTATTTGGGGATGACCACATGTCTTCTTAGCCATGATTTACCTTGTACCACCAATTAAAGTGTTCTGTGAAACAACTGGGTCGGAATAACCAAATGTGAGCTGGATTTCTAAAAGGACTCAAAGGTATTTCCCATCCCTAATCAGATATTGTTTTTAGTAAGAAAAATTACACACACACACACCCCGCAATTTATTTAAAAAAACAAAAACTCATTAATACATTTAGCAATTCAGAATCTAAATATCCTGTTGCTAAGAGCAGCAAACATTCTGAAAAAATTTGAAAGTAAAAATGTATTAAAATCCTCTTTAATAAAACCAGTGATTTAGATATTGACCATCTCACAATGCTAAGATGATACGCCTATCTCCTGAAATTAAAAAAAAAAAAAGCCCTAATATCAAATGAGCCAGAAATGGATATTGTCTGACAAGATTCATTCAGCTTCTGATGAAAGAACATGTTTAGATAGAAAAGCAAAAAACAGTAATTTGGACAATAAAAATCATAATCACAACATAAAACATTCCACTATCCTTTCAAAACAGAGGCCAGCAATCCTAGCAATGATAAGGACTTCTAAATAATTAACATATTCTCAATGTGAAATTCCACAACATGAAAATGGTTACATTTACTTTCTCTGTTTCTTTCGATTAGACATGAGGCCCATTTGTATTACAGGTCTATATGTTAAGGAATACACCCATTAATATGACATATTAAGTACAAGTGAATATTTTCCATTTCTGGTCAGCTAGTGATAAATGCTGAGATGTAACTGGGTTATATCTACAAAGATATACAGGTGAGGAAATACGCATTAAAAACTGCATTTCCAAACTTGACTAGGTAAATATAAAAGATGATATATGCTTACTCACTTGAATGCTACTTCTATAAATATCATTACGCATTCAGGACAGAATAAATCTAGGCTATGTGACTAAGGAGCTTATTAGAGATAATCACCTGCAACGGCTTGTGACAAAAACAGAGAAGAATTTGAAATTTAATTACCAGGAATAAGAAAATGGCAATGTGACTTCTAATCAAAACTCAACCGATCAAGGTGAGATTTTTAGAAAGGTGATATTCAAGTAAAAGCTAATGAATCTTTTCATAAAAACATCAGATTTACTCTTCTAATTCAGTTCTCTAACTAGAAACAATTCTTATTCACTGTTTCCCTTTTTTTTACCCTAAAAAAGACAAGAAAGGGGTATTATTTAAAAACCCTTTACCCAGGAATTTGAGGGCTGGTGAAATCCTATCATCAACAGTGTCACTAATATAAAAGTTTTATCGAAGTCACTTCTCCAGGCTCTTTTCCTAAGCTGGAAAGTGAAGAGCACTGTAATAAATGACTATGAAAGACCATGTGCGGACCCACTCAGGACTGCAGAGTTGGTATAAATATTATTTTAAGTGCAAGACAGTTGAGATTCAACAGATACATGAAGAAGCCTTCTCCGAGCTTCTCTTATCTAACGAAAAGCAAGAACTTCAGAAAAATAAGTTCTGCCATAAATTCCCTGTTCTGAGTGGCTTCTACTCCCAGCAGACAAGCCAAGAATAAACACCACAAATCCCACCTCTGGGGGTGTTTTTTGACCCTGCAGAGACATAGAGACCACTTATAGCTGTACACATTAAGGCAAATACTCTTAGATTCTATTGGTTCTAACAACCTATTTATCTTTTCTAAAAGAAACCTATTTGCTCTTCCCATAGAAGCCTTCTCTCCCCACTCCCTTTTCCTGCTAAATTAGGAATACAAGCTCCAAGTTCTAAGCACCCCTTTGCATTCTAACACCACTGAACATTCCCGTGCATATGCATATGTCAATGCATAAATAAGCTTTTTTTCTGGTGCTAATCAATATTTGGCCAGTTTAAATCACCAACCCTGGATACAGACCAAAGAGGTTCAAAGAGAAGTCTTTCTTCCTCTACACTCAAGTAAATGAGGTGAAAGCTATGTTGATTGGTTTGATCCAACCACGTCAGATTGTACAAAAATATACATATATATCACATTGTACCCCACATATACATGAATGTATTCATGATCTATGTGTATCTGACTTAATAAAAAAAAAAAGGAGGAAAGAAATTGAGCCATTAAAAAAAAGAAATTAAATTGATCGAGTTGATCTTTAATTTGACATCACATAGAACAGCACTGTATGTTAGGAAGCTTATTTATGGAACAAGCTAAAGACCTAAAATCTAATCTAGGTCATAAGCTATTGCTAGATCTCAAAAATGCTCTTCTTCCCCACCCCGATTCAGAAGAAACTGAGAATAAACAACAATGGAGTGACAGAGAGGGGCCAAAATAACAGTTATAAAGACATAAGTAAAGGACGTGGATTTTTACCTGCCATCAATGTGCTTTTTTCAACAGTGAGTTCCAGGGTCACACACACAGGCGTATTAAGGTGAACTTATAGCTTACCATTCAAACTGGGGTACCTACTAGGTGCTGTTAATAGTCACGCTGGGGAAGAGACATCAAGTGGAAGAAGTGTCCTGGGCAGAACAGGACATACGGTCATCACAGGACTTCTCAGCCAGCAATGAGACAGTTCTCCTTCCACAGATTTGAAACCTGTCCCTAGGCATTGGAGCTCAACAGGTGTTCCCTGCAGATAAGCCTGTTCAAAATGACTCTTCCAGTGAGTATTTTTCCCAAATTTATCAACTACATTAAGCTATTTTACCTTCACCAAAGCAGAGTTTTGTTTTTTGTTTGTTTGTTTTTGCAGGGGAGGGAGGGAGGGTGGAGTGTAAGAAAGAGAAAAGGAGTTGGTAATTGTACTAATTAAGATCCCTTCACTTTGAAGGAAGTACTAAAAATTAAATTTTTTCTTCTGTAACACGTATTTACTATTTCTGATCTGATTCCCTTGTGCACAAAATAGATCCCTAACTCTGAAAAGGGTAGTTTTGAAGATTAAAGAGAATACAAGTGTGGAAAATATTTTGAGTTCTAAAAATATTTACAAATAATTTCTTAAATCATTAGGATGATAGTCTCTAAAACAAGATTATTGAATATTATTTCATGCAAGCCTTTAACAAAATAAATGTAACTATTTTTTTCCTACAAAATTAAACAACACAATGAAGTGTCATGCTATCTTCTGTACCGGAACTGGGTTAACTGGCCAGTTGTAATTCTGAGCAAGTAACTTGATTTCAAAACTATGTACAATTTTTTACACATATATGTGTACATATGGATACATATACATATATGGGAAAAATTACACTAATGGAAGTTGTACCTTTTCACTAAGTGCTGGGCTATGACATTGCTCACCACATAAGACCACCATACATGGCATTCAGACAAATGGGAAAATGAGGAAGAAAAACACTGAAAAATGATAAATTTACGGGATTGTTATCAGGATTAAGCTATTTTTAAAAATTCATTTTTTTCTGTAATTAACATTTATTTTTTCTTAATATTTTTATTAATTCCTTTTTCTGTATATAAAACTTTTTGTTGGCTAACATACTGATGTGAAGTAGTATGTTAAAAAAGGTCTTAACATTGAATTAGATTTATATTCCTAAGAAAAGCACTACTAAACATATCATTTAATTTCATTTACTTGTATTTTGGATTTAGGTGTCTTTATTATAAAATCTTTTGAATAAAAAGATTTCCTTCATAAAATAAAATGGAACTTTATTTTACTTTTTCATGTTTTGAATTACTTTATATGATATCAAACTGTGGTCTTCTGCAACAAATTCAAAATATATACCAATTTATTATTTAAGTCTTAAAATTATATATATATTTTTTTGATGATTGGTATAGTTAGTTTTACAAGTTACTGTGTCCTTTTTGCCCTGAAAATTACCTTTGGAACTGAGATGTTCACTTTATTTAATACATAAATGTACACATACTCTCTCGTAACAGTTCATCTTTTCTCTCCCTATTATTATATTCTTCTTTTCATTTCCAATTTAATTATCATTTTTCTATTGAAAATGTGTAAGATCTGTATATAGGTGCATACAACAAATATTTATGGAGACTTACTGTAGGACAGGTCCTGGTACTCTCGGCATAAAACATGAATAGAGGAGGGGAAAAAGCTTCCCGACTTCCCTGGCTTTTTATTCCAGGGCACTGGTTGTTTATTTGTTTAGATGTTTCAAATAAGCATCTTTTGATGTTAGGTATATATTACCCTGAATTTTTTTTCTATAATCTGCCCTTGTATTTTGTTTTTTCTAAATTCTTTCTCCTAGCTTTCCTTGCTTAATTTCCACCATAAATCTTTGAGGCAATGCTAAGCAATACCTTTTTCCTTGTTTTCTTAGGTTATATAGCACATCCATGTTCAACACTCTGACCGTTTTCCTTTTTACAACTGCTTTGATCATTAAAAACGTTCTTCTATGACTCTTTTTTGTTTTAAAATTTATTTTTCTTTAACTAATAGTGTCAAGGGCAGAGCCTGTAGCTCGGTGAGTAGGGCACCGGCTCCATATACCGAGGGTGGCAGGTTCGAACCCGG
>NW_003852524.1:3934647-3998482 GCF_000181295.1 Otolemur garnettii
TTTAATTTTCAAAAGATCCATTTCTGAGAAAATTTAAAAGCAGAAATGCATTAACACCTGCTTTAATTTAATAAACTTAAGATGCATGGGTGGTAATATACTATAGCAAATGAAAATAAACTAAGAATTCTGAAGATAGAAAGTGGGAGGAAGAGTCTCTGACTGACTAGCATCAAAATCTTGCATAAATTTAACTATGCATATTTTTAGAAATCAATGAATTAAAAACATAAATATTCATTGTAATTCTGGAAGGATACACTGGCAACTACTAAGAAATCAACAGGGCCTATTTTTGTGGAGTAGAATTAGGGTTTGAGGAAGAAATCTTTTAAGTTTCACTTGTAACTCTAGCCCATTGAATTTTATTCATGAAAATGAATCATGCTTAATAATGTAAAATATATTTTAAAATATGAATGCAAATTGTTTGCTCTGTATCAAGTTCATTTTGCATAAAGAGGAACAAGTCCTTCTGTCTTCCTTAGCACTAAGTGTAGCAAAGCTCGGCTGCCCTAAATAGTTCACAAGTAGCTTCTAATACAGGCTAATAGGTTTTACCTGCTTATAACAAATCACTTTTGATATATTATCAGCAAACATTTCTAAAATACCTAAGAAGCACTGTACACAGTTTTTAGCACTTGCATTGTTGACAAATTTTTTATAATTGGGCTAACCACTCTTAGAACTACTGAAGGATGGCGTCCTTGTAGCCTGTCATAGACATATACCTCTACATGCTCTTACCTCTAAAGAAGACATTTTAAAATAATAATGATGATATAATAATACCATACTTCAAAATTAGAATGGTTTAAGAAGCAAATCATTCCTGCATTTTTTTTCCTAAAGATTTCCATGGGTTTTTCCTTCAAAATACATCAAAGTCCAACCATTTCTCTCTGCTGAGGGACTACCATATACCAAGTGACCATTATCTCTTGTCTAGATTATTTTAATGTCTTCCTCTGTGTGGTGGCTCTGCCTTTGCCCCTGTGCAATTAACTTTCTACATAATAGCCAGAGAAATCTTTTCAGAGATCATGGAAAATCCCAATGAATTTCCAAAAATAAAGACAGGCCCCAAGATACAAGATAAACCGAGAAAAATCAATCATATTTCCATATGCCAGCAATGATCATGTGGAAACCATAATCAAAACATGATACCATTTACAACTGATGAGAAAATAGATTGTCCAGTATAAATGTAGCAAAACATGCATAGTATCTGTATGCTAACATTCCAAAACAGCAAAGAAAGAAATTACAGACACAAATGAACAAAAGGACATATATTAATGAAGTGGAAAACAATTTAATAAAAATGTCACTCTCCTCAAATTGACCTAAAAATTTATTGCAATTCCTATCCAAATCCCAGTAAGAACTTTCGTAGGTGTAAATGACATTATTCTAAAATTTATGTGGAATAAAGGAACTAGAATAGTTAAAAGATTGTGAAAAAGAATAAAATGAAAGAATCACTGTATATGATATTAGGACTTAACCATGTAAGCAGAGTAATCAAGATGGCACAGTAATGTCAAAGAGTCAGACACTTCAGTCAATACACCAGGACAAGGGAATTTAGAAGCGGGTTCATACTAAATGCTTAACTGATTTATGACAAAGGTGCAAAAGCAATTCAGTGGAGGACAGCCTCTTCACCAGCAACCGGGCTCTCGGTACTTGGGCAACCAGACGTGCATATGCACAAACCGAAACAAAAAAACAAAAATTAAAAACACTCAGCTCGGCGCCTGTGGCTCAAGTGGCTAAGGCGCCAGCCACATACACCTAAAGGCGGTGGGCTCGAATCCCCAGCCTGGGCCCGCCAAACGACAATGATGGCTGCAACCAAAAAATGGCCAGGCATTTTGGCGGGCGCCTGTAGTCCCAGCTACTTGGGAGGCTGAGGCAGGAGACTCGCTTGAGCCCAGGAGTTGGAGGTTGCTATGAGCTGTGATGCCATGGCACTCTACCCAGGGGGATAGCTTGAGGCTCCGTCTCAAAAAACAAACAACAACAAAAAAACACTCATACTTTATGCAAAAAAGTAACTCCAAATGAGAAACTTCACAAAACAGAAAGAAATTGCCAGAATCTAGGGCCAGACAAAGAGCTTTACACTAAAGTTATGACCTAAAAAAGGAAAAAAATCTGAAAAATGGAACCTCATCAGAATTAAAAACGTTTGCCTTGTGAAAGACCCTGTTAACAGGATGAAAAGACAATCCACAAAAGGTGTTAGAAAATGTCTGTAATCTACATAACCTATAAAGACTAGTAATTATAATATATAAAGAACTTTTTTCTTTTTTTTTTTTTCTTTTTTTGAGACAGATCTCACTATATTGCCCTCAGTAGAATGACATGGTGTCATAGTTCACAGAAACCTCCAACTCTTGGGCTTAAGTGATTCTCTTGCCTCAGCCTCCCAAGTAGCTGGGACTACAGGCACCCACAACAACGCACAGGTTTTTTTGTTGTTGTTGTTCTTGCAGTTGTCATTGTTTAACTGGCCCAGGCCGAGCTCAAAGCCGCCAGCCCTGGTGCATGTGGCCGGCTCCATAACCACTGTGCTATAGGCACCGAGCCTATATAAAGAACTTTTAAACTCAAAAGTAAAAACCAAATAACTCATGTAGAAAATGGGCAAAAGACTGAAGTAGACATTTCACTAAAGAGGAAATACAGATGGCAAATAAACACACGAAAGATGTTTAAAATCATTAGCCATTAGGGATGTGTAAACGAAAATCACAATGGGTCTCACTACACACTTACCAGATGGCTAAAATGAAAAAGAAGACCAATGCTGGCAAAATGCAGAGAAACTGTATCACTCATATGGGGCTGAGGGATATAAAATTGTTCAGCTACCCTGAAAAACACTGATAGGCTGATAGCTTCTTATAAACTAAATATACAATTACTACACATCTAGTAATTACACTCCTGGGCCTTTCTCTCACAGAAATGAAAATTTATACACATGAAAATCTATACATAAATGTTCTCAGCAGCTTATTCTTAATAGTCAAAAACTGGGAATGCCCTTTGACAGGTGAATGGTAAACAAACACTGGCTCATCCACACCAAAGAACACTATTCAGCAATCCAAGGAAGAGACTGCTAATACAGGCAACAGTTTCCATGAATCTTAAGGGAATTATGGTGAGTAAAAAAGCCCATTCCAAAAGTTACATACTGCATGATTCTATTTATAAACATTCTTTAAATGACAAAATTACAAAGATGAAATTAGCGGTTGCCAGGGTTTAGGCATGGGAGGCAGGAGTTTACCAGAGAACTGTAGGGTGTGGTTATAAAAGGCTAACAAGAAATATCCTTGCTACGATGGAACTGCTCAGTATGTTTACTGTGGTGGTGAATACAAGACCCTACTCATGGTGATACGATTGCATAGGACTACACATGCCTGCGCACACACCAGAGTAAATGCAGAACAGATGAAATAAAGTTGGTAGATCGTATCAATGTCAGTTTCCTGGTTGTGCTATTCTCTGGTTTGGCTAGATGTTACTATGGGAAGAAATTGGGTAATGGGTACTGGCAATCTGTATTTTTGACTACCACATGTGAATCGACGATTACTTGAGAATAAAGTGCAATGTTTTAAATGTGAGTTTAAATAAATGAACATTTATAGAGAAATTTATAATTTTAAATGCTAATATTATAAACGATGGCTTAAAATATATGAGCTAAAATTCTGCCATAGGAAGTTAGAAAGATGAACATATTAATCCTAAACCCAATTAAAAAAGAGAATATTGGGCAGTGCCTGTGGCTTAGTGAGTAGGCCCCATATACCAAGGGTGGTGGGTTCAAACCCGGCCCTGGCCAACCTGCAACAAAAAAAATAGCCAGGCATTGTGGCGAGTGCCTGTGCCTGTAGTCCCCCTTGGGAGGCTGAGGCAAGAGAATTGCGTAAGCCCAGGAGTTGGAGGTTGCTGTGAGCTGTGACGCCACAGCACTCTACCGAGGGTGATAAACTAAGACTCTGTCTCTATTTAAAAAAAAGAGAGAGAGAGAGAATATTAAAGAACAAAAGTCAATGAAATTGAAAAAAGACAAGCAATTGATAAAAAATCAATAAAACTAATATCTGATTTTTGGTATGATTAATAGAATTGATAAAGCTGCTTCCTAGCTCAAACATGGAAAAAAGAAAATGCACTATCAATGTTGGAAATTGAAAATAACATCATTATATAACAATGAAGATACTTAAAAGATAAGAAAATATAAACAACTTCATTCCAACAAATTCAGTTATCTAAATAAAATGGATACATTCCTTGGGAAAAAAAAAAGATGGCACAAAAAGAGAGCAGAAATTCTGAGCAGCTCCACATCTGACAAGAAATAACAAAACTTCACATGTAGAAGACTCTAGGCCCAGATAATTTCACTGGTGAGTTCTATCAAACATTTACAGAAAAAGGAATCCCACCAACATCACATACGTTCAGAAATAAAAGGAGCAGGGAATACCACCCAATTCAGTTTATGTTGTCAATGTAACGCTGAAATGAAAACACATCAGAAGACTATAAGAAAATTATAGACAATCAATTGGCTTCATGAAAAACTATGATGGTAGAATGCAATATCCTTATGTGAACATTGGTAAATCAAATTCAGCATTATATGAAAAAGATAACATACCATAACCAGTGGGGATTAATTTTAGGAAGCTAAATTCTAACCTTCAAAACACAATGTAATTCATCACCCTTAATAGTAAAAAAGGGAATATCATAAGTAACCCAAGAGATGCAAAGAAAGTTTTGATAAATTCAGCACCTATTCACTATTTTAAAAGAAGAAAGGAAAAAAGGAAGGGAGAGAGGAAGGAAAAAAGAAGGAAAGAAGAACAAGTCCAGCAAACTAGGAATAGAAGTAAAGCTCCTCAATCTGATGAGGAACACTGAAAGAGCAAGTATTTCCCTTTAACATCACAAACAAGGCCAGAATGTCCACTCTCTCCACTCCCACCGCTTTTTTAAAAAAAATTAGATTATAACTGTGTACATTCCTGTATTTATGGGGCAAACTAGTTATCAGCTTGTGTAATGTGGCAAGGAAAAAGAAATAAAAAGCTTAAAGTTGACAAAGAAAGTATTTAGTCATAGACAACATACTATATACATAGGAGATACTAAGGAGTCTACAAAAACATTTAAAAAAGTAAATTTTGCAAGATTGCAGAATATAAAGGTAAGATAAGTCAATGAATTTCTATATTATAAAGAATGAATAGTTAGAAAATTAAATTGAAATGCAATATCCTTTTATACTTAATGAAATTCAGTAAGACTTGTATAATGAAAACTATGAAGCAATGCTAAATAAATTAAAGAAGACCTGAAAAAGTAGTTATATGTCATGTTCATGGATTGGAACACTCAGTTTGTTAAGAAGTTAATTTTATCCTTCTTGCTATATAGATTCATTGATATGCCAAACAAAATTCCAACAGTTAATATAGAAATTCAAAATCAAATTTTGAAATTCATATTGAAATATAGAAGATTTAGAAATTAATCTTAAGAAGGAAGAACAAACTTAGAAAACTGTATGACTTTAAGATTTACTGTATAGCTACGATGATCAAGACAGGGTGAAATTAGCATGAAGATAGAAAAACAAGTTAACAAAATACATGTCAGGGTCCAATAATTTTCTCAAATATATGTGACAAATGATTTTCAACAAAGATCACAATTCAATGAGTCAAAAAAATCTTTTCAAAATCAGTGGTGGAATAACTAGATATTCATGTGATACAAAATGTACCTTGAGCTTTATTTCACATCATAAATAAAAATTATCTCAAAGATAGATGATAAATCTAAACATAAAAGTTAAAACCATAAACTGTTAAAAAGAAAACAGGAAAATATCTTTGTTAAGTTGAGGTAAGCAAACATTTTTTTAGCATTACAGAAGGTATCGGTCATGAAAAATGTTGAAGTAGATTTTATGAAAATTCAATACTTCTATTCATCAAAATCACTGTTATACAAATAAATAAGGAATGCAAGGACTGGAGGAAAATATTCACAATACATTAATCTGATAAAGGACTGCAGCCAAAATATAGAAAGAACTCCAATATAAACAATATAAATAACAGCAAAAAGTAAAGCAACTCAGTTTAAAATAAAACAACAAAAAAGAACTTTACAAAAGGTAAACAAATGGTCACTAAGCACACAAAAACAGGTTTAACCCTATCAGGTGTCACAAATAAAAATCACAATGAGATACAATTTCATACCCACGAAAATAAAATTACTGGTAATAGCAAATATTGGTCAGAATTTTGGAGCAACTGGAACTCTTGACACATACATAACCCATGGGTATGTGAAATGATACATCCACTTTGGAGAACAACCTGGCAATTTCTTAAATGCTGAGCATATATAATTGAGGATGCAGCAATTTCATCCTAGAAATTTATGCCCTATCCTTAAAAAAACCTGGACAAAAGACATAGGTCCAAAAGCCTTATGAAGAATGTTGCTTACATTTTTATTCATAATGCCCAAAAAGGGAACCAAACCATAGTATAAAGAAATACTACATTTCAATTAAAACATAATTAATGATAAATGCTAAAAGGTAAACAACTCTCAAAACCATTACACTGAATGAAAGACACCAGATATAAAAGGTCTCTGCATGATTCCACTTGCACAAAGTTCTAGAAGAAACAATTATAGTCTGTGACTATTTTTATGTATTTTATGTATCTATTTTTACGAAGTTCTAAAGGAAACAAGTAATCTATTCTGATAGAAATCACAAGATTGGTTGGCTGGGATGGCGTAAGGCACAGGTCAGAGAGCCTGGGAGGTGGCACCAGGGAACTTTCTGTTATGATAACAATTTTCTTTAGCTTCACAAAGACGCAGATGACACAGCTGTATGCATTTGCCATAATTCACCTAATTGTACACTTAAGATCAGTCCATTTCACTGTAAATTGATTACAAATTATACTTCAACAAAAATTTGAAAACCAAGAAAAATGTAAAAGTCAAAAATAAATGTTCAGTCAAACCCCAGCAAATATTTTGTGGATCCTGAAAAACAAATGATAAAGTTTATATGATGAGGCCCAAACCCAGAATGGCTGGCACAAAATGGAAAAAAGAATACACTCAGAGGACAGACACTTCCTGACTTCAAGACTTAGCATAAAGTTACAGTAATCATGAAAGGTTGGTATTGGGGACAGAAGAGACAAATAGATCAATGAAACAGAATAGAGAGCCCAGAAATAGACTCACATTAATATTGTCAACTGATCTCTGACAAAGGAGCAAAGGCTATACAAAGGGAAAAAGGGTTTCTTCAACAAATGGTGCTGTAACAACGTGAACAAAAAAAAAAAAAAAAAAGAATCTAGACACAGATCTTCCAGCCCTCACAAAAATTAACTTAAAATGGAAAATGCAAAATTGCAAGCTCATAAAAGGTTGGAGATTTCCCTAAAAAATCCAGATGATGGTGGGTTATGGAGATGACTTTTTAGATCTTTTTAGATACACCACCAAAGGCATACTCCATGAAAAAATAATAAACTGGACTGCATTAAAATCAAAAACTTCTGATCTGTGAATAACAATGTCAAGAAATGTTAAGACAAGTCACATTCTGAACGGAGGTAGTTTCAAAATACCTACTTGATAAAGAACTGTAATCCAAAATATACCAAGAACTTCTAAAATTCAGCAATAAAAAATGAATGACCCAATTTCAGAATGGGCAAAAAATCTCACATACCTCAAACCAAAGATGGGACGCAAAGCAGAAGATACACAGATGTCAAGGAAGCCTGTGAAAATGTACTCAGCATGTCAGGAAGGAACCGCAAAGTAGCTAAAACAGTGAGACACCATTACGCCTCTATAAGAATAGCCAAGGATTCTAGCAGGTGGCATTATCACAGAAGATGACAGACAAGTATGTTATTGCCCCTGAAGCCCTGCCAGGGGGACAAAGTGTGGAGGCGGAAGACAGGGATCCCGCGACCCTGACCCTGTGTAGGCCTGGGCTAGCGTGTGAGTTTGTGCCTTAGTTTTTAACAAAAAAAAAAAAATGTGAAAAGGAAAAAGGTAATAATTTTTTAAAAATAGAATAGAGATTATAGAATTAGGAATTTAAAAAAGGAATAGTTTTGTAAAGCTATATATAATGTATTTGTGTTTAAGCTAATGTTACTACAAAAGAGTGGAAGAAAATATTTAAAAAACTAAAAAGTTTATAAAGTAAAAAAGTTACATAAGTGAAGTTAATTTTTATTAAACAAATTCCTTAAATAAATTCAGTATAGCCTAAGCTTACCAGTGTACAGGATTGTCCTGGTTTTCACGTTTACTCACTGACTCACCTAGAGCAACTTGCAATAATCTCCATTCATGGTAAGTGCCTTACAAGGCATACCACTTTAATCAGTTATACTGCATTTTACTATCCCTTCTCTATGTTTAGATCTGTTTAGATACACAAATACTTACCACTGTGTTAAGATTTCCTATAGCATATGTACAGTAGCAGTCTGTACAGGTCTGTAGTATAGGAGGGATACTCTATGCCACATAGCCTAAGTGTGTGGTGGGACGTACCTAAGTTTGTACACTCTGTGATGTCCAAAAAACAATGAAATTACCTAACAATGTATTTCTCATAGCGTATTCCTATCATTAGGCAATACATGACTGTATGTCCCCAAAGTATTTCAAAACCCATGTCCACACGGAAACTTGAATAAAGAAGTTTACTCACAATTGCTGAAACATAGAGGCAACTAAGATACCCTTCAGTAGGTGAATGGATAAACTGTGGTACATCAGACCATAGAATATTATTCAGGATAAAAAGAAATGAGCTATCAAGCCACCAAAAGATATTGAAAAACCTTAAATGTACATTACTAGGTGAATAAGCTAAACTGAAAAGGTTATATGCTGTATGACTCCAACTTTGTGACTTTCTAGAAAAGGCAAAGTGATCCAGACAATGAACAACTAGTGGTCGCCACAGATTTGGGAGAAGAAGGGGACGAACAGGCAGAGAGCAGAGGATTTTTAGGGCAGTGAAGTTATTCTGTAACATGTATTCTGATGTATACATGTTACTATACCTTTATCAAAATTCATAAATGTACAACACCAAAAGTGAAAAGTCATGTAAACTCTGGACTGTGAGTGACAATGATGTGTCAACGTGGGTTCATTAACGGTAATAAACGTGCACTGTTCTGGGGGATGGTGATAAGGGGGGAGGCCGTGTCTGTGTCATAGCAGGGGTATGTGGGGAATCTCTGTAATTTCTGCTCGATTTTAATGTGAACCTAAAATTTCTCTAAAAACTGAAGACAATCAATTAATCAATGTACATTCATCTTATGAGCACAGAGAAAGGTTTTAAAACTGAAAAAAACTACCTATTGTAATTATCATCTTGTACTATACTCCCCAAATCCAGTATCTTTTCTCTCAATTTATATTAACAAAGTGAACCTTAACCTTTTAAAGGAGACTTTTAAGAAAGTTTTGCTCAGTCTTCTGAGGTCTGTTTTGTTAGATACTGCTAATAATAACAGCACATTCTCAGACATTCTGCTTCTTTGGTTCTAATTTTCTATTAAATGAAAGCAAGCCACCAATTTGTCAATGATAAAAAGGCATTACTCCTTAAAAAGGGAAAAATTTACCACATTACAAAACAATTCTAACTATATGTACACATATACAGACGCACCTCCCAGCCCCATACACAGAGTATTCTTTCTTTTTATATTTCCCAGTGAGGAGGGTAAAAAGCTTTAGTTGATCAATATATTTATCCGTTAATTATATCTATTATGTTGGACTATGATCTTGAAAAGACAATCAATTAATCAATGTTCCTTGATCTTATGATTTGTATTCTCTAAGAGGAAACTGTGATAATGTGAAAAGTCAGTTCTTGCTCATTTTTAAAATGCAATTACTTTAATGGCAGAGCCTAACACGTCAGGCATGCTAAGCAGTTTTTCATTTAGATCGCTTTGCTTAAGAACTACAGAAAGTTACAGTCCTTATCAGTTTGAACCATCACCTCTGGCTGTCAATATGTAAATCCCAGTCAATCTAATTTTATTATCTGATTCCTCTTAATTATAAAAATTAAATTTAAACTATGAGCACGCATCCAGAAACCAAGGAATAAGAAATAAAGAACTCTCCAAACAGGATAGGGGAGCTCAGCCACAATGGTGACTATTTTAGTGAACAAGTTAGGAGACTTTATTTATCTCCTGGATGCATTTATCTCCTGGAATTACAGCTTCTGGTCTTCCAAATAAACACTCTTTAAAACCTTTGGAAGTCATGAACATTTCCCCTGTCATTGGCTAACTGATCAATATAGAAAATATCACCCTGTTGGCAGATCGAATTTGTGTTGGGGAAAAAAAGACCCTGTATCTACCTTCATAATGTAGGTAGTGAAACCCTCTAGCTATGAAATAAAATTCCACACCAAGCAGGATTCCTGGGCTCCTAGGTATCCTTCCAGCTTAGAACCCTGTTACGGCACATACTTCCTTCACTTAAACATCAATCAGAGAATTTAGAAATAAATATTCCCTAGGTTCCCTGACTCACGTACAAAAAAATCAGGCCCTATTTATTCCCTATATTATTTCAACGTACACAAATAGATATAAAAATAGAGATAAATTCTTACACACTCATACACACATACTCACGTACATATACACATTCTGATCCTAGGCACAGAAAAAAACCTAACAATAGTGTACAGTATTAAGCAAAATACTTGCTATGAACTTATATTTTTCATTAATATTTAAAATAAACTACCTCCCTACTGATCCCTTGTTTGCTTAAATAAGAGACAAAGAGTCATTAAATTGCATTCCTATGCAGTCTTCCCTCATTTCCATCATCCTCTGTCCATCTCAGCCCTATATCGATCAATGACACCTAGATTGAAAGTCTCTTACACGATGGGTAAAAAGTGTTTTTCAATTAGTCACACATTTTAAATAACATCATGAAAAAATGATATTCTATTTTATATAATGAACATGCTAAAATCTGGCTATAATATAGAAATTAGAAGTAAAAAAAGCATATATACTTTAGCAATAAGGCAATAATAAATACCATCCGTCCATACATTAATTAACCTCTACCACTGGTTTCAGAAAAAAAAAATAAGTTTCACTATTCTAAGCAATAATTTCAAGTCTAGTAAAAGGAAGATAAATCCTTTATGTAAAATGAACACTGATTTTATTCATATGCAATATTCATAGGTATATATATGTATATATATATGGTATTATTCACTGGCTTAGAAGGGAAGATTCAAAAGCAAGTTAATATTTGAGAAAAGTGGCACTTCTGCAAGGCATTTGAATTCTAAGGGGCACCACGGTCTTAAAAAAAATAAATAAATAAAATAAAGTGAAAGCACAAGAGGTAAAAAAGGGTTAAAAATACTGCACCTGCACAAGCAGAAATAGTCATGGATTTAGATAAAGGTAAGATATAAATTTACTTGGATCCTTCCTTATGCCAATTAATGGGCTCAGCCCTTGATATACGCTTCCTGCTCTAATCCTCACAGTAACCCTGTGAGGTACGTTCTATATTATTCTCCCAAAATTAATTATTAAGAGATGAATGCTCTGAAGCACTATTTGTTACCACTGGAAAATTCAAGTCCCCAAAGCTGTTATTTTTATTAGTTTTGTCCATTGTTTCCCCAGACTTAGAAAACACAGCCATATTCACTACTTATTCAGGAAGACCTTCTAGACTGCTTCCACGTAAGACTTTATTTTATATGCGTGTTTTAGTCAAGACTGACCAGCTTATTAGGTAATTAAATTAACCATGATAGATCATACTTTCATTACTACAAAAAGTGTAGGGGTCAAAGCAATGATCACTCTTCTAGGAAGAAATGCTTCTTCAGCGCTCAGTACAATGGTGAAATGCTAACTGGGTCTCTTAACGCAGTATCGCACCGCTCACTGACTTTCGCATGGGATAGTCTCTCCTAACACCAAGTGTACTATTTTCTGAAAAGCAATGCTTTAATAGACTAAAAAGGAGAGGCTGTCCCATGTTTGGAACCTGCAACCTCAAAGCCACATGTGGTACTCCAGATCCCCAAGTGTAACCCCTCTACCAAATCCAAACTTAACAGAACAAATCCCTTTATTTAAAAGATTTCTTCTGGCTGGGTGCAGTGGCTCACACCTATAATCCTAGCACTCTGGGAGGCCAAGGCAGGTGGATTTCTGGAGTTCACGAGTACGAGACCAGCCTGAGCAAGAGTGAGATGCCATCTCTACTAAAAATAGATAAACCGGGGCAAGAGGATCTCTTGAGCCCCAGACTTGGAGGTTGCTGTGAGCTATGATGATGCCATGGCACTCTACCCAGGGCAATAGCTTGAGACTCCATCTCAAGAAAAAAAAGAAAAAGATTACTTTGGCAAAATTTGGATTCAGTCAAATGCTGCACTCAAAGATGCAGAAGGTCACATGTGGCCCCACAGATGCAGGTCCCCTACCCCAGACAGAGAGATAACACCATGTGTGCACACTAAAGACAATATTATTAATACTGATGATAGGTCTATTCTTAAACAATTAACCTATAGCTGCAATGACATTTGAATAGCAGGTTATTTTTTACAGAAGTTGATAAGCTGTTTCTAAAATTTCTATGGAAATTAAAGACGCTAGGATAGCTAAAGCTAGCTTGAACAAAAATTGAGCTGCACGAACTACCTGATTAAAGAACAGCAAACAAGACAGTGTGGCATTAGCATAAGGACGTACAAATGACCCAGGAGTGTCCAGAAATAGACCCACACATACAGGGCCGACTGACTTGATAAAGGCACCAAAGCAGTTCAATGGGGAAAGTCACATCTTTTTTAAAAAGATGCTAGAATAACTGGATAGTCATTTTTCTTCTTTACCAAATGAATTTTTCCCTTTACCTCATATCATGTACAAAAATAAATCCTACCTGGATCAAAGACTGAAATGTAAAGCTAAAGTAAATCTTCTAGAAGAAAGCAGTAGAGAAAATCTTCATGACTGAGAAGCAAGCAAATAGTCTTTGGACACAGAAGATGGTACTAAACATTTGTGCCCGTCACAAGGCACACTGCTGGGGAAATGAACAGACCAACCCCAGTCTAGCAGAAAACAGCTGCAATACATATGTTCAACAAGAATTTGTATCTGGAGTGCATAAAGAATTTGTAGAGATCACCAATAAAAATACAAATGATCCCAAGCTTTTAAAAGGTGAAAGTCTTAAATACTTCAGAAAAAATATATACACATGATCAGTAAAAACACTAAAAGTCTCCCAACATCACGAGTCTTTAGAGTAGTGATTTTCAACCCCTGTGCTGTGGCACACTGCTGTGCCACAAGAACATTCTAGGTGTACCACAAACATTCTTAAAGAATTAAATTATTTTCAAAAAGGAGTTCAAAGCATAGGTAAGCATAGTCCTTTTTTTCATTTTTTTTTTATTTTTTTGGTAAACACTATTTAAGTGTGTCACGGAAGTTTAACTATCAGTTCAAGTATGCTGTGAGATTAAAAAAAAAAAACAAGGCTGAAAAAACACTATGTTAGAGAAATGCAAATTAAAACCACAAGGACATACCACTTTACTCAGACGAGAACGGCTGAAATAAAGACCGACAATCCCAAATGTCGGCGTGGGTGCAGAGCAACTGCAGTTCTCATCCACTGCTGGGAGGAAAGTAAAATGGCGCAACCACTCCAGAGAACTGCTCGGCAGCTTCCGAAAGGCCAAAATACATCTTACCTTGTGATCCAGAAATTCTGCTCCTCAGTATTTACCCAACAGAAATGGAAATTAATTCTTAAATAAATTGTATTCATAAAACTGCTAAGAACTGGAAGCCATCTAAATATCTCTCAACAGGTAAAATGGATGGATACAGATCGAATGGACTACTATTATTATACTATTATTTCTCAGCAATAAGGAAGAGTAGCCGATACGCACCCACACAGATGAGACTCCAAAGCATTGTGTGTTGTTTGATTCCAGTCACATGAAGTGAAACAGAGGCCACACTAACATAATGTAGTCGAAGGCTGAAGGGTGGGAGGATGTTGGGGGAAACTGCCCAGAAGGGGAATGAAGGAAGATTTTGCAGTAATGGAAACATTCTGTGCTTAGTTTGAGGAGACAGCTATGAAGATGTCCACAACTGCCAAGATACACTGAATTATACACTTGAGATCTGTGCATTTTATTACATGTAAATAGTTTCCACAGAAAAGATATTCTAGTTTTTTTAAGCTCACCAGAAAGCACTAGGTTTATATTCTGAGTGCATGCTATCTTTTTTTGACCTTAGGAAGCCCCTTAGTGTCTTGGTACCTTGGTTTCAATGGGAAAAAAATAACAGCATCTATGTCATAGGATTTTCATGAAGATTAAATAAGATAATGAATGGAAATCACTTACTAAAGTTCATGAAACAAAGTTTGCTCAAAAAGCATTCACTCCTGTGAATTCATTACTAATCAAAGCTTTCCAAAGAACATGCCTCATACAATCACTGCTAAGTACATATGCAATTCTCCCCCAAAACTAATTTCTTGCCATAGTAGCTTACAACAAAAAGCCTCTTGACAGCATTGTAGTTGTGATTAAAAAAAAAAAAAAAAGCGATTATTTTCAACAAACAATGGAAAAAAACACAGGATTGAACCTGCAGCCACAATAGCTGTAGATTTTTTTTTAAAAGCATTTTAAACTCTCATCTAAGTAATCATCATTATCTCTTCTGCATACTATTTCAACAGTCTCCTAGCTAGTCTTACAGTTCTTACACTTTTTCCCAATCTATCGCCTTAGAGAGGGAAGAATGATTGTTTCATAAACATAATGTAGATCATGTCACACCCCTGCTTAAATTATTTCAATTGCCGAGCAGTGCTCTTAAAATAAAATCCTCATTTCTCACATGTCTCACCAGACAACCCTTCGTGAGGTAGTTCTTGTCCAACCTTAGTCATGCCCTTCACTAACTGTACTTGAACCACACTGGTCCTTCTTTCATTCGAGCATGCCAACTTCTGTCCTGTTTCCTGACCTTCTCACTTGTCAATTCCTAGACTTTACCTGCTCTTGCCCAGCTTCTCCTCTTCCCTTAAGCCTAAATTGGAATATCTCCTTCTCAGAGAAATTTTTCCTGGTCACCTAGCTAAGGCAGGCCATCCTTAATCAGGTTCTATTAGATCCCCTTGATAGCAATTTATATTTGCTACACAGAATGTGTGTGTCCCCTCCTAATGCCCAATGTAAGGGTCTATAGAGTTGGGCACTTTGGGAGGTGATTAGGGCATAAGGGCGGAGTCTTCATTAAATGAATGAGTGCCCTTATAAAAGAAGGCTCAGAGAGCTGCCTTGCCCTTTCCACCACGTGAGGACACAGAGAAAAGATGGCTATACAAATTATTTCTAGACTTTTACTTCCTGATGGTGAAAAACACTTCAAATTATAAAGATAATCTAAGCAAGAGTTATTACTCTCTTTATACCACCTGCCCTCATAAATTCTACTTCCCTTTATTGAGTCCATAGCTCTATAGAGAAATAATGTGATTATAAAGGCATGGGACCTCCGATCTGTGCTCTCGTCCTTACTCAGACACTCTCTGTGGCATGTCTAGTGGGTCACTTCCCGTCTTTGGACCCAGTTACCTCTTCTTTAAAGTTAGGAAACTGGACTCCCACAGTGGTACTTGGGGCATCAGCCTGCCACTGAAATGTCACCACACTTGAACTTCCACATGACAGCAGTGGTTTTTCTAATATTAGTGGTTGAGATGTTAGGAATTCAGTAAAACTTTTTAACAAGTTTGCCTTAATCAAAAATGATATGAATTCACAATGATATCAGTTAGCTAGTAGTTTACATATTTTTACATATTTTAATCAGTGTGCCAGAATTCAAACCCTCTAGCAGTAATTCAACAACAAGGGTCACAATTTAGGAATGTTTTAAATATATTATAGTTTTAAGAACCCCCCACCCAACCCTGCTCCAGGCCTGGCTATTACATAATCTGATCCTACGGAGTGGGAGGCTACGTTAAAAAAATACACCATTAATACTCATAGCAGAAATTTTACCAACACTCACAGGTTAGGTCGATGGTTCAATGCAAATACTAGTTCCCAGTCAGAGCTTCCATGTAATACCTTTTAAAGGACTCTAGATTTTTTTCTTTTTATAGCAATCTTTCTTTGATCATGTTTCAAGTGTGACTTTTCACACGATATTCAAATAGAAGGAATTAAATTTGCATTTTCATTAGCTTCTCTGACTGATTCCTGGAAAAGTTCATGACTATCTCTTAAAACTAACTTGTACATCTCCTATGTCATGTATCATATCAAAAATATATAGATTAGAAATATATGTATGCCCATGTGTATGAGACATGTTATTATACAATATAAATGAAAAAGACTTAAGAGTTGTGATTTCATAATTTCCAGATCATTTCAAATGGATACAGGCTGAAAATTAAATATGTAATGAATACTAAGTAAAAGAGCCAGCGTAGGATAGAATTAACACAAAGTTGCCCCCTGAAGAAGTTTTGAAGGGAAAGGTGAGGGAAACGGTTGCAGAGGGCAGGTGGTGATGTTGTGTGTGCAAAGAGACAGGCGACTTGAGAAGATGAAGCAACGTGCTTAGTGACCCACGGTGCTATCTGACACACCAGAATCTAGAAAAGCACTTTTTAATGAGGCTTCAAAAGAAACCTTTGTGACTTTCCTTGGTACCTGTAATAATAATTGCTTTCCATTTCTGAAAGGAGTGTTGGTCCTTTTCTCCTAAGTATTTTTTTTTTCTTGAGTCATTTCTAAAATGTCTAGGCATGAACACCACAAATGAAAGATCAAAGAGTTACTAGATGCTGCTCTAATTTAAAAAAACTGTTCTCAGCAAGTACAAATCCTTTTTTAATTGCTAAACTGAACATCTGGTGTTTTCCTACTTTTTTTTCAGCCACTTATGTTTTCAGTGAGTTCAAAATCCCCAAATGAAGGGAAAATTCAAGCTACCAGGCACAAACATAAATGCAAATATCAAGACACATATTGGTGAAATTATCAGAAATTGATTTGCTATTTATTAAAAGCTTAGACATCATGCTAAAAATAGAGCTATGGGGAAGTGATATGGTTGCTTGACATGTTTTTGCATAAAGATAAAAAGCCATCTCCCCTTTTTAAAAAAATTCTTATTATTATGCTTACATAATAATTGTATGTATTTATAGGGTACAAGTGATATTTTGATACAAGCAGACAATGTGTAATAATCAAATCAGAGTAATTGGAGTATCCACCACCTTGAGCATTTGTCATTCTTTGTGTTAGGGACATTCTAATTCCACTCTTTTGGTTATTTTAAAGGACACCATAACTTACTGTTGACATAATCACTTTATGGTGCTACCAAGTATTGTATATTCTAACTATCTAACTATAATTTTGCACTCATTAACCATCCCCTTTATTCCTTCCTCCCCTACCCTTCTCAGCCTCTGGTATTCATCATTTTACCAACTCTTTCACTTTTAAAATATACTAATATCTGCTCAAGTATGTAGCTTTTGAAATACGAAGCTACATAAATGGCATTTCTTCATGAACAAACTATGATGCGAACGTCTAATTATGATGGGCTGCTTTATAAGGTGATACCTTGACATCTGCCTTGTAAAATACATACACGAACTAACTGTGCTCATGACTCAACCATGGTGAGCCAAAGGATAGGCCAAACATGTAGAAATGAGAACAAATTTCCATTCTGCCTTGAAACGGAACAAAAGAAATGTGATTTTTAAGGAAAATATGCTATCCATTTCTAAAATGAGAAAGATTCTCACCTGAGTTCTGTAATAGAATGAAAGAATGGTAATTACCTCTTAAATCCTTTTTTATAATTTTTTTAAAAAAATAAGGGTAGTTGGTGTGTTTTAGCTTTCAACAAAGGGCACAAAACAAAGTCTGTGCACACGGAATCTTTAAGAAAGACAGAAGACTAAGAGTGATTTAAAAGCCTTATTCTAAATGTTGGTTACAAGAGGTTAGTTGTTTCAACTTCCTTTTTCTCTTAAATCTTTCTAAAATAAAACACTAAATGGGCAAAGGAAACCTTGTGATGAATTTCACTTCATCTAGTTCGGAGTTAACAAGAAAAGGGAAGGTCACAGAACTCCTTACTACATCATGATTTCCAAATTGACATCATAATATTCTATAATATCCTAATCCAGCAGAACATTTTATGTTGCTCTTTGTCATTATAGTAATCTCTTGGATTTACCCATTTCAAAAATAACTTTTCCAAATAGATGGCATATATTCGGATCAAATATAGTGCAAATTGTTCAGTATTATCTATTGACAAGAGTTAGTGGGAAATCTGAGCATTCATGCCAAAGCTGCTTCCTCATTTCAATAACCAGCTGACAATCTAGTAAGACTGGTTATTAAAATGACCACACCTTCACAATCAACAAGATGTAACAAATTTGGAAAGCTGATAGGAAAACACATTTTACTGTGATCAACTTTCTTTAAATGCAATATATGCCTTATATTAATACAAATGGAAAACCAAGGGTAAAAAAAAAAAAATGTGACCATTCCACTTAACTTCTTTAAATCCCTCAAAAAAAATTTTTAACCAGTTTTTCTCCAAATAGCTTTTGGAAAACAAAAAAATAAATACATAAAAAGAGGCAGCAAATTCAACTCAAATGAACTGACATATTTTGTTATCTTATATAACAAGCTTCTAAATTATAATCCATAATCAACAAATAATATAACTGACTCAGAAAATGACCCAAGACACATAACTTTAGTATTCACATAAAATTAGATCTTCCAAGACATCCAACTTATTCCAATACAATTTTTAATGCCCTTCTTCAATACTGGTATATCTTAAATTTAGTTTTACTGTATCTAGTGGTATATAGGAACTATACAAACCAGTATTGTTTCAACAAGAGCACAGCGTATTTTAGATCTGAAAACATAACAAATGCTATGGCCCTTGATTCCTATTAAAATTAATATGATAAAACTAGTCAAATGAAAAATAATTATGAAAGTCAGGCCACAGGCAAAAGAGAAAATACCACAAAGCTAAGAGTTTATAAAAAGCAAAAATATGCCTCTTGTTTCTGTCGACTAATTAAATCACATCAGACACTAAGAAATTCTAACGTAAATGCTCAAAATGTCAAATATACTATTATGGAAAACTCCATATTTCCCTTTAGGTAAATAAGTATGCACCTTAATCTTTTAGGGTATATAATATCTTTATTCCTTTAGGTAAGCTTCAAGGTAATCAGTTTATAAAATAATAAAAGTATTTTGGGGTAGGGCAGCACCTGTAGCTCAGTGGGTAGGGCGCCGGCCATATACATTGGGGGTGGCGGGTTCAAATTTGACCTGGGCCTGCTAAACAACAATGACAACTGCAACAAAAAAATAGCTGGGCATTGTGGCAGGCGCCTATCATCCCAGCTACTTGGGAGGCTGAGGCAAGAGAATTGCTTAAGCCCAAGAGTTTGAGATTGCTGTGAGCTGTGATGTCATAGAACTCTACCGAGGACGACATAGTAAGAATCTGTTTTTTAAAAAAAAAAGTATTTTAGGGTAAAATGATCTCACACTTTCCTGTGTATAAGAAAGAAATCAAAGTTTTAAAATATATAATTGATGTTCCTTCCTTCCTTCTTTATTTCATCCAATTAGAATGTTTACTTTAGTGATCATCATATATACTTCTGTAAATAGAACTCTGAACAACCTTTACTATTAGCAACTGCCAACAGGTGGAAGCAACCTAAGTCTCCATCACCAGATGACTGGATAAACAAAATGTGATATATACAGAAAATGGACTATCAATCAGCCTTAAAAAGAAAGGAAATGCTGACACACGCTACAAATGGATAAACTTTGAAGACATTGTGTTAAGTGAAATGAGCTAATTGGAAGAGGACAAGCACTGTATGATTCCCCCACATGGAGTCCTCAGCAGTCAAATTTATAAAGACAGAAAGTAAGATAGCGGTTGCTGAGACACGTGGAGGAGAGAGTAGGGACATATTGTTTAATGGGTATAAAGTTATAACTGGAGAAGATGAAAAACTCCTGGAGATGAATAGTGTTAACAGTTCACAACAATGTGAATGCATTTAACGTCACTGAACTATACACTTAAAAATAATTAAAATGGGCTCGGTACCTGTAACTCAGCAGCTAGGGCGCCAGTCACACACACAGAAGTTGGCAGGTTTGAATCCAGCCTGGGTCTGCCAAACAACAATGACAATTCCAGCCAAAAACTGGGTGTTGTGGTGGGTGCCTATAACCCAGCTACCTGGGAGGCTGAGGCAAGAGAATGGCTTAAGCCTAAGATTTTGAGGTTGCTTTGAACTGTGACGCCACAGCACTCTACCCAGGGCCAGATTGTGAGACTCTGTCTCAAAATAAATAAATAAATAAATAAATAAATAAAATGGTAGATTCTATGTTATATATTTTTTCCAAATAAAACAAAATATTAACTGCATCTATCCTTTACTCTCCTTCATATTTAGTTAGGGTATAATGGCATTTTTGTAATGCTTTAGTAAATATTTCATGTCATCTACTTATACATACTTTATTTACAAGATGTGTCATTTTCTAAAGTTGAAAATATATCCAAAACAAAGCAACACACTCTCTAATAAATGAGATAATGCAAAACAGTGGGGAGTTCTCATTTGGGACAACAAAGTAGAGTAAGGCCTAGAACCACACATTTTTAATTGATTCTTTCCATCTGGAAAGCCATGGTCACACGATCTATATACACCTAGGACCATATGCCTTTTAGGTTACGTCAACATTTCTCACAACCTCAGTTATGTTTTTTCAAATCACAATGAATTAAGCAAATTATCTAAAGTCATCTTGCTGATGTTAGAAATCAAGGCTTGCAACTCTCTGTAAAAGAAGTGATAAGTCACAGTTTCTCTATCTTGCTGTCTTACAAAATGAGAGAAGAGTCAAAGTATTTTCCCCGAAAATTATTATGAGAAGAAAAAATTAAGTTAGACAAAACAATAAATTAAATGCCTATGTATAAAATAACCGAGTTTTCTGCAATTCCTCCCTAAATTAGACCTAAATATTATGCAAGAAGGTCTGTAAATGTTCTTTTCCAATCCGTCCTCCACAAATAATGGTTTCACGTGGCTGTTTAAATATACCCATAGAAAAACCCACAAGGGAGAAAGAATGTGTGGGAAACTTGGGCAGCCTCATATTTCCAGTAGACTTACCAAACTTATTTTTTTAAAAATGAAAATAGGATATTGCACAATGAGAGAGAATACAAAAAAAATATTTTTAATGTGTTGTCATCCTTTTCAGTGGATCTTGGCAAAAACATAATTGGTACTTTTCACGATTCCTGTATCTCATTCTTAGGAATCCTGTCTTTGCATATACGTGGATATCTGTATAATAAATGTAATACTAAAAATACAATGAAACAACATTAGTAGATATTCACTCTATCAAGTATTAAGGAGAATTTTTCACACATGAATTTCTCTATGTCACCACAAATTTCTTGAGAAGAATCAAGTCTGAAAAGCTTCAGAAGACTATTAATTAAGCCTAGTCTTTAAAATTAATTAAAGCACTTGATGAGAGATATAATTGGGAAATAACAAGTATTAATTCATTTAGAAATACACACAAGTGCAGTACCTGTCACTCAGTGAGTAGGGCACCAACCCTTATATACCCAGGGTGGCGGGTTCAAATCTGACCTCAGCCAAACTGCAACAGCAACAACAACAACAATAAAAAATAGCTGGGCATTGTGGTGGGCACCTGTAGTCCCAGCTACTTGGGAGGCTGAGGCAAGAGGATCGCCTAAGCCTAAGAGCTGGAGGTTGCTGTGAGCTGTGATGCCACAGCACTCTACCAAGGGTGACAAAATGAGACTCTGTCTCTAAAATTAAATTAAATTAACATTAAAAAAAAATTTGAAAAAGAAATACACAGCAAATTGTAAATATATACAACAGTATATAACTTGTCTCCAAAATGTCCTGCCATTACTGCAAAGTAGGGTTTTTAACACCACAAAAATAAATATTAACTATGAATTGGGATATATCTTCCCAAAAAAGCAACTTAATTTGTTCTTTTCCATTCCTGCACTTAGAACCACAGTAAATGGAAATGCTTCAGAGATGTGTTCATTTTTCTTTGTCAGGAAGGTCAAGAAAATACAACGCTACAAAAGAACTGAAAATCAACATTCAAATTCCACTGAAAAGAAAGGCAGGCTACTGTATTATCAAGCCTTCAATGAATTCTAAATTTACTGTCCAATTTAGAAGATTAAAATGGAAACTTCTCACCAATTATTGAACTAATCCAGGAGTTTGGTGAAAGACAACCTGAGCCTACTTCTTAGTCGCTGCCCCATCTCTTCCTAACACAGCCTCCCACCTCAAGAGCAAAGGCCTTGCAAATTGGATGCCAGTGTCAACAGGCTGTGGTTATCTGCCATTGCCTGTCCCTGCACAGACAGGAACTCTGCAACAAAGAAGGCACAGGAAGGGGTAGGCCTGGTGTGAGAATATTATGAAACTTTCCATTCAATGAAAAGAAAAATGCTCATCTGCATCAATAGGCTGAAAAAAACCCACAATACTAATAAAGATTCCCATGCCAAACTCTTTCTAGTAATCATTGAGTTGGGCAAAGAAATCGTACAATAATAAACAGGTGAAAAGACGTTTCTCTGACATGAAACAGATGTTCCCTTCAACTCTGGACCTGCCTATATAAAATAATGGTTAAATAAAGACTTCCCTAAATGGTGCGATATCCCTTTACATGAAAGGAAAATGGGGGTGGCACCTGTGGCTCAAAGAAGTAGGGCGCTAGCCCCATATACCAGAGGTGGAGGGTTCAAAACCAACCCTGACCAAAAATTGCAAAAAAAAAAAAAAAAAAAATTTGAGTAATTAATTAAAAAAGAAAAAAGAAAAGAAAATGAACAATATTAACTTTCTTACTTTAAAGCCCAATGTCCATTTCTTTTTCACACTTCCAAATATCTAAATGGCAATACTGCCTCAGCTATTAACTATATGCATGTGCTGTAATGCAAATTAATCAGGTTAGTAATCTCTAACAGTACCTTATAGTACAGTCTGTGTCAGTTACTATCTATGTCATAAACTCTAGGGTCCTGTCTATTCATAAACGCCTTACTTTGTATTTCTCCAATGTGTGTGTGCGCATGTGTGCAGTATTTCTTCCATCACTATGCATTTACATAAGGGAAATAAAGCCCAGACCTAGACAAAAAAACTTGGACATAAATGTTCACAGTAGCATTACTCGGGGAAAAAAAGTAGAAATGTCTTTCAACTGATGAATAGATAAGTAAAAAGTGGTAAACCCATGCAAAGAGCTATTATTTAATAATAAAATATGCTACAACGTGGGTGAACCTTGAAAATATTACGCTAACTGAAAGAAGGCAGTCACAATAGACTACATAACATGTGATTTCATGCATATGAAATGTTCAGTAGAAACACGTCTCTAGAGACAGAAAGTAGATTCAATGTCTGCCTGGATTAGGAGGAAGAGGAAGTGAGATAAGTATGAAGAAGAGCTGCTAACAGCCAACGGGTTTCTTTTGGGTGGCAATGAATCTCACATTTAACACATCAAAACGTGAACTTTTGATTACCAGCTCCAATCTAATTCTCCTCCTCCATCTCCATCTGCTTCAGCACTGCCATTAGCCCTCTGGTTTGGCTCTAAGTCTAGCAGACATGCCTCCTCACTGTCTCACACCTCACAACTTTCCCACCACCAAGTCCTATATTTTTTTCCATCTAAAAGCTTTCCTTCCCACTATTTCTACCTCCACTTTCACATGTCCCATGGACTTCAAAAGTCTCCTAATTAGAGTAGCCCCCCTTATTTGCAGTTTTGCTTTTTGAGATCTCAGTTACCTGCTATCAACTGCAGTCCAAAAGTATTATATGGAAAATTTCAGAAATAAACAATGCATAAGTTGTCAATCAGATGCCATTTTGAGCAGTGGGATGAAATTCTGCACCGTCCAGCTTCATCCTGGCCTGGATGTGAATCCTCCCTCTGTTTAGCCTGCATGTCCACTCCACCCCTGCTGGCCAGCCAGTCATGTAGCACCGTCTTGGTTATAAGATCTACCACTGAGGTACTGGAGTGTTTGTGTTCAAGTAATCCTTATTTTACTTAATAGTGGCCCCAAAGCAGCAAAGAGGAGTGATTCTGGCAATCCAGAAGGGCCAAAGAAATCATAGAGTGCTTCCCTTTCAGGGAAAGACGACACTTCTCGGCTTAATAAGGGAAGAAAAAACATCATATGCTAATCTCTATGGTAAGAACAAATCATCTACTCTGAAATCAGGAAGGAGGAGAAAACGGTGTGTGCTAGTTTTGCTACCACCCTCCAAACTGTAAGAGTTACAATTCACAGTGTAATTTTAATTAGGCATACTGTTAAAATTGTTCTAGTTTATTATTAGTTGTTGTTAATCTTTCCTTGTGCCTAATTTATAAATTAAACCTCATCACAGGGATGTATACATAGGAAAAACATAGTCCATATACACATAGGGCTCCATAATACCGGAGGTTTCAGGCATCCACTGGGGATCTTGGAATGTACCCCCCATAGTTAAGGATAGATAAGGGGGGACTACAGTAGTTTTGTTTTTGCCCACATTTCCTTATAATTTATTCTCCATGTAGCAGCCAGAAAGATCTTTTCAAAAATAATATCTGATCATATTTCTTCCCTGCTTCACATCCTCAACAAGGCTCATCAATGCATTTCAAGTAAGATCCAAATTCCCTGCCACTGGCTGCAAGGCTTCACTCACTGTGTCCCCTGCCTACGTCTCACAGGGCGATGCACCTCTCGCTTCCTTCCTAATCGCAGTCCAGCTATGTGACTTCCTTTCTACCCTCGTGCAAGCTCATTGTCATCTTCATCTTTTGGCCTGGAATGTCCTTCCCAAATTTTTTCTCATGCTTTGCTTCTCCTTATCATTAATGCCTCAGCACAAATGCTGCATCTCAGAAACATCTATCTAAAGCAACTCCACTGAGGTCACCATCTAATTTATAGCCCCACCCTATTTTCTTCATAGCACGGCATAGAATTTATCTTTCCAAACGACTCTTTCCAATTCTCCCATCCCAATTTGGTTTACCACTATATTCCCATTAATAAAGAATCACGTCTGTACATCGCAGCTGATCAATAAATACTTGTTAATAAATGAGTGTAGGAATGAATAATGAACTGAGAGAACGAGGGTAAGATAAGGCATGAGATCACTTGGGAACTGGAGAAACAAAGCCCAATGGCTATAAAAAACTTCCACATAAAAGATATCAAACTTCTGCTTATGAGATAAAAGATCACTGGGAAAGGTATAAGGAAATTGTCTTCTATTCAAGAATGTTGAAGTCTGAACTCCAGGCACTGTTTTGTTTGTGAGAAAGTAAAAAATAGGAATAATTAGATATTAAACATCAGTAGTACAGCAAAGTGGGGAAGAACAGAATAAAGAACAAGGAGGTCACAAAACATTTTACACAAAAAGAAAACAAACACATTCTAATTACACCTCCCTCAACAACAATCTTTGAGTTTAATGCTTTCTCAGGGGCAAAGTCAGCTTTGTAATAAACTTGGAAAAACAAATTTAAAAAAAAGACAGATTGTTTTTCAATTATTAAGATTTACCAGACCCAAAGTCCTTATCATCAGAGTTACTGAACCAGAGACATGTAGATGGGAAAGTAATCAAGGCACAAGCAATGAGGACTCTTCATGATGAACCTTTTTAAACTTTGGTCACAGAACATCCAGGATAAACCAGCTTACATCTTTAAAGTATTTATTACCACCTATTCCGGACCTGCAATGATTTTTCTCCGTAAACCCTGCTTTCCTACTGATAAGACTACATACAACTTTGAACCCTCAAAGCTGCCTGCAGAGTCTTTTGTTTATGCAGAGAAATCGAATGAAATTGAACAGAATATAAGGGAAATAGCTAATTCTAAGTTTGAATTGAAGATTTCCCAGGCTTTGCTTTCAGGTAGAGAAAGAGATGTGCTCCCAAACATTCCAGGATGGTAGCATTCTGACAGCCATTGCTGGAGAACACAATTTTCCTCTCAGTTTTCCGCTAACTTTCTCCAGGTCTCATTTCTCCTGCTAGTTGCCACCTAGAAGGAACATCACAGGGTGACAACAGGAAGGGCGTTTGCTATTACTCAGCTTCGGTTGAAATTCTAGTTGTCCAATTATTACTTACCAGCTGTGTGAATTAAGAACAATTAAAGTAAAAAAAAAATGCTTTTCCTCAAATTTTTAAAACATGATAAAATCCCTGTAGTCGTGCCTTGCCAGGCCCGAGGTCTGCGACCCTTCCCTGGACACTTTGGTGCTAAAGTCAAGGCCGTAGTAACTGTACCTGGTAATGCGTCAGGTCACTACTGCTACACAGTGTTTTTGGCGGCCCCATTTCAACAACCCCCACACAGCATCCCAGACTTTTTCTTTCCAAACTCTCAACCCCATTCCTGCTTCTCTTACTCTTGGCTGAGCTGGAACTGTCCTCTTCTCCTTTCCTCCACACCCAAGCCTTTCAGGACCTGGGCTGACTTCTGACAGGTCTGCTGCTCCCTGAGGGAAAGGAATGTCTTTTCCCCAAACTCAGGCTCAGCAACCTGCGGGACTCGGCCCAATGAATTTTACCCTCTTTCCTTGCATTATCAGTCTTTCTCTTCCTTATTTATTCTCTACCCTCTTTCTCCAAATAAACTTCAGGTTTATTTATCCCCCAAAGTAATTCCCTTGACCTAACTAATCCCTGAAATTACTCCCCAACTCTCTCTCTTTTTCTTTCCTATTTAAAAAAAGATAGTTTTTACATGTTATCTCCATTCATCCCTTAATCTCAAGAAATATTTATCATCTGTCCATTCGCAAAACACTTATCAAACACCTATCATATTTCATGCAGCATGCTAGGTTCTGGGAGTGTGAAAACTCTCATGACCTTGTCCTGAACACTAAACTCTGCTCTATGGAAAACAAGGTCATTTCTCAGTTTTCATGTCTTTTTAGTTCTCTGTCTACAACACTGAACATTGCCGGTCATTTCTTCCTTTACAATTTCCTCCCTCAGAGTTCAAAGCACTGCATTACTCTAGTTTCCTTCCTCCGTTTCTGAGATATCCTTCCATGGCCCTTAAACTAGCCCTACTTTTTAATTTCATCCATGAAAATACAGCATTCCCCCAGGCCCTCTTTTCCTTCCTTTCTAAATTCTCTCCTTTGTGACCCTACCCACTAGCACAGCTTTTATTAGCATCTCTGTGCAAATTAATCACAAATGCTTGCTTCAGACAGGAATAACACACCCAATGTTCAATGGTCTTTTAGAAATTTTAATCTGAGCATATTCAGATTAAATGAGGTATACTGCTTCTACCTCAAACACATGTCAATTCACCTCTGTCATCAGAATCAGTCTTGACTCCCCCTTCTCAATTTGTTACATGAAGACTACAGTTCTGCCCATGACTCAACCTTGACTTCAGTCCTCCTGTGTCCTCCTCAACCCTCAACCCTCATCATCCTCAGGTTTCAGAATGTCTGTAGCTCTCACATGGATGCCAATCTCTCCTATTGAGTCACTGCTGCCAAGTAGTGTCCTAGAGACCCTCTTTAACGCGTCTCCAATATATTGAACACAGCACTGACAACTCGGTAACAGATCTCTACAAGTTTTTAAGCTTTTTCTCCCCCTATTTCTCACACAGATTGTAACCCGTGCCCAGATGGCTGTTTTCTGGTTCTTTCCCGAACACTATGTGAGTTTCTGCATTTACGCTCCTGTCTTTGTCCTCCTGTAGCTCCTCGATCCACCACAATTTCCTCTTCCTCAGTGTCATTTTTCCTGCTTCCTGAACTGAAAGTCATTGCTCCGTACACGGCCCTCCCCATGACTTGGCTCCGGTGCCCCACTTTATCTCCTCCGTGGTTATGTGCTGTCTCCCATTCTTCCAGCCAGTTTTTTTGTGGGAGCTGATCAGATGTTATTACCATCACGCCCCCACAGCTTACTTTTGATTAATACATGGGTTCTCTTTTTATCTGTAAAATAAAATGCTAATCTTCCTTTCTTTCCTCATCAGTAGTAGATATTCCTCCCTGTTAAATGTGAAGCTTCCGAAGGTACATAGTCCTGTAGATGAAAAGTGAGGCAGAGTTTCCTTCCTTGGGGATAAGGCAGGACATAAAAATGTTTTAAAGACAGAACATTTTTTATAGGAGTCGGGTTACTGACCCAGAGACCTAGCCAAATTCCTATTCAGGTAATTCACTCCTATTCCCCTAATGCCTCTGCTATTTCAGTTGAGTAATGCTGCCTCTTCATTCCCTGGCCCGAGAAGGAATATGATGTACACCATGAAACAGCTGCGACATGCCACTGGGGATGGCAAGACTTTCTGGGCACAGGAGTCCCCGAATGTCCCTTGCCCACAGTGCAGAAGTACTGTGAGACCCAAAGAGTGAACGTCTTAAGATCTTTGAATGAAAGATACTAAACACGCGTTAGTGCAAGCTACAAAGATCTTGCCAAGACTCGTTTCTCACTCGTCCTTCCCTTTTCCCCTTAAACTTGTTGCAGGTCTGAATAAATCAGTGACATGTACACTGATGTGAACATGAAGGAGAAATTGTCTTTCCACAGCTAGGTGCTATTTTTAAAACTGACCAGTGTGGTTCACTATATATTTCTAATATTTGTGTTTCAAAATCTGAAGTTATTTGGTTCAGATTATTTCCAAACATATAACCTAAAGCCTCCTACCTAAAACAATTTCTTTTACATTTGTAAAAAGTGAGGACATAACTCCATTTTTTAAAAAATCATCATTTTTAAATGATGATTATTTTAAAAGATCTAAAACTATCTGATTTAAAATTATCTCTGTGACCACGTAGCCAACCCTATTCATGCCTCAGAGTCCTCTCTTCCTCATGTCTGTCCTGGCAGACTGTACACATTGTGATTATCAGTACAAACTGGAGGATGTAGTTAGTGCTATAAGCAATCCAGTACTTGGTTCTCTGTCAACAGAAGATATTATTTCTTTTTTTTCTTTCAAATAGACTTAAATAAGATTAACAAATTTTGTTTGTTTTCCCTTTTCCTGATCATACAGATGTATAGGGAATGGAGGGCCAAAGTCAACCCCAAAATTAAACAAAAGTAAGTCTTAATCCTATTTATAGGAGCCAAATAGTTGTCTCACACAGGTTGTTTTCCTGTAATTCTATTAGAGTGAATATGGTCTGCAATCAGGAGATCTACATTTAGCAAGTAGGAGCAAACTTTGACCCTCACATTCTGTTTATAGTCTGGAATTAGGATTTTTCCCAACCTGATTTTCTAATGACTATTCCAACCTTGAGTCACTATTTTTGGAGACAACAGAAGACTTTCAGCTCTACTTTTAAAGCTCCCACTTCAACTAAAAAAAAAAAATTGTCCTACTAATAATATATATGAATATATTAAGTGTAGCAATGACTTTTTGCCTTTGAGCCACAAGTTATGCAGTCTGTAATATTACTAAACCAGGGGAGATCTTACATATTAATTTTTTTTATTATTGCTAAAAACTTTTGAAAACAGGGCGAATAAATGCATGGCCAAGCCTAGCTAAAGAGGCTAAATATTTAAAGTTGTCTTCTAAGCGAATAGAAGATTTTTCTCTTACTTAAGTCATGAGAACAAAGAAGTGACTATTTCCAACAACCATCTTGTGCTAAATTGTGAACTGTATCATAGAATTAATCTCACAGTATATTTTTGAGCTTTTCTTTAATAAAATAAAAAGGCAATTGTTGAGTGTAGTGTATGTAAATCTCACTGATAAAAGTTCTGGGTACAGGGTGGCACCTGTGTCTCAAAGGAGTAGGGCGCCAGCCCCACATACCAGAGGTGGAGGGTTCAAACCTGGCCCTGGCCAAAAAAAACAAAAACAAAAACAAATTCTGGGTACCTAAATGTGTAGGTACCCTAACCCTAACCCTAATCATAAGATGAAATAACTTGAGAGTCATTTATTCCTTCACTTATTCAATAATCATCTGTGGTGGGTGCCAGGCACTATTTTAGACACTGAGCATTCAGACAGTAAATAATAGAAATACCACTTTTATAGATGTCTTACTTTAGGTTTTGAACAGAAAGCTACAAACTTTTTTTTCAACTTTTCAACAGTCATTAATCTAATATTGCAACTGCAGGAACTAGCTTTTCTTGTTTATAAAATACAAACAGAAATCTCTAGAGCATTTTTAACACACTGGTTGACTAAAAAATCTGTAATTATCCTCCAGTCCTTTATTTTCACTTAGTCACTCTTGTTTTTTTTATTGCCCCAAGGCCCAATAAAACAATGCAAGGTTGATAAGAAGTAAATTATTTCTCTCTTGTCAGCTGTTCATTTCTAAGAATTCAGTGCTGTAAAATCCCACAATCTACCTTATTTAATACCATCCAGCAGATCTTGCCACACTAAACAATTCAGTGGAAGAAAAACTTCCCAACTGTCTTTGCCAATTTTTGTGTGCTTTCATGAAACTAGACATATTAAGTCAATATCAAGGTTAGAAAGTGTTTGCCTCAAGTTCATTCTTTAGTATAACAGCACTTCCAACTGTCTTGTTTCTAATGAACATTTTTTTCATAAAATCTTATTGTATTCTTTTGTGTCAAAACTAGTTCTTTTAGAAACCCAGCTCAGACATCAGCTCCTCTAAGGAAGGTCCTCTAAGGAAAATAAAGGACTAGAGGATAAGGGTCTCTGATCAACCCTACAGTTATCTCTCCATAGCTCAGAACCCAGTAAACATTCTAATTATAAGACTTATCAACCTGTATGGTAATTTACATGACTCTGTATCTGGTCACCTTGAGAGAAAGGACCTTGTCTTTGTACTTTCTTTTTTTAATCCAGCTCCTAGCATTGTAAGCATTTTTTTGTTAAATTGAAATAGAAATTTAGAATCATGTTCCTCAACGTCGAATTTCACTAGCATAAATGTCATTGGCAGAAATTGTAAACCTTGCAGGAAACAATCTAGCAACAAGAATTTTCAGAATATTCACTCCTCTAACCCAGTGGTTCTCCTCTTTTAATATTTCCTAAGAAAAGAAATGTTTACATATAAAATGTTTTGCCAAACAAAGCTTATAGTATGTCAGCCATATCAAGAAGCAAAAATTAAAACAAAAGAAACATTAGCAAAACTAAAATGACTAATTTGTGTCCTCACTCAGTGAACTCAGCTATTAAGAATTCAAAAGATGTATAAAAACATAGGGAAATCTTATAATAAGTAAAAAGGCAAGACACAAAATTATATATTTTAATCCAATATTCCGACAAATTTAGAAAAAGAAAGAAATACGACACAATGTTAATAGTTCTTATATGGGGGAAAAAAACGATGAATATGGGCTTCATATTCAAAATTCTATAATCAGAATGTATTATTTTGATATAATTATTGACAATATATTTATATAATAAAGATATATTTTAAATGGAATAAATAATTAAGATCTACGGCCAGAGTTTATAATTCCCTCTATACAACACATATTGTTGTATTCAATATAAAAACATATGAAATTCACTTTATTAAAGTAATAAAAGATTTATCATGGATAAAGTTTCTACAAAATGGTCAAAATATATAACTGCACTAATTTCCCAAATCACTTTTGCCACTATTACTAAAGCTTTAAAGTCACAGTTTAAAAATATGATTAGGAGGCTTTTATGAGAAGAATATTTTCTAATATGTCAAATACATGTATTAGAATATATATTAGAAATATATCTCTAATTTACTATGTACTATAAGCACCATAAAGCTACAGAATAATGAAATCCCCAGTTCCATGTCCTGCAACATAGCACACAAGAAAAGTGCCCTTGAGAAGGGGACACGAATAAGTGCTTTTCAACATGCGTTCTGTTCTAAGAGCCTTCTGATATTGAAATAAATATATTTTCCTTTTACCAAACTTTTGAATTGACTAACACAACAGATGTAACAGCTGGCCACTAACTGCCTTTTCTAAAATATCAAATAATGACTGGTGTGGTGGCTCACGCCTGTATTCCCAGCACTTTGGGAGGCCGAGGTGGGTGGATTGCCTGAGCTCACAGGTTCAAGACCATCCTGAACTAGAGCAAGACCCCATCTCTAAAAATAGCTGGGTGTTGTGGTGGGCACCTGTAGTCCCAGCTACTTGGGAGGCTGAGGCAAGAGAATCGCTTGAGCCCAAGAGTATGAGGTTGCTGTGAGCTGTGATGCCAGGGCAGTCTACTCAGGGTGACAAAGTAAGACTCTTTCTCAAATAAATAAGTAAATAAAACATAACAAAATAAAATATCAAATAATCTCAAACCAAATTACATCCATAATTTGTATATCCAAAACTCCATTAAACATCACTAAAATGCTTTAAAAATCAACTTCATCAAAAGAGAAATGAAAAAGTAGGCAATCAGCTACCTCTGTAGGATGGATCAAAATTTTTAAATATTGTAATGATGACGTGAGTCTGGCATTATTCAAGTAGTGCTGATAGACAGACCATGAAAATGCTACCTCTCAATAACATGCTTCCAGGAAACTATATACATAGTAAATCACTACTGAGGGTTAGAAAGTGTTTGCCTTATATTCATTCTTTAGTATAACAGCACTTCCAACTGTCTTGCTCGTAATAAACATAAAACTTGCACTTTATAATATGTGCTATGGCCAGGCGCAGTGGCTCACACTTATAATTCCAGCACTTTGGGAGGCGGAGGTGGGCAGATCTCCTGAGCTCATGAGTTAGAGACCAGCCTGAGCAAGAAAGAGACCTCATTTCTAAAAATAAAAAATAGCGGGGAGTTGTGGCTGGCACCTATAATTCCAGCTACTTAGAAGGCTGAAGAAAGAGAATCGCTTTAGCCCAAGAGTTAGAGGTTGCTGAGCTATGATGCCAGAGTACTCGTCTTGGGGAGACAAAGTAAGACTGTGTGTCTCAAAAAAAAAAAAAAAAAAAAAAATGTGGTAAGAAAACAAACACAGAGAAATGAAATAAAAATTTGCAAGTGGTTGCTCAAAAAATTACTAGACTATATAACATTCTTTTCAATAAAGCAGAATTTTCATCAGGGAAATTATGAAATAATTTGTGAACTGGAAATTAATTATGTAGTTAGTATATACCATGTAACCTGAAGCCTGAATGTTCATTTAATTTACCAGTCATAGGGAGAAGCATACACTGATTTTAAGAGACAGAATTTCATATGGTCATTCATTCACCTGTCCCATCATTTAACAACTGCTCACAAGTATCTGCAATATTGAAATTACTGTGCTAAGCACAGATTGAAAAGTAAGCTAAGCAATGTCCACAAGATACCAGAAAGCGGAACATATATAACTGCAATACAAATGTGGCAAGCTCCATATAAAAAATATAAAAGATCTATTCAAAGGACAAAGAATAGGTACGGTGGCTGTGGCTCAAGCAGCTAAGGCACCAGCCACATACACCTGGGCTGGTGGGTTTGAATCTACCTCGGGCCTGCCAAACAACAATGACGGCTACAACCAAACAATGGGCATTGTGGTGGGCACCTGTAGTCCCAGCTACTTAGGAGACGGAGGCAGGAGAATCACTTGAGCCCAGGAGATGGAGGTTGCTGTGAGCTGTGATGTCACAGCACCCTACCCAGGGCGACAGCATGAGGCTCTGTCTCAAAAAAAAAAAAAAAAAAAGGACAAAAAATAAAGAAAAAAAAATACTCTGGCTAGAGGAGGAAAGGAGGGCTGGGACCGGACCAGATATCAGAATATCAGAGCCGCTCATGGAGGAGAAAGCACCTGAAGTGGACCTTCAGAGAGGGAACTTTGTGACAATACTAGGTGTCCTCATTCTACTAGAGGGTGGAGCTGGAACTTCCTTCCTCTGAACAAGCTGCTTACTTTTTCTGGATGACCATTTTCCCCTTCTCTACCAGACTCATTTAACTTATTCAAAATACAACCGGACACTTAAATCTCTGCAGGAAACCTTTCCTGATACCAATCTCCCTGAGCCCATAGCTGCACTCCCTCAAAAGCCCTGTGCATAAGTCTATTACAGCTCTCACCAACTACTCTATTTACCAGGCCATTATCCACACTCGTAGACCAGGTAATATTTGGGGACAAAATCTCTTTCACCTCTCTATCCCTAAAACTTATCAAGCATGCTTGAAAGCCTAGGACAATTAGGGCACCAAGCCCAGGAGGAAGAAATGGGTGAGAACGCTGAAGACGGGCAGAGTGGGAGGCTATATTAATAATGAATTCAGCAGAAATTCGAATCCAGAATATTGCCTCTGCATACCACAAAGGTGTTTATGTGCCACTGAAACATCAAATTTAAATTAAAGACTAATGGCATAATGAGGCATATTTCAGCGATCTGTCACTTTTTTATAAGACAAAATTAAAAAACGAATAAATTTTCACATACTATATTTACATTTAATAAGTTAGAATTACATAAGTCATCTTGTCTTATTTCAATGTGCATACATCAAAATTGTTGAAATATCTTCAAACAGACATAAGCATTAAATAACTTCCTGTTACTCAAAAATTCCACATAATTTAAGCCTCTCCTGGACCTTAAGGGAGAAAGTAAAATTAAATACTAATATATGAGAAGTAACATATTTTATTCCATGTTATGCACATAGCACACAAAATAAACTATAGTTGACTTAGATAATGACAGCATAGATTTTCCATCCATAATTGACTAGTCAACTGAGATCCACCCGTCAATTAAAAAACACCAGGGTATGGAGAAATAAAAAGAGGCTTTTCTCATAAAACAGGGAGGAGAGTGATCAACTCTTGGAAAGATGTAAGGAATGAAGATTAACAAGGAACAGGCAAGTAGCTTTAAAAGTAGAAGGAATGTTCTAGTTACTAAGTGGAGATTTATTGGGGGATTATTATTTCTGAAATAAATATGATAATTGCATCTATCAAATTTTATCTAATAAAAAATTTGAAAATCCCTATGTAATCATTCTAACTAAAGACAAGTAGGGAACCTTTGGTAAAATAATTAACTGCACATAAATATTATATCACAATATATTACCTGTGTATTACCTTTATAATGCTTACTGTGCCTTATTTTTCCAACCAACATATAACTTGACAATTCATGTTTTTTTAAATTTCCACATTTTTATATGAATTCAACACACAAAACAGTGTTGTTCACGAAGAAACTTTAAAGCAACATAAATTCGTCTTCCATTCTTCACTGGGCAAGCAAGGTAAATCAGAACAGTCAACGGATTCCCGGGTACATTTCTCTGGGCTTTGGTGAAAGGGCTGAGTCTTTCTTTCTTGTAACAAGTATGCCCTTTAGAAGAAGTACTCTACGGAACTTACTGTATAGTAAGAAGGTTTTAACCAGTTAACAAATAAGTTTACTAAAACACATCTCTTCTTTAACCATTTCCTACCATTTTTAATAAAATTGTTCACTATATTGTTTTCCTTCCAGAAAATTGTATTAAAGGGGCTGTCTGAAAGTACAATTTGCTTTTATGTTACTGCAACAATTAAAACACTATCTTCTCTCATAAGTTGGATCTCTAACTATATTTCCCCAAAGAAATACTCAATTCCCTACTTTGCAATGGGAATGTAAAATGTATAAGGCTTAGGCCTTTTATGAAGGGCTAGGAAGTTAAGCTTAGTCAATCACATACAGGTAAACAGAGAAAGATTAAGGTAAGTTCTTTCTAACAGCTACTAATGGGATGTGATGCTGGAGAGAGACAGACTTTAGAGCCAGAGAAAACTAGGTTTAAATTCTGACTCTACAACTTATTAATGTTAACAAGAGCCTCAGTTTCCTTTTCTCAAAAATAAAGATAATATTGTTCATCTGGGAGGCTGCACATGGATTAAATAAAACAAAGTGTCTTATAAACACCTGTTGTCACTGAAAAAGTGCTCTTGAAACAATGGCTGTTACTACTTATATTTTTCTAAATTCTTATTACTGACAAAGATGGCATTATTGATTTTCATATTCATAAATAGAGTTCTAGGGAGTTAAAATGAGATTGTAAAACCAGGAAAGGGATTCAGGTAACTAAAAAATATTAAGGTTGACATTGTTCTATGATTGCATAGAGTAATAACCATAGTTAAGAGATTTAAAAACCAAAGCAAACAAACAACAAAGCTGTCCTCTTTCCTCAGTTTCCCAGTCCTGGAGTAAGAGACAGATTATGACAGATGAAAGGTTTATGATTTCTCCTTAAGCATTGCTATATCTATCTTGCCTAGTCTCAGAGAAATTCTGTCATCTAAGGAATGTTTATGTCATTTAAATTAATTTTATTCTAAAACTAACTGTTAATAATTTAGACAAATTTATCATAGGAATAGAAATGATATTTTCATTATAATTAGATATACAAACTACCTGGACATCTGAACAACTTCCTCAAATTTGTTAGGGGAGTGCTTAAGCCCCCACCTGAATTATGGCTTTCTAAATTTCCTTAAGCCCATACCCAGTGAAAACCTTCCTCCCTAAGCAGAAATAAACTTTTCCTCCTTTGAAGGTCCACGTACTTTATTCGTGCTAGCCCTAGAACACCAATTAATATCTTCTACACTGTCTTTTGTATAGATAGACTTTATTTTTCCCAACACTCTGTCCATGGTAATCATTCAATATTTATTAAATAAATACATATAAAGTCACAGGTAAATGTGCTCAATAATCTACGAAATGACTTGAAAGATAAGTTACTACTATAAAGATACTATGTTCTAAAGTTAAAATACTGCTAATACTCCATTTAATGAATCAAAGCGCTGCTTACTAAATAATATTATAACTTAAAATCTTTAACACATCCTCCTATGTAAACAATAATTAAATAATTGATGGCCAATAATTTATAAGAATACTATACACACTATACCCTAATAGAAGGAGAGAGACTTGTGTTAAAATATATATGTGTGTGTATATATATATATATATATATCACCTAAGTCTTAGACACACTGTGAGTAAGCCTCCATATCAATTTTTAAAAATGACTTTTAAAAATAAATTAAAATTCTAGGCCAGGCGCAGTGGCTCATGCCTGTAATCCTAGCACTCTAGGAAGCCAAGGCAGGTGGACTGCCTGAGCTCACAGACTGGAGACCAGCCTGAGCCAGAGGGAGACCTCATCTCTAAAAATAGCCAACCATAGTGGTGGGCACCTGTAGTCCCAGCTACTATGGTGGCTGAAGCAAGAGAATCTCTAGAGTCCAAGAGTTTGAGGTTGCTGTGAGCACCGTGGCAATCTATTGACAGTGACAAAGTGAGACTCAGTCTCCAAAAAAAAAAAAAAAAATTAAAATTCTAGTTAACAAAACAAGTTAAATCCCCAAGTAAAACCTAGTAAACATGTGATTTCTAGTAATTAATAATTATTGACATTAAAAGGTCCCATAAATGGGAAATTTACTATGAAATTTTAATTTTTATATTTTTATCCAATATTTCAATAGAAATGGAAAGTATTAATCTAATTGTATAAACACTCAAAGGTTTCTGGGTCCTCATCTCACACGGTCCAGTGGAGTCTGATACTCACTTTACATATCACAGTGAGGTATCTGATCACCACATTCTTTGTTAGGTTGGTCTTAATGAGGCCAGAATACAGAATAGGTTTTTATTATTCCGGAAATGTGGATATACATTTTTATTATTTTTGTCTCCTAACTGGTTTTAAATACCAATAATATTCCCATTTACCAAAACAAGAAAATAAACATCCAATATCAAGGCTTAAGTAAGAACGTAAATATGACTAAATGTAAGTAAAGGACACAAAACAGCAAGGATGACACATGCCCTGTCCATGCCCCCAAAACGAAGGATTGTGGAGATTCCACGTGCAAAACTAAAAATGATTTACCAATTCCTTCTTAAAAACGTGATTCTAGCCAAGAAACTTTCATATATTCATTTGTCTAAAATTTTTCAAATTGTTAAACCAATATTCAGAACAATTTGTTTCATCTATATGGTTTCAATTCTATTTCCAATTCAGGACAAATAACTATGAAGTTGAACAATTACAGTAATGTCTTGCCTACCTGGATGCAAAAAAAAAAAGTAATAAAAGTTAGTTTTTGACATGTCTTTTATGACATTAAAAAGAAAAAGATTACTTAGGGATAGTTATAGAACACTTAGATTTTTCATGGCTGAGACTTAATTTTGTATATATGGTCAAGTTGTATAAAGTCGTGATTCATTTTCTACTAATATCAAGAATTCAGGAATGAACACAACTAATAAAATCAAAGAATATCAAAATGATTTAACTGCATTATATTTGAAGTTTTACAGAAATATAAAATGAAGCCCCTTTCAACTTTGGCAATGTAGAAGAGATAAAATATAGTTGTAAACAACATACCTTTTTCAAGTTTATATTGTAATATATTCTATTTTATGAAAACAGTGACTTGTCCCAGATTCTGTGTTATAATAACTAGTTTCTAATGATCAAGAAATATACAAGAGGCTCAGTGCAGTTACCCCACCTGTATTCCTAGCACTCTGGGAGGCAGGTGGATTGCTTGAGCTCAGGAGTTCAAGACAAGCCTGAGCAAGAACCAGACTCCTCTCTAATAAAAATAGAAAAACTAGCCACTAGCCAGATGGTGTGGTGGATGCCTGTAGTTCTAGCTATTCAAGAGGCTGAGGCAAAAGGATCAATTGAACCCAGGAGTTTGAGGCTGCTGTGAGATATGATGACACAAGGAAACTATTCAGGGTGGCAGAGGGAGACTTGGTCTCAAAAAAAAAAAAAAAAGGAAAAAAGAAAAGCAAAGAGAAGAAGAAAGAACAAAAAAGAGAAGACACTGGAAGATGAATGTCAAGAAACCATTATTACCACAGAGAATATTTTACCTCTGGGAGGCTTCAAAATATAAGATAAATCACTTGGACTATTTCTTAAAACAGCTGCTCTCAGAGCCATCAGTTGTGGATTCTACGCTGTGATCACAGCTCTTCACTGACTTCATATACTGTGACAAAGCTGCTTACAGTTCTACACATGTCAAAATAGACAGAATATTGAAACAGCAGAGCAAACTGACATCTGTTAAGGACTAACCTAACAAAATGTTTGGGATCCAAATGGGATCATTTCTAACTCTCAAGATGAAAACATGAGGCAAGCATTCTATTATCATGATTCACCATTTATTAAGCATGCTCTCTATTCCTATGTAACAAAATAACTTTATAGAAGACGTAAATTACATATATGTTTATAATACCAAATGTCTGGAATATTTCTATACTGTTTTTTATTTTCACAGAAGCCACATTATATATGATGAATGTACGTATCTACCTGCTGAGTACCATAAAATGAATGTTCTTTCTGTGCACGCACAGGCTAACACAAAAGGTGAGAAATTCTTCAATTGACTCTGAGTTCCCCAAATATGGTGTATGTGACTAACAGCTGAGAGGACAAGCAACTAAAACTGTCTGCTGGAAATCCTTAAAATCTAGGCACAGAGAAATGCCTGGGTGACAGTATAGTTGGATGTGCAAATTTATGCAGGAATGTAGCCAAATTTTTGGTAATTCCCTCCTGGTCTTAGATTAATTAACAATGGCCCTTTCTTTTCCAGTTGTAATGTTATATTTAAAGACATCAGTTGAGTTGAAGGACCTGCCTGGTCTTTAAAACAAGTAGGCTTAAGGCGTAGAGTTACCTATGCATAGAATTTCCAATAATACAAACAAAAATTTGCACAAAATATTACATGTTCCACAAAACTGCTGTACACCACTCTCAAAAATTATTACCTTCGTAAAAAATAAACATGCTATTTTGCATTTCATTCTATAGTTCCTTTGAATATACTCATTATTTTTTAATTATGCTGTAAAAATGACTTATTTGGATCATTAGATTCTCAGAAAGAAGTGTTGTTAAAAGAATTCTTATTTTAAAGTAAACGCTCTTAATACACAACAGATTATTTTTAGTATTTGCTTGTTCTTAAAGTAAATTCTGTACTTAACTCCTTTACAAAGCACCTTGCGCTGAGCCTCTTCTGTGTCCTTTTCGATATGTGGGATGTCATATCAAAAAATGAAAGCATGGTATTTTTTCTTCAAGAATTATAATTTGACATGAGTATAGATGTCATTACACATTCGAAGGTACAAATATCCTAAAGACACCAGCAAAAACATTGCAGGGAAGGAAGGAAAAGCCTGTCTTCTAACCCTTCACCCTAACTACTTGTCCCAAATGTGGAGTAATTACAATCAATAAATCCAGAAGGGAAAAGAAGGCTTGGTGTGGCAGCAGAAAGAACTCTGGTTCTTTGAAATAGAGTATGAACAGGTGAACACAGTCAACATTGAGAAAGTGGGAAATGGGAAGTGGTCAGGGAGGAAAAAAGGCCATCAGACTGGAGAAGACTGACCCTAAACACAGACTGAAGGCCAAAAAGAGTAAAATGTATCTGAACAGGTGGGAGTGTATCTGTCATCTTGGTGTACGGAGTAGGAACTAGGATGAGTGAAGAGGGATAACTGTAACAGAGGAAGTTAGTAAAAAATTGAACCACTAGACTGATTGGAGTGTAAATGTCAAATCGCTGAAAGATGTGAAATAGGTGTTGTAACATTCCCGAAAGAAGCCAGGCTCACATCATTGCCAAAGTACCTAGCACACAGGAGGAAGCAATATAAGCACTGAAAGAATCTGACTACACATTTGCATTTCTCTTTTTCTTTCTTTTCTTTTTTATTGAGTAAAATGTCATTTACACTTTAACAACTCCTTTCATTCTCAAAACCTTCCTGTGGAGTAGAGACTAACATGGGAGCTTGATTCGCATAACACGTTTCTCATTAGTTTTCATACCATGATTCAAGGGTGCTGGTTATTTCAGCATATAGATCTTCCTTAGAATCACATTAAAATCAGATGAAGGAAATTACAAGAAAATGCCATTCAAACGAATAAGCTGAAATGCCAACCTAAACCTAAAGTGTAGGTTAAAAACAGAATTTGCAATAAATATAGAAAACCAATCACAGCAGAGACCAAAAAGCAATGATGCCAGTACGCCAGGAAGAACTTCTAAACAGACATATTGAACGAGGAAAACTAACCCAAATGGAATTTCTTTTCTCATTACTTAAAATAAACCAGGTCACTGAGATGGGTTTACACTGTGATATTTTGTTCATTTTAATTTCATTTTTATTTCATCAAACCATAAATTCCCATGGAAATACCTTAGACACGTGTCCACAATAATTGGAATGCCTCACATAGCAGTATAAGTACTTTTACATGAATTCAACAAAATAGAAAGAATGCAGTGAGATCCCTCCAAGTTTTTTGCTTATGTCAACAGCTACTTTATGAGTATGAATTATTTCTGTGGCTATAACTGCATGTGTAAAAAACATTACATGAATCTGTGTAAAGCCTTAATGCAGAAGACCAAGTAAAGGTCTGAACTACACACAGAAACATCAAAATCAAGCTTAACTTCCTAGAATATAACAATCCTAAGTTTTTTCTTCTCAAAGCCATTACTGTTAAATATACCTTGATGAATTAAGTTCAAGTGTAACTACAATTGAAACATATGATTCAACTGAGCTGTGACCCATTTTCTTCTCAAAAGCAAAAGGGAATTATGACAGTTGTGAGACTTATATTTTTCCATGCCTATGTACTTCTAAAAGTTATTTTACACCAGAGCTAAAAGCAAAATGCACTTAAATGATGATTATTTGCTTTAAAATACAGTGATTTATGCTACTGCTCATGGGGCAGATAGAATTTTAATAACAATTTATTCAATAATAATTATATTTGCTCATGTATTTCTAAACTGGACAGCCCAAGAAGCATTCAGGAAGGAAATAATCTTAATATGTAATATGATACCTAAGTCTAAAATTGAATAACTACATGATATATTTACCAACAACAGAACCAACACGATAAATACAAAATTAACATATATGTGGTTAAAAATACCCACCCCTAGCCGAAAGCTTTTTGGTGTTGATAATTTTGGCAGCATATTCTTGTCCCGTAGAGATTTTCATACATCTTCTCACCACTGAGAATGCCCCCCTGGAAACCAATAATTAGCAAGTCATCAATACGATCAGATCTGGTATTACACTAACAATTTCCAAAATGTGAGCATTTTAAGTGATTTTAGTGAACTGTCGAATTATCAAGTGTACTACAGTAACATCCAGAAAATGAAGGACTCTTCCCGAGAACCTAGGCCTTCTTTAATGTTGAAGAATAAAAGTAAATTTTATTTAACTGGGAGCACACATGATTAATCAACGAAATGAAAGGAACTGCTAATTATGACTGCTCTTGTTTGCCTAAGAAATTTGAAAACATTTTACAATTCACACTCACACAGCACCAAATGCTGAGAAAAATCCTGCAAAGAGCAGAGCTGAGGAGCAGCAGCAAAAAATCTGCTGCCCATTATTTCAGCAGGGAAAAACAATTAATGTGCCTCCAAGTAAGTAAACACGACAATTACTTTCATTAAAATATAAATCTTGAGCACGTTTGTGTGTTTTCAACACATACTGGTATGGTGATTTCTCTATGTACCGCTTGGGCTGGGGGAGGGGAGAGATTTGAATTAAGCTGATCTTCCGACATATTCTCCATGTTTTAACCGTAGACAATATATAAATATATAATTTTCATTCCATTTAAAAATGTGTACATGTCCTGTAATTCATCCGCATAAACCCACAACATACACATAAGCGCACCCCTTTCATAAGTAAGAGCCCAAACTAGCAATAGAAGAATTGGCTTTGGGATTGATGCTACATAAATCCACGTTCATGGCTCGGCCCCCAGGTCCCTCTGCACAGGTCCTCAGTAGGTCTCTTGTCTCCTTCCTGAACATCTCCAGGTAGTTCTGCCCAGCCGAGAGCAGGGGGTGGTTTTATACAACGCTAGGCTACCCTTGGGAAGCGCTCTCCCAGTCTCCCGAGAGCTTTTTTCCGCTGCCTATATAAATAAATCCTCTGAGAACGCAAAGGTGCACGCGTAAATCCCAGAAAGAATGACGGTGAGGGAGTAATCTAGTGCAAAGAATCATAGTGCGTACGGGGCAGGGGTCGGGTTCTGTTAGGTGGCCCTTTTCCTGGACAGAACAACTACTAGATGCGAAATGGACTCTGCGCCAAGTTGAACTTTCGGCATCAATAAATATGGCACCGTCTGAGGCAGTGAGTTCTCATCCGTACGTGGGTCATACCGCCGACACGCCGGCTAAGCAGGAGGCATCTCTATTTACAGAAAACATGATCTATGTTGCATTTTACATGGGTTCTAGTTTCCTTGCCAAACACACATCCACACGCGCTCACGCACGCACACTTCTCAGGATGACAGCTACAACTGCAGAGACCATAAATTTACTAAGTCTCTCGGTGCCAGAGGGTTGGGGAGCCAAAGAAGGGGGATTATCAGAAAGGGCCACAGTCGAGGTAAGGGTCCTTCCCTTTCTGTTTCCTCCCCTTACTAACACAGCACCTTCCCCAGAGCTGACAAACCGTGGGCCCCTTCGCTCCCCTCTGGTCTTTCAAACTCCCTCGCCCCACGACCGAGGCCGGTGGGTCAGGGGCAACCTAACCCGCCCTCTGCTGGAAAAGGGGACGCGCAGATGCCGAGCAAAGGCGCTTACTTTCCGAGCTCCTCGAAAAGCTGATACTCGTCCGTGAACCTGGTGCAGGTTGTGGTCGAAGCCATCCTCGGTCCGGGCTGTGCCCTGGCTGGGAGCGCGACCGACGAGAAGCTAGCAGACGCGCGACCAACCCCGGGACTGGCCCCGCGGCGCTGTCACCCAGTGCCGCCCTCACTTTCCTCGTCCGAAAGTAGCTCGCCCGCGAGGGAGTGTGCGCAGGGGCGGGGCGGGAGGGGAGATGACCAGCAAGGGTGGCGTGGGGTCTCCTCCCCACAGTCCGCCGAGCCTCCTCCTCCTCCTCCTGCGGGCCTCGCTTTCTCTTCAGGACGTGCCACCCGCCCCTTTTCTAGCCCCTCTCCCCAAATGTAGGGGGCAAAGTACTCAAGAAGAGGGACCCGGGAAACGGAAAAACAGCCGGGCACGGGGCGAGCAGCGAGCAATTGCGAAATGATCGGCACTCGGGCAGGAGGGGTGGACGCAGAGGGGAGGGAGCCTGAGGGGACAGCGGCAGCGTGCAGAGGAGCCGAGGCCGCAGAGCCCGGAGCGGACAGGACGGTTGGAGCCCAGCGGCAGCTGTCAGCAGGCAGCGGCAGCAGGCAGGGGCAAGGGGCGCGCCGGGGCTCCGGCCGGCGTGCGCGCCCGGGGCGGGCCTCCCTCCGGTGGGCAGCGGCGGCGCTGGCAGGGCCAGGCACTTCGGCGGCCTGGCACTCCCCACTAGCCCGCGCGGCTTCAAGACGGCGCGGCGACAGAAAGAGCGCTCGGCTCGGGCGAAACCTCCTCTTCGTCCCCGGCCCTCCGTCTCCTCCCCCGGCGCCTCCTCCTGCCGCTCCCTCCGCCGCCAGCACCCCCTCCCTCGCGCAGCCCCCTCCTCGCTGGTCCCACACCTCCCTCTAGCGACTCCAACCCTGTCCCTCCACGGATCGCTCTCCCTCCTTTGGTCTCACACATAAGCACACCCGTCTAGGGAGAAACCAGGTGGAAGGTGAATGATGTGTGGGAAAGAAGCTTGAAAAGAGTTTAGGCGAATGAGGCGAAAACATCAAACCCGCAGAAAGGATCCTGCCCAAATCTGGGGCTGATAAAGCGGGAAAATGCGGGGCAACTCGTGGATGCCCCAGAGCTGCGGCCAAGGGCCAGGGGAGCCAGGGCTAGGGCCAGTCCACGCCCCTATTTGGGCACGGGACACTGGGACCTCTCTAGGCCGGCTCCGGGGCCACGCTACCCGGTGGAGCAGAGCGAGGGGCGCAGCCACTTCATCTCGTGCCGCTCAAGGTTGACAGTGCAGGGGCCGGATGTGGGCAGTTGTCTGCTGCAGATTAGCGTCCCAACCTCCCACAGCCTCCAGCTACTGTCGAGGCCCAGGAAAGCCGAACTGGTGTTCGCCACGCTGCCAGGTCCCAGGTATCTGGCGCGGGGGTTCAACCCTTCACCGCAGCCGCTTTAGCAAGGGGCGACGGCTGCCGGGGCGCCACATTTCACTTCATTTGATTGTCACCTCCCAGTCCATCTCCCTTCTCCCGCTGTTTTTTGAGCGGGGCGGCTTAGACTCTGGCAATCCCCAATGGCTTTGACTTTGGCTATGAATTAACAGAATGAGAGCAAAAACTCCGCCACTCGGCCACACCTTCCCATCGCTTCGGAGTAACTCTTCGGTAAGCTCTGTAAATTCTGATAGTAAGACGGATTCTCGCGAGATTTCCCGCTCTGCCAGTGGGGGCGGGGTAGTGGGAAGGTTGGGTGTCGGTCACGCGACCCGGAGGGGGCTGACGTCACTGGCATCACATGAACGAGTCTAGCCTGTTTCACTTTGCAAAGGGAAAAAGGAAAAGGAGAGGTCGTGTTTGCCTTGCTTGCAGGCGCAAAGATCCGGCCAGATAGTGGCAATCGAAAAACCACTTAACAGTTCAAGAATATGCCCTGCTCTTTAGCATATCTGCCATTGTTTTCAGTAAGTAGGAGAAAAAATAATTACACATTACGTTTAAATTAGGTAAATTTTTGCTGATTGCTAGAATAACTTACGGGCCTTCTTTCCAATTCTAGGTCTGTAATAAACTGTGTAATTGCAAATTTACACGCAGACCAAAAACCAAAGTGTTATGAAGGGTCTTTTCCAAATCCCTGCCTTTTGTTCTACAGGACTAGACCCTAAAAATCTTACACTTTTCTTGCAGAATTGTTCATCATGGACAGCTGAAAGATAAAAGATAACTTGCAGTAAAAGAATCTGAGATTTAATGGTATTTGTTGCTTGCTCTCAGAGGCTGCTATTAAATACTAAATTAATTTATGAATTTTTAACTCTTATTATGACACAATTATACATGTTTTGATTCCCGGCCACGAAAAGGAGGAATAACTTTGTGTAAAATGTAGTGACACATGAAAAAGATGATAACAAAAACTTTTCAAAGAAATATGGCGTGTAAATGTTAATAATTGGACTGCAAAATTTTAAAAAATGATTTGGCTAAACATTTTTAATATACAACTTAAGTATTTAGCAACATGGCTTCCAGTTATAATGAACCAATTTAATATTCTGCCCTGAATCTAAAAAAGAAAAGGAAAAAATAAAATTAAAGCAATAAATAACAGTAATATAAAAATTTTACAGCTAGGGAGAAAATTGTTGCTTAAATATTCAAGTAATGAAATCTAAACACAGTATTTATCTCATTTAAAATACCAATAATTGTAAATGGTTATGATAATTTTGCAGCACAATAAAGGAAACATAACTGAGTTTTAATACTGATGTATCACACAACAAATGTGTACTTTTTTTTTTTTTGAGACAAAGTCTCACTTTGTGGCCCTTGGTAGAGTGCCTTAGCATCATAACTCCAGCAACCTCAACTCTTCAAGTGATTCTCTTACCTCAGCCTCCCCAGTAGCTGAGACTATAGGCTCCAGCCAAAACACTCAGCTGTTTTTAGAGTCGGAGTTTAGTTAAGGCTGGTCTAGAACCCAGGTCTAGAACCTAGAGCTCAGGCACTCCACCTGCCTGCATTCCCAGAGTGCTAGGATTACAAGTGTGAGCCACCTCACCCAGCCTCAAAGGTGTACTTTTTTTGTGCAGACACTGCTTAATTTATATTTGCTGTTCTTTGATCTGTAGATGGTACTAATTTTCCCCTATAACATATTTTTCCTATTTAAACAGATATTCACAGTTATTTCTAATTACTAAGTATTTTCTTTCTCTCCCTGTTTGGCTACTTGGAATTAAAAATTGCAAAACTTCAGTAGTGTCACTCAGAAAGGGCAAGTTTCTAACACTTAGTTTAACAAAAGCAGATAGTAACATTCGTTGATTTCTCTTGGTACAATGTTACAAGATAAGAAACAATGAAGAGATACTGTTATCTCTATTGCTCCCAAAGTGCAGAATCTGAGACAAGGACATATAGAAAGGGGGTTTATTGAGGCAGTACTTCCGGGGACAGAGATAATGTTGAAGAGAAAACTCATCCAATGACACCTGCTAAAGCATGGTAAGGCAGAATTTAATCAGGTCTATCCCAGTAGGTAGAGGGGACTACTGCCAGGAGGTTTTGCAATAGGGGAGAGAGATTGGGCTCAACCCCAAATGCAAAAAAAAAAAAAAAAATTGACACCTGTGGCTCAAAGGGGAGGGCGCCAGCCCCATATGCTGGGGAGGTAGCGGGTTCAAACCCAGCCCCAGACAAAAGCTGCAAAAACAAAAAAAGAAGAAGAAGAAGGAATTTATAGCCAAGGTCAGGGCCAGGAGAGTAGGGAGAGATTGGTGGATGAAAAATTACTAAAAGGAAACATCAGGATGAGGGAGTATTCTGTCGAAGCTAACCTAATAGGATCCTTGCTGAAGTCAGGCTGGAGGATTCTTGAAGAAACAACATAGCAGGTGTAGGAGTCAAGGGAAAACTTCCCCTTTGCCCTCTGAGCTTCCCTGAAAAGTCAACTCTCAAAAGGGTGGTTAATAAGAGAAAAGCCATATAAACTTTACAAGCCTTCAGAATAAAGATGCAAAGATGCAGAGGATTGTCTGTTTTTATCCTCATGTACAACAAAGTATGGGCAACCTGTCAAAACCTGACTGGACAAAAAGGGTATTACCTCTTGCTAATAAACTGAATGAGGAAACCCAGGAACATGGGTCAGGATTGTTCTTTGAGCGTGCATTTCTTCCCTCTGGGTATTAGGGCAGGATCCTCTCTGGAATGGAGATCTTATGACCTCCCATCAAACAAAGTAGGTCAGATAATTTCTTTATGGCCACTTTTAGCACAGAAAGGTGGAGTTAAAGTTTAAGTATTATTTTTAGGTTTTTGGCTGGCTTTGAGGGGAAAGGATTCCAGTTTTTATGACCCACCTTAGGGAAAAGGGATTCTAATTTCTATGGCTGGCCTCAGGGGAGAAAGAGACCAAGAGACAGGAAGGTGGGAGAAAGTCAGAGAAAAACTTGGGCTTCTGAGCTCTTCCTTTAGGGTATTGGCCACCACTGCTTTTCACTTGGGTTCAGGCGGTTGGCCACGCCTCTCCGGAGGATTTCCTCTAAAGAAATATAATGTGTCTCTTCCAAGTATACACATCATTATTAGCTCCTCATATAGCCTTTTAAAACGTTCAAAATCATTAGTCCATCCTTCAAGACATTTCCAGGTCTAGGTGCTGCTTAATTTCATACTTATCCTTTGTCTCCACTTCATACCGTAATTCCTAAACATTTCTAGAATTATCTAGCACTTGTCTCCATTTTGCATCACCAACATTCTAGACCAAACCAATTTTCTCTCCTATTGGCTGAAACTACCCCAGTAACTGCACGAATAGCTGTGCTATCCTTCATCTCCCACATATAGCTGAAAGAATCATCATCTTTTGAAAACAAATTTGATCCCATAATTCCTTTGCTAAAATATTTCAGTCAATTCTCTAATGATCTCAAAATAGAGACTAAAATCCTTCATAGTTTCAAAAGCTCTCCAAAATCTCTTGCTTTTTCTTACATCTTATTGAAGAAGAGTTTCCTATCCTCAAGTGAATAATATATTTTCCCATAATATTGTTATGCTTTCTATTGTTAGTATTTTAACCTGTCTGAAATTTATTTTGTAAATGATCGGAGGCAGGGGTCTATTTGTTTTTTTTTCCTCAAATGGGGATAACTTGTTTTGCCAATGCATTAACTGAAAAGTCCATCTTTTCCGACTTATTTGAAAGACCTTTTTCTCTTAAAAAAAAAATCATAAACTCATTTATTCATGAGATTGTTTCATTATACTTTAATATGTTCTATTTATCTATTTCTCTATTCCTTTGACAATACTCTTCTCTTCATTAGCTTTAGAGGAGGGCAGCCTCTCTCTCATCCTTCATTTTCTTTTTCTTTTTTCTTTTTTTTTTTTTTTTTTTGAGACAGAGCCTCAAGCTGTCCCCCTGGGTAGAGTGCTATGGCTTCACTGCTCACAGCAACCTCCAACTCCTGGGCTCAAGCGAGTCTCCTACCTCAGCCTCCCAAGTAGCTGGGACCACAGGCGCCTGCCACAATGCCCAGCTATTTTTTGGTTGCAGCTATTATTGTTGTTTGGCGGGTCCCGGCTGGATTTGAACCCGCCACCTTAGGTATATGTGGCTGGTGCCTTAGCCGCTTGAGCCACAGGCGCCGAGCCTCATCCTTCATTTTCAAAAGTTACCTTTTCCTTAAAAGCAATATCTTAGATTTTAAATCGCCTCTGTCAAAAGTTGAAAATTATTTTGTCATCATGTAAGGGCCAATGGCAAGGATTCACTATATGCTATAGATCAAATAGATAGTACAAACTGAATTCAAAAAAGATTTTAGAATGTCTCCTCATAATTGATTGTTATGAAACCTAAAGAATGATAGTGCTTTCTGGGGCTGGGCATGGTGGCTCATGCCTCTAATCTTAGCACTCTGGGAGGCCCAGCTGGGTAGATTGCTTGACTTCAAGAGTTCGAGAGCCTAAACAAGAGTGAGACCCTGTCTCTAAAAAATAGCAGAGCATTGTGATGTAGTCCCTGCTACTCAAGAGGCTGAGGGAAGAGGATCACTTGAGCCCAAGGGTTTAAGGTTGCTGTGAGCCATGATGTCAGAGCACTCTACCCAGGGTGACTAAGTGAGACTCTGTCTCAAAAAAAAAAAAGAATTATAGTATTACTGCTTGATACACTTAAGAGGTCTTCCTAACTTATTATTTGAGTACTACTTATTCATTTATTAGATCATTCAGGGCCATCGTATTTCTTCTCTGTTTTTCTTTTTGTTGTTGTTGTTGTTGTTTGTTTGTTTCCTGGAGTTGACTGTAGACTTGATTATTCATTCCTTCAAAAAGCAGAAAAAGGTTTTAAAATATTTTTGCCTGATGACATAATGCAAGTAGCCAAACTTATAGAGCAAGATCTTTTCTATCCTACTATACATATAAAGTTGGGACTGAACTCATAGCTAGAAAACATCTACCAGCTTCCCCCACCTTGAGATTTAAGTTTTTAGCAAAGGAATGGGGCAGAAGTAATATATGCCACTTCCAGACCTGATTTATAAAACCCTCGCATGAATGTTATTTTGTGCTCTTCACAGGTTCTGAATATCACAGATGGCAGTTTCTAAGGCAGTCCAGTAAGTGTCACATGGAAAATTACAGATCAATGTCAGCCTGGGTCCTTCAAAGATGCCAAATAGCAGAGCTGCTGCTACTGTGGAGCTCCTGCTCTGGACCAAAGAAATAAACTCTTTGTTCTTCAAGGAACTGAATTTTGAGGATCTTATTTGTTTCTGGAATTTAACCTGCCCTGTCTAAAACAAAGTATGTTAATAAACAGTCTTAAAATCAGTGTCCTGTGCAACTGTAAGTTACCATTGTAACTTAAAGCTTAAGAATAAAATTCTAATTAATGAATGAATGGAAACATGTAATGTAGATTATGGTCATATTTTACTTTTCCATGTTATGTCGGTATTTATTAATATAGTAAGTACTGAGAGTTAGTTATGTTGAAGAATGGCCTAACTCCAATAAGATTAAGTCTCTGTTTAGTTAGACAAATAAAAGAACCAGTTTGCCCTTCTTACTTCCTTCCCCTAACCCCGATTTCCAGTCAAGGGGGAAAACACTTTTTTGAAGTTCTGGAAGCTATGACAATACCACTAGAAAGAGCCATGCATATTTTTCTTTAGAACACTCTCGTTTTTTTCATGCTTCTCTGTTTCATTTAGTATATCCGTGAAAATAAAAAGCCTCAATTAGCAGCTTATTTGTGAACAACACCTCATTTTCACAACTGTTTTATTTCACAAGGAGAGAGTGTTTTCAACTAATGAGTGAAAGGTGTCTTTGAAAGTGGAGGCTGAGTTGGTTGTCAAAGAACATAGTAATAGAAAATAAAACAAAGTACCCCAGCAGCTTCAGTTTGCAATATTTATTCTACCAAGTATGCATATGTGTGTGTGTGTGTTAAGCCAGGTACTTTGAGAATATAATGTAGAATGAAATAGTGTCCCCGCTTTTATAGGATTTACTTTTGAATGGGGACCCATAGGCATTAAATCAATTATTCATAAAAAAAATTAAGTAGTACAAATGAAGAATGTAGGGAACTATGAGAACGTATAATATTTTTCTTGGTAGAGTAGACACGGAAGGGTTTTCTGAGAAAGGATGAGTAAAGTGAGGTGCAAAGAAGGAGTAGGAATTATCTAGATATAAGGGAAAGTACAAGGAAAAGGATTCTAGTAGACGGAGCAAGACAAATTCAAGGAACACGAAGGATTCTAATGTGATCAGCAAAGCGAGTCTGTAGGAATAGAGGAGAGAGGATCGATCTCATGGGACACTTAAAATTGTATGAAAGACAGTGTGGAAACACTAAGGATTTAAGAACAGATAGGATGTTTATAAAGTTCATTCTGGCTGCCTTGTGGAAAGTGGATTTTTGCAATTTAGAGTAATCTGCTTAAAAGGCAAGGTAAGAGAAAATGAAAGCTTGAGTTTAGGTAATGGTGATGAAGATAAGTCTAAGTGAACATTTAAAATATATTTGGGAAATTAATATTAAAATAAAAACATCAATAATTGTGGACTTCTGTGTGTTAATATGAATTAGATAAAATCATGGACCATTTATGTTAGCATAAGAGATTTTTTGTACTTTTTTTTTTAGAGACAGAGTCTCACTTTATAGCCCTCAGTAGAGTGCTATGGCATCACAGCTCACAGCAACCTCCAACTCTTAGGTGATTTTCTTAGGTGATTTTCTTGCCTCAGCCTCCTGAGTAGTTGGGACCACAGGTGCCTGCCATTATGCCTGGCTATTTTTTGTTGCAATTTACCTGGGGCTGGGTTTGAACCCGCCACCCTTGGTATATGGGTCCGGCACCCTACCCACTGAGCCACAGGCACTGCCCCATGCATTTTTGTTTTTAAACTCTGGCCAGGAAATATAAAACTGTAAATCAGTAAATAACTTAAGTCTTTGCTTCAGAAAATTCCTTCAGATCAAGTGATTAGAAATAGTAATCTGCCACTGGGTCAAATAGCTGTTTAGATATCAAGATTTACTTCACTGTATCTACGAATTTTAAACTATTATGTCATGAACTTTGCCCAATTTTCAGTCAGTTCACCTTCCTGAAAGTCTTCCTTAAACCACTTGAGGCCAGACTTTAAATTCTATAAATATCTGACTTCTGACTTTCTTCTGAAACACTAAGACTCTGGTAAGATGGTACTTCACTGTAATGAATTCATAGCGGATCTTTGTTAACAAGTTGTCTAAAGATACTGTGAGGAGTTCAACAACGTAATTACAGCAAGTTCACTAACACATATTGTCATAGTCATAGCAGTTAACATATGCTTTTATTATTATCATGCAGCATTAAATTATGCCACAGGAAAGTACTGGCATAGAAAATGTCAGAAAATGTTAACTAAAAATCAAAGTTATTAAAGAGTATATTTGTGTATGTCTGTTTAGATAGATATATAGATATTAAATTCTCTAAGTAAAACATTCTAAAAGTTAACTGTGATTATCTATGGAGGTAGAAATATGAATCAATGTTTTTCAGAACTATTTTTTCCTCATTGAATGTGTTTTACTTGTATAATAAAGCAATGAATGCTAAAAAGAAATACAGCCTTTTTTTTTAAATATAGGGTTCTTACTCTGTCACCTAGGCCATAGTACAGTGGCATTGTTATAGCTCACTGCAACCTCAAACTCCTGGGCTCAAGTGAGCCCTGCTAATTTTTCTCTTTTTTAGTAGAGGCAGGGTCTTGCCCTTCTTCTTTCTCAGGCTGGTCTAGAACTCCTCGTCTTAAGCAATTCTCCAATCTTGGCCAACCAAAGGAGTAAGATTACAGGCATGAGCCACTGTGGTTAGCCATTGAGATAACATGTTTTAGCTTACATATGATTGTGTATTGGAATGTGGATTCCAGAATCAAAGAGAAGTCCAGAAATTATAAGCTCCATGGTTTCTTCCTGGGGAGTTTCACATTTGGTAATGAGGAAATAGAATAGGAAACAGTACTAACGATTCTTTCCATGGCCTAGTTTCACAGTAATCTTGTTAAGACATTCTATATTTTTCATCTTATGGATTAGAAGACCAGGGACTACATATTTAAATGACTTTCTCATTAGAAACAAAGATCAATTCAATTTTTATACTCCAGGGTATCTTAGATACTGGTGATGGGGGATACTTGTTGAATGTTCTCATAAGACTCCCACCCTTAGGAGGTGGTTTTCTACATATATTGCCTTCATGTCAGACTCAGGTAGATTGGGCCCAGAGCCTGTATTTTTAATCACTGTATATTATCTCTCATATTTTTATACATTTTTCTATGCTATAGCTAGATACTATGAACTAAAATAACATCTGAAGGCTCCCTCTTTACTGGCCAACTGATTGGACCCCTCTTGGCCAGGAGGATCCCCTCAAACTGAGTTGCCAGCCATGAAGAAAGAGAGCAGACATACCTCATCATGGTCCTTTTCTTTCTTAGAGGCGTCCTTAGGATTCATTCACAAGCCTAAGGCTATGCAAGACATACCTGCAGGTCCTCAATATATGCCAAAAAACCACTTGCCCCTGGGCATATGTCCTATAGTTCATCTCTGATAATAGATACTTAAGCATTCCTTTTTGCTGAATTCTGGTCTATTAAATAAAGCCTAACTCATTCAGCTAATTGTCAAATAAGGACTCTTTAAACCCACCCACAACCTGTGAGACACTCTCCCCACCCTCCTGCTTTGAGGTGCCCCACCTTTTTCAGGCAAACCAATGTATCCTTCTACATATTGATTATGAATTTATCTGTGCTTCTTGTCTTCCTGCAATGTAGAAAACAAAACTGTAACCCCACCAGAGAGAGTCCACTTGCTCAAGACTCCTTGGGGGTAGCTCTGGTTCATCGTCCTCAAATCTGGCTCAGAATAAACCTCTTTAAATTATTTACAGAGTATGCAATACTCATAGATGTGCTATACTTTTCAGATGGGTAATGTCGAAAATATTTAGTTATTAGGTTCGGCTGCTCTTTGAAGGGGAGGAGTAGTGTGAAGTGAGCAAATGGACTACAGAAATAATTTGTCTTCTGGGGAAAACCAGCTGAGTATCCTTCACTAATTAGCTGCCCTAGTCCCTACGGGTCAACTAATCTTAGCCAGTCAACACTGTTTTTCCAGAGAGATTGGTGACTTGTTTCCTAAACACTCTGCTTCTGTAGCTATCACCTCCTACTACAGACGTCTGAGCCTATCTTTCCTCTCCGCCTTTGTGAACTAAAATAAAATCAAAATCCCTCTTCCTCCCCCAGTGATGACTGACTGGGCTCCCTTTTGGCTAAGATCATCCCTAAAACTGAGTTGCTGACCCTGAGAAAGGAAATCAGACCTGCCTCATCATGCCCCCTCCCCTTCTTAGAAGTGTCCTTTGTGATTCACTAACAGGCCTAAGGCTCTGCAAGACTGACCTGCAGGCGCTCAATATACAGAACAAACTACTTGAGTCTGTCCAGTACTTTGTCTCTAATTAACAGAGACAAAAGGGTTAAAGGATTATGTTAAGCATTCCTTTTCACTGACTCCTGGTCTTTTAGACAAAGACCAACTCTTTAAGCCAATTGTCAGCTAAAGAATCTTTAAACCCCCCTATATGCTGTGAGTCTCTGCTTCCAAATGTCCAACCTTTGGGGGCCAAAACAATATGTTTCTCACATATTGATTTATGACCTCATGTGTAATTTCTGTCTCCCTAAAATATGTAAAACCAAACTGTAACCCAACCACTGCGAGACCACGGGCTCAAGGCTTCTTGGATGTGGTTCCGGGTCCTGGTCCTCAAATTTGGCTCAGAATAAACCTCCTTGAATTATTTTACTGAGAATGGCTTCTTTTCCATCAACATTGTAAGGTCTCACCTTTACTTTTTACTTGTTCCTACACCTGGCACCCCCATGCCTCAACTCATTTTTTTTTTTTTTTAATTTTACCTCACACTAAACCAAGTTAGGGTCTGTAAATCTAGCCTAAGTAGTAAAAGAGAAGGAAAATGGGCCACGCCTGTGGCTCAAAGGAGTAGGGTGCCGGCCCCATATACCAGAGTGGCAGGTTAAAACCCGGCCCTGGCCAATTAAAAAAAAAGAGAGAGAGAGAGAGAAGGAAAATGATAAACTCCTAAATATTTACTAGATCCCAGTGACTAGAGGCAAATTTATTTCCTTAACCCACCCCCAACTCACCCATCTCAAATCATTAGCCCATTTCCAATATCTGCTTTCTGATCACTAATCCAGGTTCTTGCAAAAGCCTGGCGAAGCCAGAATGAGCACGTTCCTCAGAAATGTAACAGAAGAATTCATATTATATGTGTTTTATTGATAGCTACCACTGCCCTCTGTTTAAATCTGTGCAATTTGGCTTCTATCCTGCCATTTCTCTGAGGATCCTACTGATAACTAAGGACTCCCAATGACCAAATCCAGCCAATAGATTTAAGCCTCATCTTCATGGGAATCTTTAGAAATCCGTATAGCCGATGCCACTTCTGAACTGCTTTGACTCAATTCAATTCAATTCTGATGCTAACTTCCCAAAGTTAGCACAGACCCCACAAGTTTAGGGCTGAGTCTACAAGATTGTCCCTACCCCACTTGTCTCAAGGCCCTGATTGCTACCTGTACTTTTGACCAACTGGCTATAAAGTAGAAGCTTCCCACAATCCCCTCTATAGTTTAATAAGTTGTTAGAAAGCTAAAAAGAAACAAAAACAGAAAAACATTTTACTTCGCTTACTAGTTAATTATAAAATGTACAAAGTATATAAATGAGCAGCTAACCGAAGAGATACAGAGGGGTTCTGAGCACAGAAGCTTCTATTCCATGGAACTGGCATCTGCGCCCTCAGCACGTGGCTGTATGTGTTCATTAACCTCCCAGTTTCCCCAAACCCAGCCTTAGAGTTTTATACGGAGGTTTCATTATGGAGGCATGATTGATCAAGACATAGCTGGGAGGGGCTGAAATTTCTAACCTTTTAGTCATACTTTTTTTTTTTTTTTTCTCAGAGACCAGCACCCATCCTGAAGCTATCTAGGGGACCACATCCACCAGGCATCTCATTAGCAAAGAAAAGACAATCATGACTCTGAAATTCCAAAGGTTTTAGGAGCTACATTTCAAGAACCGGTGACAAAGACCAGATAGATATACATGGGGGATGCCAAAAAACGTATGCACATTTTACAAAAGGAAAAAACTGTATTAAAATTGTAAGACTCAATATATGTAGTATACGGGTTAGAAAAAAATGAATACAAGTCTCGTTTGACTTCTGCAATTACAAGTACTGTGAACTTCATACTGCACATTGCTAGCATCATTCAATTCAACTTCAAAAACTAAGGCATAGATAACATTGCTTAAAATGTCTAAACATTTTTTGGCACGCCAATACATTTATCACACCGCCTTTCTTTGAAATTGTCTCTCTTGAACTTCCCCGTTCCATCTCTCTGGATTTTCCCACTAATATAAATTATCCCTTCATTATTCTGTCTTGCTGCACATGCTTTTTTTCCTTTCCGTTTGCCTCTAGTTCAGCCCTTTCCCATTACTTTGGAGGGGTGAGCACTGCCCCAAACCTGGGCTGTTGTCTGCATATAGATACCTCTTACATTATGGTCCTCAGCACCAGTAGTTCTTCTGAGTTGCTCATCCTTATTCCCACTTCTTGCGTGATGCCAATGTGTATCCTTTCTAAAGTCTCCACTGCCTCATTGACTCAAATTCCATCCTTGCAGTAATAATGTTTGATGGCTCTGTTTCCTTGCATTCCCCATTTCTAACAAGTACAAAGTCCTATAGATTCTATATTAAAAACATCTCTGTTGTCGACTGACCAGGATTGATTTCTTCACTTTTTTATGCTATCATGGAGGGTGCCTTTATTATCTTGGTGCTCAGAGACTGCTCTGCTCCCCTAACTGACATGTCACCCACTGAGCCTCTTCCTCCAGACCACCAGCCCCACTTCTCTAGTCTCCTATGATTGCTGTTAGTCACCATATTAAAATTTAAGCAAATTAAGAAATGAGGATCTGAAAGAAATTTCCAAGCTTGTCCACCTCCTTTCTGTAAACTACTTTTCATTTAGCATCTACTGTGTTACATTTTGTTAACCATGTTTCATACATAATTTTTAATCTCTTCAACAACTTTGAAAAGTAAAGCTTATTATATCTATTGTACATTTGGGCAAATAAGATTCAATAAAGGGTAGACTCATTTTTGTAATGTCACACTTACTAGAAGGACACTTTTATTTGATCCAGTTGTCAGAGATCCCAAAGCTCATTCTGAGAATGTGATATAAATCAAACAAATGAGGTTAAGAAATTTATTCTTCAGGGGTTTTTGTTGATGTAGAGTAAAATTAGGAAGAAAAAGTAAATACTAATACTTTAGACTGTTCTAAATTTCTTAGCTCAGATTCAAGAAATAGTAATTTCTACACAGTCAAGTTTATTTGGACCCAAACTGTGATTGTAACTAGAAGAAAGAAAACTATGGTACCATCCTGCTAACACGACAGGGACATCCTCTGGAAGATGTCATAGGAAACGGGTGCTTGTAAACACAGGATCACAAAAGATGTCTGCAGTGAACTACACACTCAAGTGAGTTTGTCTCTCATGCACAATGATCAAGAAGGCAAGAAGCAATTCTCCATCTTTCCAGCCAGAAGCAAAGTAAATATATATGTGAAAATGGTTCTGTGAATGCCCAAGATGGCACTGTTCATGAAAAGCAAAGCTTTCCTTACAACTATAGGAGTAAAATAGAACAGAACAAGATAAAAAGCTTTGGTAAGCTTTAAGCTATTGCCCAGAGGGGTCTTATTAATACATTAAGTGAGCGGTTCTACTCTTATTCTTAAATATCCCTTTCAATCTTTTTTTTAAATGTCATTAAGCTATTTTGTATAAAAGCTTCCGAATCCTTTTTTTTTTATATCATCTCTACAATTCTGCATTTATAAATTGTTCCAAAGAAAGAACAGGCATTTTATAATAAACAGTGCAACTTACTGCCTCGTCTGAGGAACCTATTATGCGTGGGAAGTGAATGAAAATTAACTTCAATCTCCATGCACTCAAAGGCAATCCTTTTTGTTCACTATATTCAAGAAGGATTTGTCAGTGTCTGAAACGCGAGGAAGGGCAGAATATGAAAAGGATTTCAAGAGATCAATCTAGAGGCAAAAGGAAGGAACTCTGGTGTATTCAAATGTCAATTCAATTTGGGTTGTTGCCAGAATCTTATCAGAAACTGCCAATGATTCCTAAGACATGACTTTAAAGCCAGTATTTATGTAACTAATTACACTTTTTTAATTACAAGCCACAGCGAGGAGTTTGAATTACAATGACAGAATTTATTGCAGGGATTCAAGAATATTTTACAGAGTCAAAGATAGAAATAATCCTTGTCTCAAAGAGGTTTAGAATTTAGAAATAGAAAAACATCAAAGAGCGAACAGTATTCCTACCCCTTCTCCCATTTGACCTTCTTCCTGTGCTCTACTCTTTATTTTGTGTGGCATAAAATGACAAAGATACTCATAAAGTTGTACAGTTGCTCACTACCCAAGACTATCCAGCCGGGGGAGTTCAAATACAGCCCTCGTTCCACAAGCCACACAATGAAACACCCAGGCTGCATCTTCCCCAAGGGGTGTGTTTTCTAGATTCAGGCCCCCTTGGACAATGCAGTATTTAGGATGAGAAGGAGCCAGCTTTGTAAACAGGAGAAGGCAGCATATGGCCACCTGGATGCCCCATTCATTAGTCCTACATTTGCATGTTTTAGGTCTAACAACTCCAACCCCAATGAATATGAATAACCTGCAAATCACCACAGGGGAAAAAATTTTTTTGATTGAATATGCTAGCCATTCTGTGATTCAGACCATAAGGATATGCTTTTTAAAACGTTGTCAATTGGATAGAATTTGGTGGATAGGGCAGTTAATTAACCAAACCTCTACGTTTTTAAATTTCAGATGGCTCATTAACCACAGAAATTTCCTAAGTGTCAATTTCTTATAAGATTTGTATAAGAGTGGGAAGTATGCCAAAGGCAGTAGAAATAATCTAGATTTGGAGTAAGAGCTAGTTTTGTTTGTTTTTTGTTTTCTTTTGTTTGTTTTCTGCTTTTCTCCATATGTTTAAAATTCTTTACAGGTTGCTTTACATTTCTCAGGGACTAGAGATACTTTTATTTTTGAATTAAAATACAAAATGTGATTGTTAAAATATTTGTTTTTTATGTTTGGGGTTACTGCATTTAGCAAACAAACATACAGGACACTCAGTTAAATTTGACTTTCAGATCTATAACACATAATTATTTGTATATTCATGCAATATTTGGGACAGATGAACTAAGACATTATTGTATGGAACACATTTCCATTAGGTAGTTACTCATCGTCTACGGTTCAAAGTCAACCAGATGACGCCGGTGGGATTTCATTAGTGACTTTTACTAACTTGGCTGTGTCTGCCATTGACTCGCCTCTTCCCAAGGTGGTGTCCATACAGACTCAAAGTCCGTTTCCTGTCTTTTCATTTCTCTAAAGACGTACTCTTCTTTGTTGAAGAAGCTGTATGTCGTATAAGCTGGAATTCAAAGCCTGGTCTTTGAGAGCTGCGCATTCCCTGGGTGTCTGTCATGTATATGTGAGGCAAACATGCTAATAAATTTCTGCTTATTTTTCTCTTGTTATAATCTGTCTTTTGGTACATGAGTCAGTCTTAACTAAAAATCTGTGGTATTCAGAAAAATAAAGAAAACCTACATTACTTTTACACATTTCTAAATCTACTTTTGGCAAAGGTGTGAGATCCAGGAAATAAAACAGACACGTGTTCTTCCATGCACAGGTCAACAGCCCCTGACTTGGTGACTTTATAATAAAAGGTAATAAATGATGCCTAGTCTATGTGAACAAAAAAGTCTATACATTTTCTCAAATGGAAGAAAATGAATGAAGAATATGCTATTTTATTTTCATAATACTATATATATATTAAATCATGTAATGGAAAAAAGGATATTTTATAAGTAAAATATAATTGAATAAATATCACATAATTTCATCAAAAACTAATTTACCTTTTTAGAACTGAAAAAGCCCAGGTAACATTTGTATACATCAATGTTTTCATGTTCCTTTTCAGTTTTTCTTTTAATTTGAAATATTGTGTGATACTCTTAAATTAACTATGTAAAATCACTGTAGTTATAGCTAGCCATTTCTAAAGAATCACCTAATTTTGCTCTTAATCTTTTGATGCGAAGGAAGAGAGTTATTTCTGCTATTTAAAAGATGGAACATGGTGTGTTAACTTTAAAACTTAGAGTTTTACAAAAGCTTAACCATCTTTTTAAGTCATATATAATATAACTTTAAAAGTTGGAATAATTATTATTTAGGTACTCACAAAATATGATTGGGTTTAGACTTAAGTAATTCCAGTAAAAGTATTATTATTGTAAAATAATTAGAGAAATATCTTAATTTTCCTTGTTTGCTCAAAAGTAATGCCACTGGAATTATTTTATGAATTTGTGGGAGCACCTATTCTATTTCATGTAGTATATTGGCCAAAATATACATTTTAATCTTATTTCCTTTACATAATTTCTATCAGGTAGATATTGTGCTCTTCATATATATTTTTAGAGCTTTTAGAAACTGGTGATAAAAATGTTTATTAGTTCTTCTAAGTCACATTTATAAATAATAAGTGGTCACATCTGATCCTGAAGCTGATATGATGTACCAAAACACAAAAAGTTATTGTGTTATTAAAGCATTTGACCCACTCCCAAGTCAAGAAGTACTGATAATTTATTTTGGTTTCTTGGTTATTTCTTATTCTCAATAAAGATAAATATATTATTTTAAGAATCGACATTAATACCCAATAAATTTTTGTGTAATAAATAATTTGGCACCTACTGTGGTACTTTACATAGGGGACTTGATAATGCCTAATCATCTCTTGGTGGAAGTATTCTTGAATGTTATAGCAATTTTTCGTTTTCTTTGAAAAATACTACCTGTGGGTGGCGCCTGTGGCTCAGGGAGTAGGGTGCCCCATATACTGGAAGCGGCAGGTTCAAACCTGGCCCCAGCCAAAAACAAAACAAACAAACAAATAAACAAAAGAAAACCCCCACACCAGTCTTAGAGAATGATCTAAGTGTGATGACCTAACTCATGAAAATAGTGTTGACCACTAGAGGGCTTGACATTTGTGATCCCTGTTTGTCATCTAGAAGTGGTGATGGACAATTCAGTAAGGGCCTCTCATAAACTTTGAAATGGGAAATAGACTGAGTCCTTGGATCTCAAGTGAATAAATAATAAATATTATAATTAAAATTAATTGTAATGTTTATTGAAATCTTTACTTCTACACAGTGTGCCATTAGGGTGGTCATTTTACAACAATTATTTGATAAATTTCCCAAAAATTTTAATAAAAATGGAAGATAACATAATTGGAGTTAAGTATTAGAATAAATGACAAAAACACTCAGAATCCCTACTTGAAAAAGAAGCCAACAAATGACTAGAAAAGACTCTCTGGAGAGAAGAGAAAAGGTGAAAAGAGAGTAAAAAGAAACTAACAACAACAACACGTAGTATTCTTCCCTTCGATGGATTGGCAGGTTCTTGGTGATGTGAAGCTGGGGTAGAAAGGTTAGGCTAAGTAGTAATAACTATCATTAAAAAAGTGACATTTAGGGTGACTCAGTAGCAGTGGTGGTAGCAGCACTGTGCCAGCATCATGAGTGGTTTCAGCAGCGAAGAGCACACAGTGCCCTTCACCCTCAAGTACCCAGTCTTCCCCCCAAATGAAAAAGTACAATTTGAATCTCCATTTCATGATAGTCCAGTTTATGCAGATAAGGGTGTTCTCCACAGGGTAGTGGAAGTACCATGATGGGCTAATGCAAAATTGGAGATTACTACAAAGGCGCCTTTAACCCAATTAAATAAGATGTGGAAAAAGGAAAATTTATGCTGTGAATTTGTTTCCTTATAAAAGATATGTGGAACTATGGGGCCAGCCTTCAGACTCTGGAAGATCCAGGACAGCACCATGAACATGCTGGCTGTAGTGGTGACAATGACCTTGGATGAGTGTAAAATTGGAAGTAAGGTATGTGCAAGAGGTGAAATAATCAGGGTCAAACTTCTAGGCATGTTGGCTATGATTGACAAAGGGGAAACTGACTGGAAAGTCATTATCATTAATGCAGATGATGCAGACGCAGCCAATCACGATGACATTTACGATATCACACAGCCAACACCTGGCTACCTACAAACTACTGGGGACTGGTGTAGAAGATACAAGGTTCCTAGTGGAGTAACTGGAAAATGAGTTTGCTTTCAATGCAGAATTTAAAGATAAGGACTTTGCAATTGATATTATTAAACTCATTATTATTGAACTCATTGTTATTTCAACTCATTATTATTTTAACTCATATTATTAAACTCATTATTATTTCAACTCATGACCATTGACTCAGAAAACAGACGGAGAAGGAACCAGGTGCACAGATACAACAGTGTCTGGGAGCCCCTTCAGGTGTAATTCCAATGCTGCCAAAGTCATTGTGATTTCTCGACCTCCACCGTGTGAATCTACCTGCATGGTACCAACACATCTGATAGGCAGTTCCATCACCAGAAAAACTAGTGAGATTTCTCTGGAATGCCAGCTGATATTGCTGCATCCTATTCAACTGGGAGTATTATTTGTAAAAGTAGTAGCTGTTCAAAGCTTTAAATCTATAGAACTCATCTACCTAAAGCAAACTCTGCTGTGACCAATCCCATATATTCACCATGTTATCTGTCTAAAACACGTTTCCTATGTCAATTAAGATAAATTTAGTACATGCTTAAACCTGAAAGCAGCTGTAATTTGCAAATCATTTGTGAATAGTTGTGTAAGAAGAACACATATTGGATGTACATGTTTACTGTGTGTTGGGAAATAAAATTATCTTGCTTTAAAAAAAAA
>NW_003852524.1:3998606-4005279 GCF_000181295.1 Otolemur garnettii
CAAACACATTTGATGAGGGCTGTGGCAGACAAAACAGTTTTTTAAAGCAGATGTATTTTGTTAAGACTCAAAAACTGGAGCTTATTGAGTTCAAGAGCAAGAACAAAGCAATGGTTCTAGGTAAGGCATCTTTTAATGGGCCTTAGGAGAACTGAGATCAGTACATCTAACCACATCTGACAGCGGGAAGTTAAATGCCATTAACAATATCTGGTAACTGTACTTTGGAAAATTTCACATGGTCTAAAATTTTGCAGGGGGGACCAGAGAAAGAGAAAATGTTTAGTAGACTACAGTGTTAGATGAATAGATATTTAAAGGCTCATCTTGGCCCTGGATTCCTAAAGACTATAATGGTAAAATAAAGCAAAACACAACAGAAAACAAACACATGATAAGCTAAAGATGTGTCTTGTAGCAATTTCTGGCAGTTAAAATTTTCCATTCAGCTAATGGTGAGAGCATCCTGTATTTTTGGTATCCTCTGGAGAGCTAAAAATGAGGTGGAGAGAGGTCATGCCACTGGCTCATGGAATATTATGTGGGGGGAATTCTATATAAGAATGCACTTACAATGGCTCTAAATGCAAACACACTCAAGGCTGCATTGTACGATAATAGGTAATGTAACTAGAGGGAAAAAAATCTTTAAAAGGAGGAAATGACAAATGAAGGCATAGAATTGGTCATTGTCTTTGGCAAGATGCTGCTCATGGCTGACTCCAGTAAGCATAATTATATAATATTTTCTAGCAACATTTGGCCATTTGCATACAGAATTAACAGTTAGGTGGATTTAACCAGTGTTTAGATTTTTCCAGGAAAGAATGTTGGAGGAAAAGAGAAAAGAAAGACCTCAGGGGCATTTGTTAGAAAGTAGTTATAGGGTGGAATCACGAAAAACAAGGTAGGTAAGTGACATGTGAGGACCTGGGGTTAAGATGAGTGAAGAAAAGTTACCAGGTCAATGAACTGGAGCTAGTGATGAGCTGGTGAATTGTGTATTAGAGTAGGGTATTAGAGTAAGCTAGCTAGAAGAATGGAAATGACTGAATGAGATGTTGGACATTGAAATTCAGAGATGGTACAGGGTGGTGACAAGGTTTAGGTATGACTATGAGTGTGTCATGGAGAAGGGATGGAGGACAAGATTACTGCAGGTAAAGAAACGAGGCATTTAAGAGGCCAAAGTGTTATTAGTTGGGTCATCCAAACGGATTGTGAAGTAGCTAACCGTGATGACAGAAAAGGTATAAATAAGTGAAGAACTATGACTCAGAGGTCCCCAAGTGGTTTAACAAGGAAGGAATATAGAATGTCAAGGTATGAGAATATACGTTTCAAAAGGCGTCTGTATTTAGAAGGAGGAAGGAACGACAGTTTGGAAGTAGCAACTGGGAGCAAAGAGGACACCACCTCAAGCTCCAGGCTCAAGAATACAAGCAGCAAGGGCTTCAGGGAAAGCAGTGCTTTTCAGAGTCAGCTAAAATCTCAGCAAAAATCTGAAGGAAATATTCAGGGAAGAAGTTAAGAAATAAGAGAAATTATCTGATGACAGGAAACAAATTTTAGATTTTGTAGGATTAGCAGTGTGAGAGCAGGGTGGTAATGAATATCTGTGAAACTGGGCAAACTTGGACTGCTGATGTTGGTGAACTGGTATTTGAGGCATCATGGGATTCATTTCAGAAGCCTCAGAGCATCATGATTGAGGGTCATGGGGTCCCTGGGGAGACTGATCTTGCCTTTCACTAGAGGTGGAATGGTAGCGAGGAGGTCTCATTTCTGGGGTACCAAAGCAAAGGATATCTGGAAATCCTGGGACTAACGTTGCTTGAGCAGGAACAGTAATTCTTTACTTCCCACTAAGGGCCCTCTTGATTAGGTAATTCTATCTACTGGAAAAACTCCCACAGTATCTCTCAGCCCAAAAGTCCCTTGCTCTGTCAACCCTTTCCAGACCTTAACATCCCATGGTTAGTCATTTCCTCCGTAACCCAACACACTTTGCACAAACAGCTCCTGATGTATGGCATTTCATTGTAATTACTTATTTATCTGTCTCTCCCACTACACAGTGAGCACCTTGACCCAAGAACTGTGGCTTACTTTGTATCTGTGCCACAGAATAGATCATATCCACAAGCTGATCAGAGACTCAGGACTTGCTAGGTGCTCAATAGACTGAGGAGTAAGTGAATTAGAAGACTGCTTAAATTGTGTTACCATTATCACTAGTTGTTGAGAGTTCACTAAGGGTAAGTGTTCTACCAGGAGCTGTATCTATATTAACATGGTTTTATAGATCCTCTCCCAATTCTCCTTATGTTCTAATTTTAAGACATAGAAGTTTAAGTAATCAAATTAAAGATTAAAGATTGTAGTGAATAAATAGAGAAAATGAAGGTTGATGATTTGTTGTGATGCTTGTTGTTTATTAATGTAACTGTTTTGAAACAAAGATCTCTTTCTGGAAAGTGAAATGATACAGGGGGTAAAAAGTCACTTACATGATTCAGATATGATAAAAAGCTATTCTGAGTTTACAGGATAATAATATACAAATTGCACTGTGTTTGAGAGAAAGCTCAAGTGGAAATATGCAAAGAATTTTCAAACACTACTACTCAGACAGAAGTATGCAAATAGCTTACTTTGTCATGAAGGTTCACAGAAATTTTAGTATAGATAATGAAATAGAAACCCCTTTTGCGTTTAGATTATTTAAAATTATAACACTTATTTTTTTAATATGAGAAGCCAAATAGCTTTCATCTTCATAACATTCCCTTCTCTAAAAAGAATGCTGCTATTCAGGGCCTATCTTGAGCTCACTCAAGCCGGGATCCCAGTGGGTCACTATATGAATATTAGGTTCTAATTTGCACAAAAAGATCATGCTAACTTGCTTCATTGGTAATAGCTTAAGGATGCCAGGCTAGAATAGGGCTCTCTGACATTTTGGAGAAAAGAAGATTTCAGCACTACCTCAGATCTCAGAAGCAACAAAGAATCTCATTTCTTTATTCTCATCTTCTTGGACATTCACAGAAGCATCACATCTAATCTGGACACAGAAATACACTCCAGCTACCCAGTGATTGAAACATTCAATCATAATATTGCACGCGTGACCAAAACATAACCATACCTAGGACACAAGTACAAGTAATATGAGCAGCAGCAAGTATTTCTTGTAAAAATGAGTGGTTGTAAGTTTTGGCAGGTCCTTACTAGCTTAAGCATTTATTGAATTAGCTTGGTCCATGTGGCCAGTTAAATGATTCAGCATAATTCCTAAAACCAGTAAAACACAGGGTCTTAAATGATGTAGTGTGTGGGCCGTATCCAAACAGGCAGATAATTTGCAAATCTTCCCTTCATTTGGTGTTTCAGAGTCATGTCTTAAAAGTTTACAGGTAAATTGAGTAGCAGTTGATTTATTATGTAATTAAAATGATATGGGCTAAGCCAAGCTAGTAAAATGAGAATTTAACTTTTGAGTCACAGTTTCTTTAAGAATGGAACTTAAGTCTCACTGGCTATCAAAACTGCTGGAATCTGAACAGACCTTCAGATGCTTACTCGAGTTTAAGTGTTTTAACACCTGATAATTGCTATTTAGACTAAATCAAATAAGGCAGATTCACTAAAATATCTGCTGGACACATCTCAATATAATTTATCCTGTTGAGTATTTAAAAATTTGGACAGGAAATACTAGCAAGAATTACTAATTATTCTCCGGTATTACTAAACCTATCATTTGTAATCTTTGTAGTCCTATGTTTACCTTCAGATTGTATTTGCTGGCTCGGCGCCTGTGGCTCAAGTGGCTAAGGCGCCAACCACATACACCTAAGGTGGTGGGTTTGAATCCAGCCTAGGCCCGCCAAACAACAATGACAGCTGCAACCAAAAAATAGCCAGGCGTTGTGGCAGGCGCCGGTGGTCCCAGCTACTTGGGAGGCAGAGGCAGGAGACTTGCTTGAGCCCAGGAGTTGGGAGGTTGCTGTGAGCTTTGATGCCATGGCCCTCTACCCAGGGGGACAGCCTGAGGCTCCACCTCAAAAAAAAAAAAAAAAAAAAAAAACCAAAACCAAAAAAAACAAATTGTATTTGCTAACTCTTTTACCAGAGCTGTAAGTCTCTTCCTGTGGTGGTCATCTATCTTGCTAAGACTCCGATGCTGAGTATGCAGGGTAAGTTAGAATACAGTCAGGATTTATTTCATTTATTTGTGCACTTTATTTCTTATTTATTTATTTATTTTTTTGAGACAGAGTTTCATTATGTTGCCCTCGGTAGAGTGCTGTGGCGTCATAGCTCACAACAACCTCAAACTCTTGAACTTAAGCAATTCTCTTGCCTCAGCCTCCCAAGTAGCTGGGACTACAGGCACCTGCCACAATGCCCAGCTATTTTTTGGTTGCTGTTGTCATTGTTATTTAGCAGGTCCAGGCCAGGCTCGAACCCACCAGCCTTGGTGTATGTGGTTGGCACCCTACTCACTGAGCTATGGGCGACAAGCCCATTTGTGCACTTTAAAAAAGAATATTTCACACTTAGACTTTGAGTCAAATTGTATAATAGCAATTTATATAACCAAAATGCTCGTGCCCTTTATCTGTCTTTGGCATCATGGTGATACAGGACTCATAGAATGAGTGTGGGAGTATCTCTCTCCTATGTATTTTGGAATAGTTTAAGTAGGATTAGTATTATTTGTTTTTTGAATGCTTGGTAAAATTCAGCAGTGAAGCATGAGGTCTTGGGCTTTTCTTTGATGACAGACTTTTTCTTACTTCTGCTATCTCATTACATGTTATTGGTGGATTCAGATTTTGGATTTCTTCCAGGTTTGATTGCATGTGTCTAGGAATTTACCCGTTTCTTCTAGGTTTTTCAATTTAGTGGCATTTACTTGCTTATAATATTCTCTAACGATCCTTACTAACCCTTCTTTAGATGCCTATAATCTACTTTCCACCCAGCAATCAGTGTGAATTGTGAAAAACATGCCAGATTTGGCCTTTTCTTTTAGTAAAATTCAAAGCCTAATCTCTGACCCTCAAAGCCCTGCCCGATCTGCTTCCTCCAAGTCCAACTCCATTCTGGACTTCGCTCCCTGTGTTCCAGCCATACGGGTCTCCTCGCTATTTCCCTCTCAATGACACCCGCCTCATTTTTCACTTGTTTCCTCTGCACAGGACTTAGATAGCCAAAGCATGTTTCTCTCACTGCCTCCTCGTTTACTTAAAGATACTTAAATGTTACCTTATTGTGAGGCATCAGCATCCTTCCTAGACCCTCTTGCAGGCATCCTCAAACTACAGCCCCCCGGTATTTTTGCCACCCGCCTAGGACATTTATCTGGCCCACCGGGTGTTTTTGCCACCGCTGCCTGTCCTGCTTAGCAGCTGACTCGTCCCGGGGCCCGCAGTCCGGCCTTCCAGCGGTCTGAGGCACCGTGAACTGGCCCCCTGTTTAAAAGTTTGAGGACCCCGGCTCATAGTTATCTCTGGTTTATTTATTGGCTTAGAGCCTGGGCCCTAGAAGCTGCTCCAGTACCCGCCTTGAAACTTGCCTTTCCTGACCCCAGTTAGCCTCCAGGGCGGGCTGCCACCCCCAGCTTTGGCTCAGTTTGATTTCCATCACAGTCAAAACCAGCCCCCCACTGGAGAAGTTCTTCAAGTGGGCAGCTCAGTTCTCTGGTCTGCTTCCTCATATTGCCATACTGGTTTTTGTCCTTTTGAACTTTTATGATGAAAGAAGGAAATCTGTAGAAGTTGTAAGGATGACTGTGTAAGGAACAGCTGTGCAGGCTGACTGGGCTTGACTTCATGATAGGCTTTGGATAGACTAATCTTTCCCAGGAATTTCTTTTGCAGATGAGATAAATACTGTGTCAAAGAAGGAAACTCTTTACTTTGGCAAAATTCAAAGACTAGAACTATATTTCTTGAAAATGTGAATAAGAGTTTTTAACATCAAGTATTAGGTATAATAGAATAATCTGTTATTCAAGAAGAGTTTAATTAGCTTTCAATAGGTACCACATTTAATAAAATGATTTACATTGCTATTCGCTGATTATGTAGATGTAGAAATAGCATTGGGAGGTGTGTTAAAAAACTGATGGAGTTGGAATGTTATAATGGTTTTAAGTTTAAAGATAATGAGCCAAATACAGAGAGTCAAAATAATAAAGCCTTAAAAAAACAAAAAAGGAAAATGTTCTTTAGGAAAAGAGGTTTTCAGGGAATTAGAGAAAAGAATTTCTGATAAGTTTCTGGCCAAAATACCATTAACACTGTTGTCTGAGTTACCGTTTAAATAGCAATTTTTCTGTTTCCATTAATTTTTATCTCTTTCTTCTTCATCAGCAAACAGTGATTTGTCTGAAACACTCCACTCTTGCTTAAAAACATCTGCCACTCTCCAAATCCTGGAGAATCAAGCCAATAACCCATTACATCCTGTGCAAATTCTTGCTTTTTTTTTTAAATTTGAGACAGAGCCTCAAGCTGTCCCCCTGGGTAGAGGGCCATGGCATCAAAGCTCACAGCAACCTCCCAACTCCTGGGCTCAAGCAAGTCTCCTGCCTCAGCCTCCCAAGTAGCTGGGACCACAGGTGCCTGCCACAATGCCTGGCTATTTTTTGGTTGCAGCC
>NW_003852524.1:4007053-4008880 GCF_000181295.1 Otolemur garnettii
AAATAAATAAATAAATTACCCCTTCTGTGGTATTTTGTCAAGGCAGCCCACAATGGACTTACAGAGTAGGAAAACAAGAGAAGTTAAGTGTGACGATGTGATCAAAAATGCCTACTTAAACTCCTTTGGGTGTTTAACATACTAATAGCCCCTAGGAATATGTTATGCTTCACCACATGTTTGCAAGGGCCAGAAATGAACCAAGGCCACTGAAGCAATTCCTTCTTTGGGGGAGTGTTCAAAAATATTTTCAGGACCCATTTAATTATTGGCAGTATTTTTAAAAAACGAACTCAGACACATCTCAAGTTTTTCAGAAATGTCATATGGCTAAGGGAATCAGTGATAGAACTGAGAAGTTATGATTCATCCAGCTTTTAAAGCTGATTGTTAGTACGAATGGACATTGTTTCCTACCATGTTCATATATGACAGACCCTGACAATTTCTTAGGCAGTAGGGTAGTAAATTCAGCATGTAATCTAACTTCTTATTTGTCTTGATATTTCTTATTTTATAGCCCAAGTAATAAAAACCAGTGAAACTTCCAAATACTAGGCCTCCTTTCTGAGCCCACTGGCAGGTTCTACTTGGCTGGCAGATAAGCTTCTCTGTTCAAAGAAATACAGGAAAAATCTAAACTTCTTATAGTCTAGGAAAGAAAAATGTCATTGAAGACTGGCCCAGAGCACCCTAATTCAGAAAGGATCTGAGTCATGATGGAGGCTTTTTTTTTTTTTAAATGTATGCCACCACTGAAAACATCTAATTCAAAACTATATTAAAAAGGCACAAAAGTAAAAAACATATTTTATAATATTTGTTACCTTGAATAGATTACATATCTGTTGCTTTCCTTGTTCATAGGAAAATCCTATTAGCCAAAATCATGACAAATGATTAATTTGTCATGATTTTGTCACCAGTACACAACAACATCTCGTGTGTGTGTGTAATGAGTGTGAATGGGGTGATTGGTTATTATAGCAAAATTAATTTATAGGCAGAAAACTAGGTACTGGCCATGTTCCATTACATTTTAAAAAGGAAACTCTGACATGATCTAATGAGCTTATTGGAAGTTCTCATTTTAGATGATACTTTTTCCAACATTTATGAAAAATGTAAGAAGATATACGAGGCTTTAGGTAGAATTATTTCCATTAAATTAAATGGCTATGTTTTATGATTCCAAATATAAACATCTTAATCATTGCAGTAAATATTCTTAATAATATGCAATTTAGCTAATTTCTTATTTATTTTTCCTTTCCAGTTTTATTCATCACCCTTATATTATACTCTTGGGGACTATATTCCCATTAACATTCAGAGGATTCTTGTATGCATTGCATGTTTTAAACACTGCCATTTATCAGTATTATTCTATAAATTTAATTACAAGTGTAAAATATCTTCAAGCAGCCTAGAAAATTAGGTACTTATAAATAATGTTTAAAAAACCGTTCTATCTTAGAAGTCTTGCTTAGGGTAGAAAACAACTTTATAAAGGTGAAATGGGACCAAAGTGCTTTGGGGAAGACATGAAAGAAAGAGACCCCAGACTATATGTCAAATCGCGGAATTAGATTTAAATCTATCAGTGGTAAAATGGAAAAATAACTATGACAGCAATATGCATTAAACAACCGTAGCCTGAAGAAGCTACGAGTTTCTATCCTTATAATAACCATTGATTAGGTTTTATGCTGGAGGGATGATGGATTTGGGTTCTGCAGTTCATTTGTAACATGGAGAATTTGAAGTGAGATTTCAAGAACCATCCACCTGCAGCTAATCTTGAGGGAAAATTTCTTTTTTTTTTTT
>NW_003852524.1:4008900-4038007 GCF_000181295.1 Otolemur garnettii
TTTTTTTTTTTAATTTTTATTAAATTATAGCTGTGTACATTAATGCAGTCATGGGGTACAGTGTGCTGTTTTATATACAATTTGAAATATTTTCATCAAACTGGTTAACAGAGCCTTCACGGCATTTTCTTACTTATTGTGTTAAGACGTTTATATTTTACATTTACAAAGATTCACATGTGGGGGAAAATTTCTTGTGTTAAATACCACAACCAAACGTATTCAGTGGTGGGATTAGGATGGTCCCCCAGAGCTGGTAAAGGAATTCTTTCCTTTAAAATTAGTAGGATTCCTTGTATCTCAGGTATCTCTAGTTTTTTTTCAGTACATTAAAGTATAGATATTAGGACAATTATTTCAATACTGCTGGAGGTCAGAGATATTATTTATCCAATTACTTGAAGAAATGTTTATTAAATTCTGTGTGCTATGCAAGATCAATAAAAGTTGCTCATTGATTGAATAACCAGAAATATTTATTGAATGCCTAATGAGGGTCATATAGTTTGTGTGTTAGTAATTTATTGCTAAGAAATAAATACTCCCAAAATTTAGTGGCTCAAAACAATAAGATTTATTATCTGCTGGTTTCAGAACTAGTTTCTCTGGGTGAATTAGCTGTGTGCTTCTGCCTCAAAGTCACCAGCCTGGGTGATAGAGAGATACCCCATCTATTTAAAACAAAAAATAGAATTAAACGAATACGTCCAAAGATAATAACCTAGCGGTGAACAAATAGATTAAAGGGAGATTAACCTGGTAATGAGAAAAAACCAATTAAAACCACACACTATGGAATGATTAAAATTAAAGCTAAATTAAAAATCTTAACCATTGGCAAGAATGTAAGCTGGAAGGATCATACTTCTTTTGTGTTCTGTTTTTATTTATATTTATTTATTTTTTAATTTCAGGTTAATATGAGGTTAAAACCATTAGGTTGCAATGTTTGCATTTGTCTTGACCTTTTTCTTTTGTATTTTTTTTAATCCACGTAGAAAAGTCTGATGAATGGGCTTAGAAAAAAAAAAAAAAACTAACATGTTAGGGGGCCACAGATTAAATGGAATGAATGGCATGAAATGAATTTTAGGTTACACTAGCTCTACTGGCCAATATACAGAGCTAACCTCTGAGAAAAAGCTTAAAAATTTTACCCATGTAAGCATTAAATACAAAAATGGTGCATAGAAATAATCACAACGACTAGTACACAGCAACATCTTCTGTGTGTGTAGTGAGTGCGAATGGGGTGGTTGGTTATTATGGCAAAATTAATTTACAGGCAGAAGACTAGGTACGGGCAAAGTTCCATTACATTTTAAATCATTCAGAAAATAGATTTTAAACATTAAAATATTAGATAACTATAATTCAGTAACCCAATTTTATAATGCCTTTGTAACTCTATCTTCCCATATAAAAATTTATAATCTCGATAAATGAAAGAATAAATGTATATAATGGCTAGCAATTTCAGGTTATTATTTGTATATGGCATTTTATCTGGATGAAGATGACATTCAGATGACTGTGTACATAATTGTCATTTAGGATCCTTCAGGGCATCCTAAGACTAAGGACAGACCTAACTTCATTCCTGAGGTAGGGTCTGAGATGGCAGCAGTGAAAACCTCTGTGGTAGATATTCTTTTTTGTTTGTTTGTTTGAGACAAAGTTTCACTTTGTCGCCCTTGGTAGAGTGCTGGGGCATCACAGCTCACAGCAACCTCAAACTCTTGGGCTTAAGTGATTCTCTTGCCTCAGCCTCCCAAGGAGCTGGGACTATATAGGCAACCACCACAATGCCTGGCTATTTTTTTTGTTTTGTTTTTGTAATTGTCATTGTTGTTTTCAGGCCCAGGCTGGGTTCAAACTCGTCAGCTCCAGTGTATGTGGCTGGCTCCCTAGCTGCTGAGCTACAGGCACCAACCCTGTTGTAGATATTCTAAGTCTAGCTGAACACAGAATAATGGTGCCTTTCATCCCGACTGCTTTTTTTCCCAAATGCCAATATTTCTTCTTCCGTGACATAATTAAGAAGGGAGTGCATATTGTTCATGTGTTTTATTGACTCTAAGTATACTTAATGCATTAGAATAAGCAGTCTGTCAGATGCACGACATCTCCATCCACATTCCCTAACGTATAATGTCAACATAATGAACAAGTGTTGTGTTGATTAGATGAATGTGGAGTAGTAGCCTAAAAGTCTGACATAGGCCTCTAATCTTGGCCATTGTCTAGCTGTGTCCATATGGGCAAATCAATTAACATCCCTAAACCTTGTTTTTCTTGTTTATAAATCAACTGTTAGGCTCATTTAGACAATTAAATGTTTTCATCTTGCTGTTTAAAATTATGTGGCAGCCATGCGGTGAACAATTGAACACTTTTTACTACTGGAAAGGCAAAAGTTATATGGAGTCTCACACTGTTCCACAATTCATTAGACCACTGCAAGAAAAAAAAAAAGGTGGAGAGAGCATTAAAGTATTGGATCTGAAATAGAAAGTTCAATCATTTACTAGCTTTGGGGTGTTGAGAACATCACTACGGTTCTTTAAGCTTTAATATTGTTCTCTTTAAGATTTCTGGCTCCAAGAACACTAGTGAACATCACAGAGAAGGCTCCTAACTAGTTAGCTGAATTCCAGGGCAACCAACGTACAAGTGAGAAACTTATTCTTTTGTGTTTTCTACCTCCAAAGACTTTTTAATGAAATTTATGTAAGTGTCTTAACATAATAACTAAGAAAATGCCATGAAGGCTATGTTAACCAGTTTGATGAAAATATTTCAAATTGTTTATAAAACCAGCACATTGTACTCCATGATTGCATTAATGTACACAGTGATGATTTAATGAAAAAAAATAAAAAATCCAAGATTAAAAAAAAAGAAATTTATGTCATTCTTATCAGCTATTCTTCTCTTTCTAATATGCTTTCATTGGTAAGAGTCACATTCTGCCTTTTGCTGATTTAAATCCCTAAATCTTCAGATTTCCACATTTGCTGAATATTTCTGCCCCCGCAATGCTGTAGAATTTTCAGTGATGCGCAGCATTTGAGGTTGTTCATTTTTCTCCTGTAGCACACTCAGGACTTGTGTTTAATGGCCTCTGATATGCAACATGCATTGTTAAAAAAAAAAACTCTAAATGAAAGCATATTAGCTAAAAGTAAATTAGCTACCAGAAACCTGCTGCAAGTGTGCTGGGCGGCAGCAAGGTTGGCATTGTTGCTTTGGGTTAGGATATTGCTGCTCCATGGACAAACCAGAATTCTTGTGAAGTCATATAGTTGTTGTTGCTCTGCCAACAGACTGGTTGCCCTTCGGTCAGAGTCCAGTACCGAACAAAAGCTGTGATCTGGGTGTTGAAGTTAAATGACAGTAACTAGGCCATGTGAGGTGGCCAGGAACAACGGATGGATTGGTACTTAGAAAAAGGGGCTGCTAACGGGAGCCTGTTCTTTGAGGAAGAGGTTCATATTTTCATGTGTCCACTGCCATACAGTGTAGTGTGAGGATGAAAAGGGCTTACAGTTTGCTCAAAGCAATTAAAACAATAATGCTAAAATTTGTAGAGTATCTGTGAGCACTGGATTGAAGATTCCAACTTGGACTGCATAGTTTTTAGCGTTTACAGAGCAAATGATTTCTTCTGTAATCAGTCTATGCTATGCCAACCATCTACCATTATTGATCATATGTTCCACATTTATCTCATTTCATCATGTAAAAAATTGGACATGTACTTACAATTCTAAGCTAAAATTTATCAGAATCTTTAAAATTTTCAGTCTTGTTCTCCCAGGATTTATAATTGCAGAAAAAGCATAAAGTACTTAAAATTTAAAGGGACACAGCTAACACTCCAGTGAACTACATATATCTTAATCATTTCTTAAACCACAGACCAATTCAAAGTGATAGTTTAAGTGGAATGTATTACTTATATTTATAACTTTGCCACTTTTATATATATGTAATTTTGAACTCTGGGGAAATAAAATGAAAGAGACTGTTTTATCCTTTTTCCTCCTAAAAGCAAGAGATAAAATTCCAATAGGGAAGATGTCCTCTCTGTACCAAAAAGAAAGTGGGATGCGGGCATGTGGGGGAGGGTCATAGCTGAGAAAAATCTATGGCAACAAACCTTGTCAAACCATCAACCCTGATCTTCCCAGTTACTTTTCCATCAGAACTGCTCTGGCCCAGACTTCTTTATCTTGTCACATTTTCATAATCTGTCCAATTCAATATGTAACTTCAACTCTAACTGCTTGGCCTTTTTTTTCCTCTATGAGGGCTCCTATGTTGTGCCCAATTTTAAGTAAATTTGTGTGCTTTTCTTCTATTAATCTATCTATGTCAATTTAATTCTCAGTCCTAATCCAAAACCCTAAAAAAGTAGAGATAAAATTTTCCTGCCCTATATGGTTTTTTCCTAGGGTGTTTACATTAAAAAAAAAAAACAAAACAAACAAGCAAACAAAAATCCCAGTGATCCACATTATTACCCAAATATTGGCTTCCATTGTGTGATTTAGGAGTGAACTAAAGAACTCCAAAGAAAAGACGTAAAATATTCTTTTCTGATAGCCAGCAGCTGTCAATTATGGCAATATCCTTCTCCTCCCCATCGTGTTGGCTTTTAAAAGGGAAATAGAAAAAAGCCCTAGAGGAAGGAAGAAAGGTTTCTGTGGGAAGACAGGAGTGCTGCTTACTGCAAACCTGGACCTATGATCTACTTTTCCCCATCCTGGTCATGCTCTGAAGTGGGCCCAGTGATGAAATCTCACATCTCAACTCCAGGAAAGTACACTGTGTCCCTCAGGCCTTCCCAAACTTGGCCAGTGACAAAACCAGCATCATCTTAGTGAGGCATTTCCTGACCATAGCAGTGTCTCAGCTGCCTACCAAATTTGCATCTGCCATTTCCCCTTACTGTTGCCCTTTAAAGGAAGTCATTGTAAAACCCACCAACGATCAGAATATTCCAGGGATTTTTTTTTCATTCAAATCCTTTCACCTTAAGGTGGGTGAATATAAGCAAAAATAATTATATTTTAGAATAAATTACTATACGAATCGGGACTCGGGGTATAGTTTCTGAATTACTGCTATTAGGGGTTATTGTTCAGCCATCAAGTTTTAAAATCAATTCTAATTCATTCCTTTTTTTTTTTATTTTCACTGAATTCTTTATGTCTGCTCTTTTTTTATGAATAAAGATCTTTTCTGTTTTTAGAGTAAGCTATAACAAAAAAATCTGTTCAGGATTTTAAGAAATGATAAACATAAAATCCAAATTATAGCAGTCCTCATGATAATAGCACTGAATAATCACCTCATTAGTAGTGATTATCTGGATATTAATAGAAGTTTCTGACCTACAGAGTCTTTTTTGCAAATGCTTAGTGTAATTTGCAATGATGTGCTATGAAATGTAGGTGTGTATTTTTTCCTTTGCTTTAGTATTGAAGGAATGGGTTGTATGAAGGTTTATGAGTTATCGAATGGTATAAAATGTATTGACTGTCAGGAATCTTGTTTCAAGAACTGCATGGCTCTTTTTACTTCTGGAATCATTTCGATGTGCTGTAAATAGAAACGTGTGTGTCTCACTTAATTATTTTCTTGGTTGTATTATTACATACCGAACAAAATCACATTCTGGAAATGAATGTTATCCTCAAGAGAAACGCTGCATTCTGGTGCTGCATGATTTTGCACCTTATACAGAATCTGTGGTAACTTTGACGGCATTAGTACGGAGTTTTCTCATCTCTGAAATTTTAAGTTACGCAACTGAGAGTCAGCTTTCTTTTCCTCCCAGTTTCCACTGCTTGCTTTTCAAACCCCCCACTTCAGTAATCCAGACTTCCCCTTGCTAATTGCCGTGGTATAAATAATTTGGTGAAGAAAATGAGCCAACATTTTGTCTACTAGAGATATTTTTGCCTTTTTTTATGGGCAATCATTTTCTTAAATTACAAAGCCATTCAACTGGCTACTTTTAAAATTGAGAGATAAAGTTCAAAAGCACCACAGTATTTATTAACTAAAAAAGTATTGGTTAATTCTTTATCCTCTACTTACAAAAGATGCTTTTCCTTTGCCTTGGCTGATGTTTTAATACATGTCCTTATCATGTTATTGGATGTGGTCTGAATAAAGAAAGAAATTTATAAGAAAAAAATCCCTCACAGATAAAGTTCCTAATTATTGCATTTCTAATACATTTTAAACACATTATTTTCTAGAAGCAAAAGCCAAGAACCAAACTTTTATTCTTTGAAATATGCTTAAAATAAATTGTTTTGTGAGTCAAATTAGTACTTTGGAAGGGGCCCTAGAATGATTACATCATACATATACCACATAGTCATCCCCATATTGGTTGAGACGAATACTTATTGTGTGAAAAGTGTTTTGGAAAAAATGTGTTAAAAAATGCATTTCAGAGAGATAGCTGGCAAAGCAACTCGGTATTATATAATCAGGACTTCTTAAATGCATTTTTATTCTACCTATTCTATCATGTAAAATCTTAAAATGTTTCTTTGGAGAACCAGTTCATTACATATCCTTTTATGCCTTTATATCCTTCCTTTGTACATAAGATGACAAGAATATCAAAGTTCTCTGAAATGCCTGTTGGGGAGTATCTGAAACATTGCCCTTGAGGTGGTTTCAGTGAAGATTAGGTCGCCTGCTGCCAACTTTAGAAATCAATCTGGCTTAGAAAATCATCCCATGGCAGGCAGTCGGTATTTATGACGACAGAATTCTCTGAGCTCCCCTTTCACACCTTCTGCCTCCTAGTTTTTTGTGACTTCCTTTTGGAGAAAACCTAGCAAGAATACAGTTCAGTACAGGAAATCCAAAGAATGAATTTTGCTGAGGGGCTTCTAGAGAAGGACCTACAGTCTCTTCTGAAGGAAGACACGTCTGGGCTGTTTGCAAACAGCATGGTGGAGGCAGTTTGTTTGTTCATCCGGATGATACAAGAAATATGGACAAATGCTGGTAGGATTTCAGGAGCAATTAGGAAAGACCAAGCTGTTTAAATCGTTCCATTTAAGCAAGGAAGAGATTACAATGAAAGAAAAGATTACAGTGCCAGAGGAGAGTCCACAAGGATAAGCCTTTCCCTATCCTTTGGTATTAGCAAACCCCTTGGAAAGCAGCTTTAGAACATTGGGGCCTATGTGGTATATACATTTATAAATGAATTGGAGACATAGTTCTATTGATGCAGACAATTTGTCAGCATTTAAGAATTAAGACTTTTGGCACAGTAGCAATAAAACACAAGTTGTGTCCTCTGAAGTGGAAAGTTACAACATTCTGTCATTGATTTTCTGTCTCTTGTTGAGAAGAGAACTGACTGAAGTCTGGGGAGGGCTGCAATTGAAACATCAGTTCTCACAAAATACATTCCATTTCTCTAAGGGCTAAGCACGCCATTCCAGGTCTGGGTTTTCTTACTTATTTTCAATGCTTAAATATTCCTCTGTTAATTAAATGAAAATGTGCTCAAGTATGCAAGAAAGCATGCAAAATTGAGTAGAAACCAGACAGAACATTAATATTCCCACAAAGAAGCAAGAGGGAAGCACAGGAAACGCCTCCTGTGTTGATTATTTATAAGAGTCTGGCAAGATGGCACCTTGAATTGCTGGTTTTTCTTAATGTTTTCTAGTTCTCTATCATTTTCACTTTATTCTTCCTGGACACACTTTAAAACAAACACAAAGAACCACAGCAGAAAAACTACTGAACCCCAAACTCTGATTAGCCTGACAATGTTCTTTATTTCAGTATTTTGATTTTAAATGAATTTAAGATTAAATAATTTTCCTTTGTCCAGCAAATTTAAATTAGATGTTGGGACTCATAGGCAGTATTACTGCCTTCATTTTGATTATTATGATGTTTTAAAAGATTCTACTATTCAAGGGATAAATATGAGGATACTTCCAGAGAAAATGCATGCTTTGATCTATAGAAATGAATAACCAGGCTTTTATGATGCTCAATATGTTGCTGGAATTTAATACTCATTACATTTTGAAAAAAATAAAAGCATTTGCAAAGAGGATCAAAACTTTGACATGATCTTCCATTTATTTCATTTCATATCTAACGAAAAATGAGACCTTTCCAGATAGTTGCTCTTATCAAGAAATGGAAGATTGAGGAATTGTTCAAAATATACATGGTCCTACCACTTAAATGACTTGGTGAAGAAAGAAAAAACAAAAAACTACCCACCCACCCACTCAATTAACCAACCAACTAGCAAATCAATCAAAGACCCTTTGTGAAAACATTGAAATGATTATTTCCTGGCTGTGTGAACTTGATGCAAGGAAGTTCAACTTTAGAATTCCAGTTTCTTCATCGCTGAAAGAGAAATAAAAATTCTCATAGAATCTACCTCCAGGAGACATTGTGAGGATTAAATGAGTTAAGATATTTGAAGCAAGTTATGTGCCTAGTTTGTGTTATGGACTAAATGTTTGTAGTCCTAAAAAATCTTATGTTGAAGCCTTAACCCCACAACGTTAAGGTATTTGGAGATGGGACCTTTGGGAGGAATTAGGGCTAGATGAGGTCATGAGGCAGGACCCTCATGATGAGATAAGTGCTCCTATGAGAGAAGACTCTGAAAAGGTTGGTATCTCTCTTTCTTTCTGTGTGCATACCGAGAGGTCATATTAACACACAAGTGGCAGATGGCTGCCACCTACAAGCCAAGAGAAGAGCATTGAGAATGAAACAAATCTGCCACTTTGATACTGTAGTTGCCTCCTTCTAGAACTGTGGGAAATGCATTCCCATTGGTTAAGCCACCCAGTCTAGGATATTATGTTATGGCAGCCTGAGTAGAATAAGTGTATGTGCTATGATGATGATGACGATGACAGTGGTGATGAGGATGACAATCATGTTCATGGAAAAACGGTTATCAAGGCTATATGAAAGCCCAGCCTCCATTTTCCCTCGATTTATTTCTATTATATTAATTAACAATACAAGACAATATTCTCTGAAAAGAGAGATGCCTCCTTGTTTACTCTTCTCACTTCCACCATGTAGAACATGATTTCTGCCCACATAGATGCTAACGTTATAAATAAAAATCTGACTTTGTCCTACCTTGAAAATCTGATTACCTTCTATTAGATAAGCTTCCTTTACTATCTATGCCACAGCCTTTTTCTCTTTCTACTCTGTTATTATCATTGCCATATTCTCATATGTCTTGTAAATTAATTTTACATCACATTTTATTGAAAAAAGAGTCTGAGCATATTTTCTATGTGTGAATAGTATGTTGTACATTAACCTACTTGGCTAATGTTGTACAGATTTTGTTGTACATGAGCCAAGTTAATGGAAAAATAGGTGCATGCCCCTTGCATCAGGGTCCAGTGAAAGGACTGTGGTCATCTGGAGGGGGATGCATGGCAAATGGCATTTATTCTTTGGATGATTTCATTCTACCTGCAAGGATGATTAAATTTAAATAATGGAAGAATAAATACTTTAAATATTTCATTAGCTCCTCACTGTGCAAATGGTAGAAATTAAAAAGCTATATCCTACCTAAAGTATAGGTGTGGCAGTACCAATCAAAAATAAACAATTAATGAGCATGCCTTTTTTATATATGCACCTTATTTATATACAATATGATAGTAGATGGCGGAAACTGACATTTTTGTTTCAAATTCCAATTATAGCTAAAATCAAATACTCAATTTCATTTGCTCTTGCTTTCCTGTTTCCTAACACCTACTCAGTCCAACAACATTGTGGACTAAGCAAGAGCACACGAGGAGATTCTGGCCTGTGTTCTCACCAAAGGATATTTAACTAACAGTTAGCAGTTCCTTAATAGCAACAACAGCCACAACAATCACTAGGGTAATATTTATTGGAGGTTTTCTGATGACCAAAGCACAGTGAAGGTTAGGATATTTAGTTTCCATAATAGTTCAATGTTATTATCCCCTTTTACACATAAGGAACCTAAGGTGCAGAGAGACGGAGTTAATTGTCCAAGTTCACACAGACTATTAACTGATTTGAACCTGGACTGTATGCTTGTAAATCCTATCCGCAAAGAGCATATTGTCTAATAGATGAGGTAAAATATACTCACAGAAAGATGCCACAAGGAATCCAGGGATTTCGCTTATCAGCTTCCCCATGCTCGAATTATTTCCATCCAGGCCACTTAGGCCTAGAAATACTAGGAATATTGGAGAGCAATATTCTTTTCTTTCTTTCCTTTTTTTCCCTTTGAGACAGAATTTCGCTCTGTGGCCCTCAACAGAGGGCTGTTGTGTCATCATAGCTGACAACAATCTCAAACTCTTGGGATCAATCCATTGTCTTGCCTCAGTTTCCCAAGAAGCTGGGACTACAGGCCCCTGCTACAATTCCAGCCTGTTGTTGTTGTTTTCAGTAGAGACAGTGTCTTCACTCTTGCTCAACCTGGTCTTGAACTCCTGAGCTCAAGCCATCCACCTGCCTTGGCCTCCCAGAGTGCTAGTATTACAGGTTTAAGCCATCATGCTTGGCCAGAGAACAACATTCTTCTTATCATTTTTTCAAATACACATTAAATAGAGCATTAGAAAATAACTAAATAGGAAATACATGTGTGGTAAAATCTGTGAATTATATATATATATATATATAAATTATGATGTCTTCTAAATAAATCTCAAACTAGAGAGGCATTATAGGATAGTGATTAAGAGCACAATCTTAGAAATCATTCTGCTGTTTATCAGCTGTGAATCTTTGGGCAAGTTACTTCTCTATGTGGAATCAGTTTTCTAACCTGTAAAATGGGTATATTAATAGAATTGTTATAGTATTAAATGAAGCGATAATAATTATAAAACATTCAGCATAATACTTGGCATATAGGTACTCAAAATTTGTATTATCTTTACTTCTATGCAGGATATAGGATACACAGAATTTTGTGTTTTTCTTAGCATTTCTTCTGAAGGTATGTTTTCTTCTAGTAGCTTAATAGTTTCAGGTCTTACATTTAAGTCCTTATTGCATTTTTGAGTTTATTTTTGTATATGGTGAGAGATAAGAGCCAATTTTCTTCTTGAGCATGTGGACATCCACTTTTCCTGACACCATGTATTAGACTGTTTTTTCTCCCACGTGTGTTCTTGGTACGTTTGTTGAAAATCCTTTGGCTGTGTGCAGGTTGATTCCCAGGCTTTTTATTCAGTTCCATTGTGCCCATGTTTATGCCCAAACCATGCTGTTTTCACTCTAGCTTTGTAGTATATGCTACTGAGTGATGTTTCCAGCTTTGTTCTTTTTACTCAAAATTGCTTTGGCTATTTGGGGTCTTTCATGGTTCCAAAAATCTTAAAGGATTTTTTCTCCCTATTTTTGTAAAGATTATCTTTGATATGCTGACAGTGATTATATTGAATTTGTAGATGACTATTGAAAGTACAACGTTATTGATTCTTCCAATCTATGAACATGGGATATCTTTTCATTTATTTGTGTCTTCTTCAGTTTCTTTCATCGATGTCTTTTTAACTATAGAGAGCATTTACCTCCTTGGTTAAAGTTATTCTTAAGTATTTTATTTCTTGCAGCTATTGTAAACAGGATTTTTATTTTGATTTCTATTTCAGATGGTGCATTATTAATGTTTGGAAATGATACTGATTTTCGTATTTGGATTTTATGTCCTTCAGCTTTACTGAATTCATTTATTACTTCTATCAGTTTTGGTTTTTTTTTTTTTTTGGTAAATTCTGTCAGTACCGCTATGTCGCCAGCACCGCACCCAGGAAACAGCCCATACAGGGACTGATGACTACACAAGCTCGCAAGAGGTGAAGCTCCACAGAGGTGCAGGAGAGCGGAGCCACCGAGTAAACTCAGCAGTGGCTGCAGGAACCCCTGAGCTACCTCTGCAGCAGCTATTTAGTGAAACGCTATACAACAGGTGTGGGAGGCCCGTGTACAAGGACTCAGTGCTTAAAGATACGCGCTCTTTTCCCCCAGGCTCTACTCCCCTCCCTAGGCACCACAGATGTTCAAGGTCCTACACCTGCTTACTAATGAGCGATCTTATCTCCTTAGACCACGCGATTGCTTAAGGGCTTCTCTCCAGGCCGCAAAATAGCTCCTTACCAGCCAGGAGATTGTCCCGCTCCCAGCGGTTTCCTTAAGAACCGGTAACTGTGTTTTTCTTTCTTTCTTTCCTTCCTTCCCTTCCCTTCCCTCCCTCCCTCCCTCCCTCCCTCCCTTCCTTCCTTCCTTCCTTCCCTCCTTCCTTCCTTCCTTCCTTCTTAAATCATAGCTGTGTACATTAATGTAGTCATGGAGTACAATGTGCTGGTTTTGTATACCATTTGAAGTATTTTCATCCAACTGTTAAACATTGCCTTCATCGCATTTTCTTAGTTACTGTGTTAAGACATTTATGTTCTACACTTAGTAATGGTAGTGAGTGTACTATAGAGTCTACTACAAAATTCTCTAAAGTTTTCTCTCTATAAGATTGTGTTGTCTGCAAACAATTTGACTTCTTTGTCTCCAATTCAGGTGCCTTTTATTTCTTTCTCTTACCTAATGCTCTGGCTAGACTTTCCAGTACTCTATTAAATAGAAGTGGTGAACGTGATCATTCATGTCTTATTTCAGATCTCAGAGGGAAAGCTTTCAACTTTTTCCCAGTCAGTGTGATGTTAGCTGTGTGTTTCATTATGTTAAGGTAAACAATGTGCCTAATTTGTTGAAAGTTTTTAATCACAAACAGATATTGAGGTTTGTCAAATGCTTATTTTGCATCTATTGAAGATATCATTCTTGTTCTTTATTACCTTCATGTGATATGTCACGTTTATTGATTCTCACATGTTGAACCATCTTTGCTGCCCTAGGATGAATCTTACTTGGTCACAGTGAATGATCTTTTTAGTATCCTGTTGAATTTGGTTTGACAGTATTTTGTTGAGGATGTTTGCATCTGTTCATCAAGGATATTGGCACGTAATTGCCTGCTTGCCTGCCTTCCTCCCTCCTTCCTTCCCTTCCGTCCTTCCTTCCTTCCCTTTCTTTCTTGTTGTTTTGTCCTTGTTTGCTTTTGCTATCAGAGTAATGTTGGTCTCAGAGACAAAATTTAGAAGATTTACTTTGTCTTCAATCTTTTGAAATAGTTTGAAAAGAATTTGTATTAGTTCTTCATTCAATTCTTGGCAGAATCCAGTAGTGGGACTGTCAGATTCTGAGCTTTTCTTTGATGGGAACATTTTTATTACTGGTTTAACGTCCTTAATGTCATTATTGGTCTGGTCAGATTTTCCATTTCTTTATTTATCATTTAATCTTAAGTAATTTATGTTACTACACTATGAATAGCTATACTGTAAATAACATTAGTAGCCCACTTTCCAATCACAGAATGATTTTATGTAACACCTTCCTTTATCTTTACATAATCCCTTAAAAAAACAGGTAGTGTAAGTATTATTTATCCTTTTTTTCTTTGCAGTTTTTGGCTGGGGCTGGGTTTGAACCCGCCACCTCTGGCATATGGGGTACCTTTGAACCACAGGCGCCTCCCTCATTTACCCATTTTATAATGAGAATCTAGTAGTTTAATGACTTGAACATTGAATGTCAGATCGGTTACATAAATTCAAGTATGTAGATTTTATTCTTATGCTTTTTGGCTGTTTTGTGATAACCCAAGAATGACTAGATATGGGAGGAACCTAGTGTCTTGCCAGATTGATTTAACAAATACATATGAAGTCCTGTAGTTGTACACTGTACCAGAAATTGAAGGGAGAGGGGTGACCAAGACAGATGAGATCCTTGTCATCTTTAAATTTATGGAATAGTTGGGAGAGAGACAGTAAAAACAAAAAGCAGACTAATACAGAGCACACACACACACACATGTGTTATATTCTTATCTATACATACACATGTATGTGTGTATATATATATACATGTATGTGTGTATATATATGGAGAGAGAGAGAGAGATATTATGGTAAGTATTATCTATAATGGGAATAAATAGCATGGTAAAATAACTAATCAAGTTATTTATGGTAGGAGGTAATGACATTTGACCTTACAGACCTTACAGTTAAAAGACAAGAATATATTGCAGTAAAAACAGCAACATTCTAGGCTACACTGGAGCTAGCAATGCGTAGGTATAGGAAGAGACTGGTTGTTAAAAGAGACAGACAGTGAGCTACTATGGCTGGATTGTGGGGCATGAAAGAGAGAGTGGTTTGAAGTTGCAGAGAAAACAAGAGCCAAATTATGCAAGTAGATGCAATGTGAGCACACTGGAGGGGCAGCCTGCCTGGCTCAGAAAGTGTTCTTAATAATGTTTCAGACTCAATCCACAAAATTAGACTCCTGGCAATCATGTTTGTACAAACCCCACTTCCTTGACCACAGTTCTCATGCAATAAAACTGTATTTACGCTGTGTAATAGGCAATCAAAACCCATACATTTGCTGTCCTTACATGTTTTACAATTCAGTGTAAGTGTGTCCAGACTGAAGAATGGCCAATTAGGGCTTCTTCTCTAGAGTTTGGAACCGAGAACTAGAGAGAGATGTGGTTTCCATGTGATTGGAGTTATAACATGTAAACAGTCAGCTGGTGGAAATTACATTCTACCATGTTATCTGGGAGTCCAGTCTATACAGAGAGGAGAATGAAGAACATAGAAATATATAATATTTTCATGATTCCTGGTGGTTATATATTTATGGGTTTTAGTTTATCTAGAGTATTGATTTTTAATTGGCATGCCAATTATATTATATTATAGGATTATAATTGGCACTCAGGATCTTAATTGCAAAGGAGTCTGAGAAAATGTAGCTCTCAGGTTATCAGCCTCTGCATGATGGCATGCCAGGAGAAGGGGATAAATTCTTAGCAAATTTTATATATAATCCTATAATATATTCCTCATATTACTATCACGTTCTGAGCTATTTTGTTATTGTTTACAATAAATTTATTTACATTCTAGACTGGCTAATTAAGGTAGGATAGGTTCAGGAGCAATGAGCTGTAGGGCTGACCAGGGTTGAATTTGGTGAATAATTGGTAATCATAGATGATAAAGAAAATTTTTCACATGCACAACAAAAATTTAGAGCATTGAGTGCAGGGAAACAATGTTCAAGTAATGGAAGAAGCAGTCCACTGATGCTGATTGTGGTAGTGATACTAAAGATAACAAAGGGATGCCGTGTACTAAGAATCTAGTATTTTCTACATAGGGAAAAATGTAGTGTGTCTCTTTGAAGCATCTGTCTGACTCCAAATTATCCCTTTATTTGTATTCACAAAACCCAATCACAAGCTGAGCAGATTCCAGGGAGCCATACTTGAGCGTGACCTTTCTCCTTTATCTATCCCCGAAGGGATTAGTCATTCGGGGAATAGATATTTACTGAGCAGCTATCAAATGTGGATTCGTAAACCAAATGAACACTGTTTTTGCCTTCATGGGGCTTTAGCCTAGAAGATGTGGGCATCAGATACAAAGTACTTTGCTTGATGCTTTAATGTAGATTCACTTTAATGCTTATGATAATCTTTCAAGGTAAGTGCCATTATTCTTATTTTACAGAGAAAGGAACTGAGCCCTAGCTCCCCAAACAGGGAAGTTAAGCTGCTAATAATTGGAAAGAGAATAATGGGCCCTGGCAGCATATTTGGGTCTGTTCTATGATAACCCTGTGCCCTTCTTGGGTCTGCGACCTGCCCAGTTGCATCATTCAAATCCCATAAGCAGGAAATGGAAACATAGCTGTGATCTATGAGCCGGAAAGTGACAAATGCTACTGCAACTAGGATGGGCAGATTTGCAGTGGATATCTTTATGCACAGCTAACTACCTGACCATATCCGGGATGCTGGATTTTGTTGCAAAACACTAAACATCTCCATTAACTATGTTTGCTAGCAACCGCAACCTGGATGGTTTCCTCCTCACTTCTGTCTTCCACATTTTGCATAAGTAGTGTCTTACTGTCAGCACCTAATTTACAGTTAGGATCATAACTGCAAAGGAGTCTGCAAAAATATAGCTGTCAGGTGACCAGCTCTGTATGATGGCACAGCAGGAGAAGGGGATACTTTCTTATCAACCCAGCATTCAATATTTGCCGTTCTGTTGTATTAAGATGCCTTTTGTACTTCATGCTTGGACTTTTGCTTGGAAGAGTAATTCATATTGGTAAGTCTGGACAGGCAGAGATTTGTCCAGGGCTGTCTTGAATTTTCTGGGTTTTATGTTACTATATATAGTACATATACTACATATGTATATACTTTTTTTTTTTTTTTTTTGCCACATAATTAGCTCCCTGCAACATTTAAGACTAAAGCAGACTTTACAAACAGATACCTAGGAGCAGAGTGGAGAGAAGACGGAGAGGCAGACACAGGAGGTTTGTGTGGATTTTGTTTTTCCCTCCAGGCTCCCAATAACTGTGTGTCACCTTTAACAAGACATCTAACCTCCCTGGGTTTTTCAGTGTTTTCTCCTCTATAACAAGAATAATGGTTCTCGTCACTTCCCTGCCTCTAGGGGTGTTGTCAGAATTAATGAGACACCAGGGTGAAAAGCTTTCCACTTTTTTTTTCCTCTCAGAGAAAGCTGGAATGTAAATAAAACTAACATATCAGTTTTGTGAAGACTTTCCCTTCTGTATGTCTTAATAACTTTCAGAAAAGAGCGTGCAGATTCTTTTGAAGCACCAGCCATTACCGTAGGTGTTATGGATAATAAGGGAACTGTATCTGCCAGGAGAAACAAAGAGAAACCACGAACTTGAGTCAGAGAAAGTCTGCTCCTCACTCACTCTTTAATGGAATCAGTAGGAGGGCTGAAATAATCGCAAGTAAAATATTACTGTACTGAAAGCAGATGAAAGTAGGAGGAGAAACTACTTAATTAAAGTTGCTATCTGCAAAGTGGAAAAAGAAGAGAAATGATGAGTGCTGACACGTTGCTGAAGTTTCTGAGACTTGTTGAAGGGAGGAGATGTAAGTTGTAGGTCAAAATGTTTGCGACTTGGGGTTAAATTGCTCAAAGAATAATACCCCTGACCATGATATTCAGCTGGAAGTTAAACTCTAACAAGTCAAAAATGTTCCCAGCAATTTCTCTGACTCATCAATGAATCATCTGTTAACAGAGACAACAGGGACTATGTCCATTCTGTCGCTTCAATGGGACGCAACCCTCTGAACCTTGATGAATGTTAATGCTGTCCAAAATGTACAGTATAGTAAGATTTATTCTTGGCTATCCATAGATGATCAATTTTTAAATAAACCTATTCTGGGGGATAGAAAATACCCAACTTTTTTGGTATTTATACACTACCCATATTTTTAGTGAAATTCCTTTCTTTGTTTAGAAGCCACCATTTTAGACATTCAGTATTTAGGAAAATACTGTGGGGCACATCTAGTTATCATTTCTTGTGGATAAAGGGCAGATAAGCAAGGATGGGCTGAGTGGCAAAGAACGTGTTAGATAGAAGTCAGCCAAGAGTTCAATTCCCATGCACTGGGTCCCCTCGCTGAAAGCCTCCTGCAGAAACACAACCAATCCTTCTTTCAAAGTGTCCTTGTGAGTCCATTATTATTAACAGTGTTTAGTTCACAAGATTTTCTATTATCTAACAACTTTTCCCCAACTCAAAACAAATAGTATTATTTTCAGTAATTATATCACCTCAATCCTTTTCTACCTTAGTGTAACATCCACCTGGGTGGGGGGGGGGATAGGCTTGATAAGACAATATATGTGTAAGCTGAGAATATGATATCTTCTTTCCATAGTTTTTCATACCTTTGTTTCAGGTGACTTGCCTTAAATTTAATATTTTCTTTAGGATAATAATAGCTTCTGAGTAGGGTAAGGAGAATTCTTTTAAAGGTAAAAGCACCATAGAAACAAGAGCTCCAGGGAATTTACATATATCAGGAGTAAGGTTTTATAGACAATATGAAAACTTGTTTGTATCTCAAACATACACAGATTAGGAGTTAAAAGAAAGTTTAAATTCAAAATAGCATATTGACAAGATCTCTCAAAAAACAATGCTTGGATCAATTAGGATAATCTACAGATTTCTTTAAAAAAAAGACCTTTATTTTATAAAAAACAAGATGAGGAACTAAAGTAAAATGAGTAAGGATGTTCTAAGTGTCTGCAGCTGAATGCTGAATTCTCAGAATTAAAGTTTGAGACTGAGAAGCAATCTCTTCATTAAGATTCTACAGTTGTAGAGGCACTGATGTGAATGTTGGAGTGATTTCCTTGAGTAGGACTCATTTATGCAGAGGTAGGAGTGATAATACAATATGAAATTTACCATTTTTATGATTTGGTTTGGCAAGGACAGGAAAGGATAGTTGTATGACAGAATCAGTGGTACAAATAAAACAGAAATTCATATGATCCAGGATGCATGAAGAATAAAGAGAGAAACTTGTAAAAGTTGGTAAAAAAAAAAAATAAAAAAGAGAAAGAGATGTATTTCTGAGAGGGACCAAATGACTGGAAGTCTCCAACTTTTAGCAGTAAAAAGTAGAATAGATTAGAAATATGGTTATAGAGTAATAGAGCGCAGCCAGAATTTTTCAGGAATTTCAGTTTCCTATCCAAGATGTAGGATAAAGTTATGAAAGTGGATAGCTGTATTTGATGTAAAATGAAATTGTTATATTTATTATTTATCACTGTATAACATCTCACAACGGACTTAGTGGGCATGACAACATTTATTACCTCACAATTTTTGTGGGATGTAATTCCAGTTACTGCTTAACTAGCTCTCCTTCGTAGGGTCTTACAGTGCTGCAGTGAATATATTGGCTAGACTGCGTTCTCAACTGAGGTCTGACCATTGAGGAATCTATTTCCTAGCTTACACAGATTATTGGAAGGATTTCCTAGCAGCTGTGTGATTAAGAGCTCTGATCTATTGTTGGCTGTGGTGGAAGACTGTGCCCAGCTCCCAGAGTTGACTCATCATCCAGGGCTGTCCCTAGTTCCTGCAGGCCACCTGCAGTTCTTTGCTACGTGAGCTTTTCCCACACAATTCCTTACTTCAGACCAGTAAGAGAGTACCATTCCATCATCTTTGTCATATTTTATTGGTTGGAAGCAAGTCACTGGCCCTCCCTGTGACTACAGGGAGAAGGAAATGACACAAAGATGTGAACATCAGAAGGAGATTATGAGTTCACCCTACAATCTGCATACCCCAATCAGTAAGAGATAAAAATCTAGCCAGGCGTGGTGTCTCACACCTGTCTGTATTCCTAGCCACTTTGGAGGCCAATCTTGGTAGACTGCTTGACCTTAGGAGTTAGAGACCAGCCTGAGTGAGAGCAAGACCCCATCTCTACTGAAAATAGAAAAATTAACCAGGTGTTGTGGCTGGCATTTGTAGGCCAAGCTATTTGGGAGGCTGAGGTAAGATGATTGCTTGAACCCAGGAGTTTGAGATTGCTGTGAGCTATGATGCCACAGCACTCTACCCACGGTGACAGAGAGAGACTTTGTCTCAAAACAAAAATGAAAGCAAGAACAAAAAACTTCAATCTAGTATGATTCTGAAATTTTTCCAGATAATAGAACGTACCAGGTTGCAAAGAGTAAAAAATAAAGGATGGTCCCTAAGGAATAATGAAGAACAAAGTGGAGGGAGCTGTGTAGTGGGGATCTTGGAAGAGCAGGGTCAGCAGGAAGCGGCATTAACCACCCAGGGCATATTGAACTGGAGAGAATCAGTAGCGTCCACTGTGGAGGCTGCAGGGAAAAAGCTCTAACTTTGGTTAAAACGAAGGAGTGGAGATTACTGTGTATTTTGTGAACGGGTTGATATGTGACAAACAGAACGAGTGAGGAGGAAGCCACCGGGAACAGGAGATGAAGGAGAGTAGAGGAGAATTGTTACTTTTACACCCACGTCCAGTTCACCAGCGTTTACCGCCATCTCTCCTGATACTTGTTCCTAACGTATCTCTTACAAATAGCAGTCTTGATGTTTCTGAATATAATATTACAGCCTTTGAATTCTTAGAAGACAACGTTCACATCTTCTCTTCTCCAGACAACGTTTTCAGAGACAGGGGCTTCCTTTTACTCCAGCATTAGAGGATATAATTCTTTCAAAAACATTAGACAAGATCTGCCCCCTCCATGATGAGCCTGTGCAGACTCTCAGGAGGTCCCGGCCACCACCTCTCCATATCACTTTTTGTTTTCCTTCCCTATTTTTTTCTCACTTCTTCTCAAATTACTGTGTTTCTTCAGGCAGAGTGAATATGGAAAGGGTCTGAGGCAAAAAAAGCAGAAAACAATTGGAAAACAGAACAAACAAAACAACAGCAAGACACAAACCATTTATTAAAGAGGAGATAATGGGAAGATGCTTAACTTGCATGACTAATGTTAAAAATGGACAAACTACAACATGAGAAATAGTAATTGCTTTCAGTCTTTTTCTCTCCTTTCCAAAATTATATACAAATTCTGAAATTCCAAATGATCTTTGTCAAATAGAGAAGAAGGAAAAAAAATGGCCCAGTTAGCCAGGCTTCAAGGTCAAAGAAGGTCAAAGGTGGATTCCACATGAAGAGTTCATACACTTAACATCTTTTAAAATTAGATCCATTTGGAGAAACAATTTATTTGGAGAAACAAGAGTACAATCACTTGATTAAGTACTTCAAATAACACAAGTTGGGATGTAATCAACTTCTTTGGGTTTTTTTCTCATTACTGTGAATATTCTAATTATCTGAAATTAAATAAAAAATTATTGAGATAGCCAAAAAAAAGGGCTTTGGAGCAGAATCTAGGGATGATGATTGGAGACAGCTCACATTGGATGACCCTGGCATATTATGTCACACTTGACTTATTCAAACTTGGAATGGTCAGTGTTTAGATACCATGTGTGCAGTGATTCCTGCCAAGACGCCAATGGTGTGGCTGGCTGTCTTTTAATGAACCCTACACTGCTGGCCTCCAGGTGGTCAAATGCTTCTATCCATTTCAGATTTGACAATGCAAAAGTAGGTTATTAAATGATGGATTGGGAAATACAACAAAATCAGTAGTTAAGGAAAATCTAAACATTATATTAAAGTATATACCAGTGGTCCAATAGGTAATTGACATACACATATATAGATAATTACCTGTCTTTAATTTGTAACCTCTCTAAAATAGTATTGCTTTTTTTTTATACTTTGTTCATCTAATAAACATTTATTGAATGCCTGCTATTTTAGGTGGCTGGATCCACAATATGTGCCACTGGGCACAGTCTAGTCCTCATGGAACTATTGTCTTTGGTGGAGAGGCATACACTCATCAAATAATTATGAATAAATTTTGAAATTATAGTTCTTCAAATATTACCCCCCAAAAGATTCACGTGTAACTTTTCAGAGCACTGGACGTGGACCTGCTGGCGATCGTGGGTCCTCTCTCATGAGGAGAGGTCCAGCTCTCATGCCTGTCGCTGACCTGATCTATCTCCCACCACCTTTCACAGACCCCAGTCACACTCTGAAGGCTCAGAGTCCTCCACCCTTTCCTCCCTCAGCAGAGTTACCTCTCTGCTTTCTCTGTCAAGTCCCTCTTCTTTTACACCTTCACACTGACTTCCCAGTGTTTCTCTCTCAAGCAGTGGTAACGACTTCATTCTTTGGGTCTTTGGTTGGTGAGAGTCAAGGATTAGGAAAAATGCCCTCAGAGTATTATTGAGAAAACAGAGGGAGAGATAATACTCAGAAAACATACAAATTAATGCTTTCAGGTATAATCCTGCCATACTAGTAAAGCATGGAAGGGAAGATGGAAAAGTATCTTGTCCAGAAGGAAGGATAATAAGAATAGGATGGAGTTCAAAGAAACTGGTCAGAGAAGAGCCTGTCTATAGGTGAAAAGGTCAGACTAATAGCAAGATGGAATCCATAACTACGTTAAAGTAGTTTGGATTCTAATACGGGGCATTCATTCCAGTGGTTTCCTATATCAGGAACAGATCACAGTAAATTTCGCTAGATAGAGCAGGCAGAAGCACCACAGAGGTGGGAAGGTGAGGTGATTCAGAAGCAATTCCTAGTGAAGACTCTCAAAATCATGTGGCCTCAGACCTCACTTAATGCTTTTGAAATAATTATATCTTTTAATGCTGAACTAAAAGTAAGCCCCCATCTCACAGCATTTTGTCTAGAAGAGAGAAGATATGATGATGATTGTCTTCAAATAATTAAAGGGCTGTAATAGTAAGAAATATCAGGCCTATTGTTCAGGACTCCAGAGAGCACAGATAGAATTTTGTCCAATAAAGACTTTTGTGATAGTGGCAGCTATTTGAAAATGAAATGGATTACCTTGTGAGGCCCCTCACATGGAAACATTCAGAGGCTACCTGGCCTTGTGTCATGGAGGAACAAAAATTCATGTGTCCATCACAAGCATGAAATGACCTCTAAGCTTCTGCTCCACAACTTCTGGGGTGAACATTCCCTCCCCCCAAACCTCAAAGGGATAGTAGTTTAAAAACATTTTGTGTGAAATAATAACTTTTATAAGAAGAACTGTAAAACATGTAAGAAATAATAATACAATTGAAAATGACATATTTTACACTTTTAGTTTTGATATTTTTTAGATTCAATAGATTTTTAATTGTGACAAGTTTTCCTGCTTTTAGATTGAACATCCTGGTATCTCTTAGAAAAGGAATTGGGGGACTGGATTAAAAAAGTAGCAAATCATTGACAGTATTTTTAACATCTGATACCACAAATGCTGCTTTGTTTTGTTGAACTTTGTAGCAGCTTAGTTCTCAGCTCTTATATGCCAAATAATTTAATTTACCACTGTACACAATATACTCAGCATTTTTTTTTTTTTGGCATGGAGGATGGTTATATTAGGTAATGTAGAAAAATTTGGAAACGATGACTTCTTTTTCTCTCCAATGTTGACTGTTAGAGATCCAGCAAATATTCTTTAATTAAGACATACTCTCCAAAACAAAATCCCTTTCTGCCTGAGTTACAGCTTCTAGAAAGTAAATACTTGAGCATAGTCACGGATGACTAATGCATATATCACTATGTATACTAGGCGTATAAAAACGTCAACTGAAGCTTTGTAAGCTGTTCATTTCTATAACATATGTGCTATCTTTCTGAAGATATGCTCCAGGTCTGAGCTCCTCTTTCTCACTTGTTCAAGCAGTATTTGTTGACTTCCCACTACATATGAAGTACAGTGTTAAGGACTTCAAGAAATGCAAAGATACATAAAATAAGGCATTTTCCTCCCTAGTGATTATAGTATTGAAGTAGAGAATCAGACAACTAAGATTAGTAGTATCAGATAATAAGCACATTAAGAGTAGTGTACACAGTGTTCAGAAGATCAGAGGAGAGGCAGACCTCTTCTTATTGGGAAGACCTAGCTGGATCCATGAAGGAAGTGGTATTGACAGGAACTCTGAAAAGTAGAGATGAAATGTTAGATTTTTTTGTTTGTTTGTTTGTTTTTTTCTGAGAGACAGAGTCTCATTCCATTGCCCTGGACAGAATGCCATGTGTCAGCCTAGCTCACAGCAACTCAAACTCTTGAGCTGAAGGGATCCTATTGCCTCAGCATCCCAAGTAGCTGGAACTATAGGCACCTACCAGGACATTGGCTAGTTTTCTACCTTTTTTTTTTTTTTTTAATTAGAGATAGGGTCTCATTCTTACTCAGGCTAGTTTCAAACTCCTGAGCCTGAGCAATAATCCACCCTCTCTGGCCTCCCACAGAGCTAGGATTATAGGTGTGAGCCACAGCACTGGGTTGAGGTATTAGATTTATAAAAAGTGATGTAAAAAAAGAGAAGAAAAAGGATATTCAGGAAGTATTGATTACATCTCCTCAGCTGGATTTCTACATAGGACTATAAAGTAAATCTGGGATCAGATCAAATGTATGATTCCAGCATCAGCCTAAGGAGGTTGGACTTGAGTTTACAGAGAATGGGATGAGTGCTTCAGGAGAATCAGGCTAGAGCACTGTTAGGACAAGAGATGTGAGGCAGAGTAAGCTGTTGGCAGGCTACTATAGGAGGGAAAGCATGAGGATAATGGCAGGAGACATAGAATGGGAAGACAATCTATAAATTTTATTGTATTGACATGGAGCGGGGGGTGAGAGGGGAATGGAAAACTTTACATTAATTCCAAGGTTTAAAGTTTGGGTGATTAGCCAAACATTGATAACACTGACAGAAATAGCAAAGACAGGACAAAATTGGGGGGTTGGATTTTTGAATTTAGATATCTTAAATTTAAGTTGCTCACCATGTCTTCCTAAGAATTTTTCTCTCTCTTTTTGTTTTTTAGAGACAGAATCTTGATCTGTTGCCTAGGCTAGGGTGCTCTATAATGTACTGATCATAGCCCACTGTAACCTTGAACTCCTAAACTCAAGGGATCTTTCAATATCAGCCCCCCTGAATAGGTGGAACAACAGGTGTGTGCCACCATGCTTGGCTAATTTTTTCACTTTTGTTTTTGTAGAGGTAAGAGTCTTGCTATATTGTCCAGGCTGGCCTTGAAGTCTAGCCTCAATTGTTCTTCTCTCCCAAAGTGCTGGAATAAGCCAGTGTATTTGTCCAAGAAAAATTTTAAACCATAGGAATAAAGAGATCCATAGGAATAAAGAAAGGATTATACACATAAGCCAGTGTATTTGGCCAAGAAAAATTTTAAACCATAGGAATAAAGAAATCAAGCCTAGGTGTGAAGTAGTCTTTAGAAATATAGAAATCAAGAATCAAGAATATAGAAATCAAGAAATCAAGAAATATAGAAATAAAGAAATCAAGTCTAGTGTGAATGCTCTCCAACCACATATTTGAGTAAATTACTTCATCTTTCTGAACCTCAGTTTTCTCATCTGTAAAAGAGATGAGTTTGGCACCTAACTATAGGTGTGCGTATCTATTAAATGAGGTGATTTGTGTAAAATTCTTCTCATGGAGCATGACATGGTTTGATATTTTTGCTCATGATATTGTTGTCGGCAGACAGAAATAAACATGAGTTTAGAACTTGATAGGGAAGCTAGGACTAAAATTATAGTTTTGCTTGTCATCCCGGAAGCAATTTTAGTGGCTAAACACAGATTATCCAACTTTAGGGAGGTATCTACATTTCAGAGCTGGGAAAGAAGAGGATTTGATAGAAGTCTTGGAGTTACAGGGGATAACAGGAAAATCTCATGACTCTCAGAGTCACGGATTTTTAAATAGGTACATTTCAAAATGACCTGGTAAGCAGGGTCAGTTAACTTTTACTAAAATCTCAAGGAGGATTGGGTGGAAAGAAGCTTACTGAATGTTAATTAGGTCACTGATACCATTCAAAGGCATTTAACAGGGGATGTTTGTTTCTGAATTTTGGCCTTTGGCAGGACTTCACTCAAACTGTTTAATTTGTGTTATCACATTTTATAGTATTGATTGTGCTTGTCATGCACGACTTCGTTCATAGAAGTCTTCAGCATCTGAGTTGAGCCACATTATAGGCTCATATATAGGGAATTTCTGAAACCTTTTACAAACCTAAAACCATCTCAGCCTCTAGAATTAGCCATCATTCTTATGCTTGTTTACAATGAACGAAACACTCATCTTTTGAATCGCACTTCTATTTTAATGTACCTTTAAGTTACTTAGACTGGTTGATTTTATCTTTATGATAGTTAGAAAGCATAGTAGTTATCCTACCCATCTTTATTATAACAATTCAAGGAGAAGTATTATAGTGCTCTATTTTATATATACAAGGGTCATAACTTTTCAAAATGTTAAAAAGTGAATAAGTGAAAAGAGTTGGGCCTTGAATTTAACCCCTAGTCAGGAATTTGCACCCAAACATTCCCTTCTTTATTGACTGACCCTCTTTTGTCTTCCTTGACATCGTCTCTATTTTCTCATGTGAAAAAATCTTCTTCCTTCTTTAAAAAATCTTCTTCCTTCTTATAAATCTGTGAATTCAAATTCTCCTTTTATTCTTTATAAATGTCCTTAACAAGGTATGTCTTAAACATGTCTTTTATAAGTAATCATTTTAGGCCAGAGAGGTGAGTGTAGGCTACACTTTTTATTTAGGGTGAAAGGGAAATGATGAACCCTCTCTATAAGCCTGATTTAGGCTTTGTTAAAGAAAAGACAGAAAGAGCGAACAAGAGGGGGGGAAAAACACCCGATGATTAGGGGTTTAGCAAAGCACTAGATAGTTTTGGTTGTCATGGAGACCATCACAGCCACTGCTTTATATGCAGATAATGTGCAGAAAGGGTAGGCAGGAAGATTAGATGTTCGTATAGTTCACAAATGGTGAAATGGTAGCAAAATCTAAAAGCTACTGGACTTGGGAGGTAAGAAGAGGGAACTCTGGTGATGGCGGGAAGAAAGCTGAAGCCAGAGTTTGAGGTAGGGTTTGGCTGGGAAGTCCAGGCGGGCAGTGTCTTTGGCAGACCTTGTATGGTGGTCATTAGTGCTGTTTACCAGAGATTTCTGGCTCTCTTCCTCCCAAGTGCGTGATAAGACTAAGACTTCGGGTACCTTTTTGTGTGGGAGCGGCCATGTTACCAGTTCTAGCCAGTGAGTTATGAGCAGAAGTGACATGTGTCATTTCCAGGTGTAGTAGCATTTAGCGGCTTGCACAGGCCCCTCCAGAGCTCTGTTTACCTTCTGGTCCAGTGATTGACAATGTCCATTAGCTCGAGTCCTGAGTAATTGTGATGAGGTGAGCTCCCAGTTGATCCACAGTGGACACGCAGTGTGAGTGAGGAAGGAGCCTTCGTTCCTTACAATTACTGGGATTATTTGGTGTCTTTTACCTCAGTGTTACTGAGCCTATGCTGAGCAAGACAGCTAATAAACAGTAAGGGTAAAATTGGCAGGCTCTATGTAAGATGTTTTTCCAGTTACCCAGTGTGTACCAAAAAACCACCTCAAGACTTGGTGGCATAAAATAACAAAAGTTCTATTATGCTCATGGATTCTGTGGGGCAGGAATTCAGAAAGGCCGAAGTGAGGCTGGCTCTTGTCTATTTCAGAGTAGCTGGGGTCTTGGTTGGATCACGAGCATGGCTCATCTGGTGGCTTCTGCATGCACATGCCGCTTGTGTGGGGTTGATGGCTGAAGGACAGTGACACTTCTCCACCCACGCACCCCCATGTGGGCCTCTTCATGTGGCTCGGGCTGATCATACAGCATGATGGATAAAATTTGAGAGGAAGTATCCGGAGAGCAACCATTTCAGAAGTCCTGTGGGAGCTCTGTGGTCTTTTATCATTCCTAGGGTCAGCTCTGTACATTCTGCTAGTTATGAGACCATCAGAAGGCCAGTCAAGATTCCAGCAGGGTGGTGGTGATGGGGGAGGCTCAGAATTATATACTTCACTTCCCCAGGGGAGGAGTATGGAAGGATTTACAGCCACTTTTTAAAACTGTCATGGAAGAGTAAAGAAAAGCTTTCACAGCAATGGCAGGAAATTCTTGTGTGATGTGGTCAAATCACAGTTCACTGGATAGAAACAAGATTCTATTTCTACATAGCATTCTGCAGCTGCTTCACACACCTTGCCTCATGGGATCCTCCCTCAAATCCCATGATGTAGGACAGGACAGTTACTTTTGCCTTTAGACTACAAAAGAAAAAGAAATTGTCAGAGAAAGCTGAACTAACTAAACACTGTACTCCTTAGCTCAGTGGTCCCCAACCTTTTTTGGCACTAGGAACTGGTTTCATGGGAGACAATTTTTCCATGGATGGGGGGGGGCAGGGGGATGGTTTCGAGACAATTCAAGCACATTACATTTGTTGTGCACTTTATTTCTATGAGTATTACATTGTAATAAATAATCAAATAATTATACAATTCATCATAAGGCAGAATCGGTGGGAGCCCTCCCTGAGCTTGTTTCCCTGAAACAAGATGGTCCTATTTGGGGGTGATGGGAGACAGTGACAGATGAAGCTTCTCTCACCTGCTTGCCAGTCACCTCCTGCTATGTGGCCTGGTGCCTAACAGATCACGGGTGAGTACGTGTCTGCCACCCAGGGAACAGGGACTGCAGACTTCATGGATATACAGACATTTAAATCAATCTTTTAGTAATATTTCAGACCATACCCTCCACCTTACTCCAGCTTAAACAAATAACATTGAATGCTTACTAGTTGTTAGGTACTTTCTTAGGTGTTGTGAATATAGAAATGCAAATATTTTTGCAAGGTATTGGAGAAAGTTATGTTGTAAACAGAAAACAGAACCAGAGGCAGAATGGCGCAGGGGGTAATAATAAGAACCCGGTGTCAAGGATATGTAGAGGAAAGAGGACCTAGTTCAAGAGACAAGGAAATGGTATTTAAACAGAGCTCTAAAGAATGAGAAAGATTTAAATTGGTGGAAAAAGGAGGCCAAATCTCTCCAGCATGAGCAAAGGCAGAAAATGGAAACCTGTTAAGAGTTGATTCCAAGAATGTCTGATTGGAGTATAAGGCAAAAAAAAAAGAAGGTATATGGGAGCGAAACTGACCCTAGTCAGTTTTCCTCAAGTTGTTCAAGCTTATGTATGATGTCTTCATTTTGAGAGCATCAGAACACATTCATTAAATACTACTTATGTACAAATAAACTTCCATCTTTTGACCCTACCCATTGTCCCTGAGCTCTTTCATGGAGTCATAACTTTCATCAGATTCATCTCAGTTAACGGCTTTGCCCTCAATGAATGCTCCTCTCTTTGGTTATGATCTGTTTGTCTTTCTGGAAGAGTCTTGACTGGTTATTTACCTTCACAAATAGATTATGTTGGCTCGGCACCTGTGGCTCAAGTGGCTAAGGCGCCAGCCACATACACCTAAGGTGGCGTGTTCGAATCCAGCCTGGGCCTGCCAAACAACAATGATGGCTGCAACCAAAAAATAGC
>NW_003852524.1:4038150-4040397 GCF_000181295.1 Otolemur garnettii
AAAAAAAAAAAAAAAAAAAAAACGAAAAAAACCAAAAAAACAAATAGACTATGTCATAAATCAATAATGCAGGTGGTCTTGAAATAGAAAGAAATATTTACAGAAGAGAGAATTATTAAAGGAATGGTAGAGAATTATTAGCTGATCTTACACAAGCACTCTTACAATGATCTACTTCTAAAATAACATTGAAAATAAAAGCATCTTTCTTCTTGGTTGATTTTAAAAAGAATATTTTTCTATTGAATTTCTGACACTGTGTTCTAAGCCTCTCCATCTTGATCCAACCCTGTTCTTGCACTTCTCTCCTCCCTCAAATTACTCAAAATCCATTACCTGTTTGTTTTCTGTTACTTACCATGAAATTCCCTTCTGGTTATGACAATAGGGATTAAAAGCTTTGCACTTACAGTAAAATATTATATCACCAGGATTTAGCCATGTTGCTTTTCAGGTCCACTAAGAGAGAGTGAACATGAAATGATTAAATAGAAATGATTTTGTACTACTGTTGCTAGGAATATTTAATGTATTGCATTGAAAGTATAATGACACTGGGCATATGGATCTGATCTCATTTTATGCTCCAAAAGGAAATTACTGTTTCACCTAAAGGTGTTGAAACCCTTGTAAAGTTCCCACAGCATGGAGAAGAATATTGGTCCTGTAGAGAGAATGCAATGTTTAAAGCAGACGACACTATGCCTGATCCAAAGAACAAAACATCACATCCCACTGGCAGTAGGTGAGGGTATATCAGCTGACCTTAAAATCTGTAGAAATCAACTGAGTACATAAGCACAATTCAATCTCATTAATATGACCCCCAGAAGAAGGAAACAAATGTCCCAGATCCACAGGTGACACATAGAAATCAAATCCATTTTAGCAACGAGTTAAAAACATCAAATCCTTTAAGAGAATATACTAATATATTCTGCATGGACAGTGGATATTTGAGGTTGCACAGCAAACTTGGTATGTTTTCTATTATAGAGTGTGAGTTCAGTTAATTTAAATAAACACTTTCACCATTTTCATAAAGTTAAATAAAATAAGTCTTATAGATGCTATTAAATATGGATTCATAGATGGAATGCCCCACATCTAGCTATTGCAGTTAAGATACTGGCACTTTGGCTGGGTGCCACACACCTGTAATCCTAGCACTCTGGGTGGCCAAGGCAAGTGGATTGCCTGAGCTCAGTAGTTCAGAGACCAGTCTGAACAAGTGTGGGACTCCATCTCTACTTAAAGTAGAAAAGCTAGTTGGGTGTTGTGCTGGTCACCTATAACCCCTGCTACTCAGGAGGCTAAGGCAAGAGGATTGCTTGAGTCCAAGAATTGGAGGTTTCTGATGCCACAGCACTCTACCCCAGCGCATAGAATGAAACTGTATTAAAGAAAAAAAGATTCTGGCATTTTGTTTGACAAAAACCTGGAAAAAGAGGTAAGTAACAAAATTAGATCTTTATGAAATATGTTACATGTTTCATATGTACATCTGTTAAATTGGAGAATAATTAAAAACCCACAGTGTCTGAGTAACTTGATCAATGTTACTCACAGAAGTAGCAAGAGGAAGAGCCAGTGTCCAGGTATAAGATTGTCTGGCTCTAAAGCTCAGGCTGTGCACATTATTCACTGCTGCTTCAAGCCTATGAAACACTTCCTGCCTTATCCTTCAGTCTTTTCAGGGTGAAAGGCATTACTCAAGATAATTCTCCAGGGAGCAGAAGCAGAATTCTGGTATTTACTCACTGCTAACTTTTGTCCTGGACGTTGAACCCCTCTGATAATTATTTTTCATATAAAACCCACTGATTCTTTTAAAAACCCACTGATTCTCTCTCGTATCGTGAGAGCCACAGGGGTATACAGATAATGTTACTGCACATAACAATTCTTCACTTTACTAAGGAGAAATATGCAAATGGTATCAGTATTCTTAGGATTTTCCTGTCTGGCTAAGTTTAAAGTCTTTTCCTGAATGTATGCTTGAAATTGATATTCAGTTAAAGATTAAGGATGGTGACGAATGTTATGCATTCTTCCTCTGAAAGGTCACTTGGGTTCAGAAGAGAGAATCTGGGTTTATGATTACATAATTATGCTGAAATATGTCTACAAGAATGAATAGACACCTATTGCTCCAGCCTAAGAATTATGACTTTGGCAAAATGCATAACGTAGAGGGACTCTGAAAATCTAAGAGAAAAAGATGCCTTAGAAATGCAGGCGTTGGCT
>NW_003852524.1:4041127-4042707 GCF_000181295.1 Otolemur garnettii
ATTCAAAACATTAATAAGTCAACCCTGAGTAAAATGAACACAACTGGATTACTTTGGTGAGTTTCATACAGTTAATTCAAAATACAAGTTGTTAAAGACAAAACATTGCACCTTTTAAACAATGCAGTTGGATACCAGTTTGATTTAGAATAGTTTCATTCAAGGTAGCATATGTATAATCAAAGGAAAGTGTTAAGACACTATGTTGAAGATTAGCAAGTCGTTTGTAAGACTAAGTATGTGGCAGACATGTTTATATCACTAAATATATTTTGGTTAAAGTTTTTTTAGAATCTTTGATTTGTTAAAATATATAAAATAAAAGATACACTTACATGTACATATACACATACATAATTGAGAATAAAAGTACAGATAAATAGCATCACATCAAATAATTTTTACTCAAGAATATGCAGGTAGTATAGTTGTAGAGACTTGGATTATATAGAGCAGAAGAGGTACTGGCCCCCAGTGCCAGGGGAGAGTAGGAAGAGGACAGGAAACTGGGGCCAGGGCTGAGGAGATCAACCTGGTTTTTCTTTGCAGGGTTTCCAACAGAAGGGGTGGTCGCCCTCCCACCTGTGGTATCTAAAGGGTGATGAACTCAGTATGAAAGTCCAAGGTAGGTGGTAAGGGATTTCAAGAAGTAGTCGCAGTCAGTGTGGGTAGATGGCCACATCGTGGTTCCAGATGCTGTCTCTCTAAGTTAGGACTTTGGAGAGCAAGATGAAGCCCCCAGAGCTGAGCTGGTGCCCTGGGTCCAGTCTCAGCAGAGCATAGTGCTGCTGAAGGCTGAATTACACAGCTACTAAAATAGGGTGCAGGGTTAGGAATCCATTAGAACTGGATAATTGTCAAATTTACTTTTTAAATTTAACCTCTCTAAATCTGTTTTATCACTGACAAAATGGAGCTAAAAATACTTCGAAATATTTTCTTTAAAGATTATATGATGTATTATAGACTCTAATGGTCACCAAGGCAGGGATTGAGAAAATATTGGATCTCGAGCCAGACTCCTTGACTTTGGTTGCACTTTGTGGCGTTGGGCAACTTTCCTTAACTCTCTTTAAGTCAGTTTTCTCATCTCTGTGAAGGGGATGTGAAATGCATCTGTGTTTTAGGGTTTGTTGTTAATGCCAGGCATATAAAAGAGACCAGTAAATTTAATTATTATAGCATTATACGAACATACAACAGATTTTTATTTTTGCTATTATTTTTGCGAATTAGGCCAGCTATAGAGATAGGCTAAACATAGGAGTTATCAGGAGAAAGCTGTGATTAGTGAGGGCTGGTAGAATCAGGGCTCTGAGTTTTAAAACCACGAACTTCATTCCAGACGTGTTGCTGGAGCTGCTGCTGTTGAAGTCGGATTTGCCATTACCCTGAATGACTCAGCATCCGAGTAGGGAGGTTCACTGCTGATTGAAAGGTCCATAAGCTAAGGCTGAAAACGGACGGGGAAGTGAGGAAATGCAAGACCGTGTGGTCAGCATTTTAAGTTTTAAGAAGAAAACTAGATATGTGTCTGCAGAAATTTGTGTTCTGTCTCTCAGAATTATTATTTTTTTTTT
>NW_003852524.1:4042772-4053687 GCF_000181295.1 Otolemur garnettii
AGCCCGTTTTTCTGTTTTTAGTAGAGACTGAGTCTCGCTTTTGCTCAGGCTGGTCTCAAACTCCTGAGGTTGAGCAATGTACCCCAAATGCTAGGTTTTTTGGCGGGTCCGGGCTGGGGATTTGAACCCGCCACCTTAGGTGTACGTGGCTGGCGCCTTAGCCGGTTGAGCTATAGGCGCAGAGCCTGTCTCTCAGAATTATTACATTGTCCTTGGCCTGTTCTGTTGTGCTAAGAGGTGGCTGAAGATGTGTCACAATAAGTCATTTCTCACAGGGATCATCCCTTTAATTGCATCTTCTGGAATGTAAACTAATGAACATTACTAGACATTCAGCCTCTCAGTGGCTTAGATTCCTTAGCTAACAATGGGGGTGTTAGATGACAAGTTGTGTTACAACCTTTCAATTTGTAAAGTATCTGGTTCTATGAACACATACCATGTCTGATTTTCCCTAGAATGCCACCTTTAGGCACTAGGACCTCTGATAGTTGTAACCACATTTTAACAAGATCCTTATGGAACTTCATGTAACTAAAAACCTTTGGTTAAGGTACAACGTCGTTAAACTAAATTCACTGCTATAGTGGACTCTATTCAGCAGAGATTTTAGTTTATAACATGTATGCATTAAATAAAGGAATTCATAATGAACTAAAGCCTGAGGGAGATCTGACTATTTTTCACTATGTTCTGCCTTACCGTTTTCTGTTAGAAGGCAGAACTGCCTATAAAGGAAGTTGCCTGAAATCTTATGTCGTGATTTGTGCTGGAATCTTCTCTCTTCCCTTTATTCATGAAGCCTCCTGGCTGTTCTGAGTTCCAGGTCAGGCTCTGTGCATCTCCTGCATTATCTCATTTCATCTTCATGGGGACCTTGCTGAGCAGGTGCCGTCATTACCGCCATTTTATAGGAGAGGAAATTAAGGCTTTGAAAGATTGAGTATCTTGCTTCAGGTCACACAAGTGGTAAAGTTAAAACCTTGGCTGCCAATCTCACATTTCTAATTGCTTAGCTTTTTAGATGAGCATGAGGGAGGGGTTGACACGGAGGATGGGAAAAGCTTCTGAATTTAAATGTGCAACCATCAGTAATGGAAATACCTCAAGATCTTCAAATATACCTTCCCTGAGCACGGTAGCTATTTTGTAGAACTTAGAAATTCTTTCTAATGGCAAATATTTTGTTTTCTAGATGTCCACCCGCTGCATTTTTGTCAGATGGAAAAATCTATCAAAAAGTATTTTTATCAAAACTAAAAATTCATCTGAGCTTTCAGAAAGTTTGGTAATTATTTCTATTTGGCAATGGCTGATAAAACTTCCCTGAAGCATCTTTGCCTTTTATGCTCTTGAAAAATAAATTATTCTGAGTTCTCCCTGTCCTTAAAGAGCTATTATGGCTAACTCAATCTTTAGCATCACAAATAGGCCAAGGGGTAAGAGGCTTTTATTGATACTGTTCATTAAAATATTCATAACTAGGAGTTTAATATGCATTCCCTGTTGAGTGTAATCAAGCTATTACTGCGTTTGTATATCTTTTACCTGCTTTTCTTTGGAAGTAATTTTTCAAAGTCTAAAAAGTATTGGGTCTTTGGTCATGTTAGTATTAGGAGCATATACTTTTGTTTTGGCGTAGGGTGGGAGAGGCGGAGAGGTGCACAAAATAGAAGCCCCCCCAATGTGTCCTGCCAATTAATTCTTCAACCAACAACTGAGGCATGATGCCAGGCCTTAGGTTAGGGAGTGTGGCAGATATGGGGAAATAAGAATGTACAATCCCTGGGGAAAAAGATATATATTCAAAGGAATAAGGGGCAACTTAAAAATTCTCAAAAGAATACTCATGCCACTAAGTGTTTTCTGGAGAGAAGAATCGTATGGGGTTGTTATGAAAGATTTAACAGAAGAGGTAAGGTTTGCGCTTGTCTGTGAAGAAAAAATAGGAGTTAAGTGCAGGCAGGGAGGGAGACAGTGTACTAAGTCCGGAGGCAGGACCATCACGTCAAGACGTGGTCAGGACCGCAGATAGGTCTTCTCAGCTGATGGTGAAGGTATGTGTGGGGGCAAAGTTAGAAAGAAAAATGAGAAGGCGGCTTGTATCCAGGTAGCACAGAAGCTAATGTAAGAAGGCGGAGCTAAGTCATCCAAGAGACATGGAGAGTTTGTAAGTGGACAACAGCCATGATGTTAAAAATAACCTTTAAACAAAGGTGAAATCATGACTCTCTTATGAGCTAGAAGGTAAACATTCATTCAAGATTCTTTAACTTATACTTAAGGGGACAGGGCAGATGTGCTGAAGAGAGTCCAAAGATCAGACAGACACATTTATTGATGAGGAACATTAAAATGCACGTTTAAATGAAAACCAAACTGTTATTTTGCGTGGGAGGGCTGTCTCTCTGCCGGAGAACATTTATTTGCATATCTAAAGGCAAAATTATATTTTGCACTTTTATTACCTATCTACACTGTCTAAAGCTGAAGAATCAGAAAACCCAAAAGAGTGTACAGCGTTGTGCAAGTGGGATTGAAATGGAGCCTGAAGGTCTCTGAAGGGACGGAGAGGATGTCTACCGTGTGAATGGTCTGGAGGAAGGAACATGGTGATTGGATAGAACTTCATGATCAATCATGAACTCACAGCGGAGAGTGAGGAATCGGGGATCAATCTGGGTTTCCAACTTGTATCACTGGGCAAATAATAATTGTGTTATAGACAGATGTGAAAAATCATGAGATTAATTTTACACAATTGGTTCTCAAGTGCTATTAGATTTACACAATTGGTTCTGAAGTGCTATTAGATGGCTGTGTCCAAGTGCAGCCTTTCATTTCCTCTCTGCAGCAAGAGTTCCATGTTCTGCTCTTCCTTGCTGTTACACTTTTCCCAAGAATTTTTCCTCTATTAGAATGGTAGGCACTTCTGTGAGCTGTGCTCTTTGGAGTGGTATGTCAGGTGCAGACCAAAGAGGGTCTGTCATACGCCAGTGTGTGGAGTCTTATCGCTGGGTAAGACACTTTATTTCTAGAAAGTGCCTGACAGGAAAATGTTTCCTTGCAGATAAGAGACACATATTACTTTCTGAAGCAAAGCTATCAGATTGATGCCTTAAAGGAAGAACAGGGCCCAGAGGCAATGTGACTCAGTGCTGGTGAATTTGGGGGCTGGAAAATAGCAAATATTTATTGTGGGCATCTTGTGTAAATAGCATCAGGCGAGGTACTTTTCTCGCATTGCCTTCTATAACTCTGCAAGAACCCAAGGAACAGGTGATATCAGAAGGAAACTAAGAGAGTTTAGGTTACTTGCCAGAGGTCATAGGCCTAGCAATGTCAGAGCCAGGGCTGAGCTTGGGCTTGTGACTCCAGACACACAGTTGCCCACTCCTCTCTGCTGCCACTCATGACAAGGGAAATGTCCACAATTACGGCTCTTCAAAGGAAGGCAGATCTAGATGAGGGTCATGGTGAAGTCCAGAAATTTGAGGGTACTGAATGGCATTATTCCGAGCTGGGAACTGGAGGGATTTTGAATTCATGAGAAAAAATATATCAAATTTAATTTAGGATTGTGTATTTTCACAGAGTTGTATCTTTGGGGACAGCCGTTACTCTAATGGTCAGGAGTATAGGCTATGACACACTATGTATGTGGCCATAAATTTCTTTGCTATGCTAAGCTCAGCAGTTTAACACTACACAATGCCATCTCTGGGCTGCATTTTTCTCAACTATAAAAGGGCACTATAGCTTCACTAGCATTAGTGTAATGAATAAATTAAATTGTAGAGCACTCAGGACAGTGCCATTGTAGTTAACATTAATTATATTAATGCTAAAATTCGCTTTCTCTAGAGCATTTGAATGTATACGTGGTTGCATTAATCAGGATTCTTCAGAGAAACAAAATCAACAGGATGTGTGTGAGCATATGAATGCCAAGATTCTAGAATTCTTTCACATGATTGTGAAGGCTTAGTAGGTCCAAAATCTGACAGGGACTGGCAGTATGGAGACTCAGGAAAGAGCTCCAGTTCAAAGGCAAACTAGCTGGAGACCTAGGAAGAGCTGATGTTAAAGAATGAAGTGGTCTTGCTTGTGGGGAGTCAGCACTGGGTTTCATTCAAGCCTTCATCTGATTGCACAAGGCTCACCCACATTACAGAAGGCAATCTGCTTCTCTCAGTGTGCACAGATTTAAATCTTAATCTCACCCCCCCCAAAGGGCCTTTGAAATCATCCGGAATAATGTTTGACCAAATGTCCAGAAACTGTGGCCCAACTAAGATGGCACATAAAGGAACCCTTCAGTTCCTAAATCATCATAGGACTTGACTCCTGGGGTCACTTATTTTGTGCCAGAGAAAAATATAATTGCATGTCATACCCAAGTCAACCCTTTCTTGACAAAGTATCCCTTTTAGAAAATATTTCATTTTTTTTGTGCCTTATGATTTTAAAAGATTTTTTCCCCTTCACCCCATATATATTTAACTAGTAGAACCAGATGCTAAACCTGAAGCTGAGCCTTTGGGGATATTTTCAAATACTCCCCTCCTTGAAATACATTCCTCCCGGCAGTGCTCTCTGCCTTTAATATACAACGAACCCACGAAGGAGGAAAACAAATGAGACTAATGGGAATGTACTCAGATAAGATTTTCACTTTCCATAAACTCTTGTGTGGAATCTTACTGTTTGCTTCTTCATGCTAAGTTTCAAGAAGTTCCTACTGCAGATGATGTTGGCATTGCAGCAGTTTTAAGATTCCTTTGGTGAAATCTGTAACGTTTCCCACCAGTTCTTTGCTGAGAGTTGGTGTTCTCACTCTGCAACACAGCCCTACTACACGCACCTTTGGAAACGCCGCAGGAGCAGACTTCACCCGCTCACTTATTCATCATCCCGAGCCCTTATCGAGTGGCTCATTCTTCACTCAGGGGGGTCTGGAGTGCATCTGAGCCGCAAGCATAAGCTAGTTTTGTTGAGTACCATTTTTGGTATTTGTTTTACAAAGACAGACTCAAGCCAAGAAATTATTTTCTTGTTCTAAGTTAATAAAAAAGCAAATAATAGAGTTTGTACTTCAACTCAATTATGGCAGCATTGCCACCTTCCTTATCATCTGGGTGGAAGTGCTTTTTCTTGGGATGTTGATTTGATGTTAATTTTAAATATCATTTTTTTGTCAAGTATTATAAACTGTGAAATTAAAATGTGTTTACTGTAGCCAGTGAAAAAATTATTCAAGACAAGCTAAAGATTGCCTTTCCCTTCTCTGAGGAGACCAATGAAACGTGACATGGATCATTTAAGCTTCCTCCAAGGTTGTGGAAACATGCACGGACACTTCGGTGTTACTTGACTTTACAAATGACATTACGCATTCTGATCTGCAAATTGTTTTCCCCATCTAACTACACACTATGAACGACCCTGCAGGTCAACAGATAGATGCATTTTTCATTTTAAAAATAGCTCATTTCTTCATCTGGATTCCTTCTAACAGCCTCAGATCAAGGCTCGCCTGGAGTCAGATCATTCTGGAAAATGACCCCAAGGACCAGGACTGGAGAACTGGGAAGAGTGAAGCAGGGGAGGAGGGAAAGCCAAGCAGTTGCTGATTCTCCAGCTGCTCAGAGCCGTGGGGAGCTGGGGCTTTTGAAGAGTGGCATAGAATGCGTGTGGCAGCTGTCTTCCAAGAGACAGAGGTCTCTTACATGCTGCCACCCTCTCTAGTGGCCAGGGGTATGCCCCAGGCCCTTTGCAGTTTCCAGTTTGCAGGTTTGTTGGAGTGGCCGAATTCTTACCTACAAATGTCCACAGTGTTGACAGAGAGACTTTGGGCATAAAGCAAGACGTGTGCCCTGCAGCTGAATCAAAGCCCTGACAATCACACCTATAAGCAGCTGGTTGCTACAGCAACAGTTGGAGTAAAATGTGAGCTGAGAGGATGTAAGATGATACCCAAGAGATGTCTAAGACAGCTGCATAATGTTCCATAATGTGTATGTACCACATCTGTTTATACACAGTTGGATAGATATTTCTGTTGATTCCAGTTTTAATTTTTGCCACCACAACATTGCACTGAACATCCTTATACGCATTTTCTCATTTACCAGTGCTTTTAGGTCTCTATAATATAATCTCCAAAGTAGAATTCTAGCTCAAAGCACTTTTCATCTCTAAAGACATTCATTCCTCCCAAGCAGAGTTATTACTGTCTTTATGTTTCACTCGAGGAATTCAGGGCACACAGGAGTCCAGGAAATGAAGGCAGTTAGAATTTTTTAATGCCTACTAAAAGATTAGATTTCAAAAATATTCTTGGGACTATAAAAGAGAAAAGATTTTAACATTGTTGACGAGCTTGGGTGCATTCAGGGTGGTATGACCGTAGACTGATTTTAACATGATGGAATTGATGTGTTTTTATATCTTTAACTTGTAAATCATATTTTAAATTTTTTTGGTGATCATTTGTCCATTACACCTCCAGGGAAGAGAGGGAGGTGGACGCTACTCCCAGAAAGGGGAGGCCGTGATTTGATTTGCACAACTCTTTTCACAGGAGGAGATGATGTGGAAATCTTAGCCCTTGCTGACAAACTTACCTGGAATGTCACCACTGGGGTGAAATCAGGGGACTGATCCTCAGTTGAGGGCTATGAGGCTGGCTGCTTGAGCACAGGACTCCAGTGAGTGTTGTAGCTTTTGGCAGGGGAGAGCCGCTGGGCCCCACTCATGTTAGGAGCCTCCATGTCCATTACCCACCTCCTTTTAGAAGATAGGAGGACAATCAGCTACCAAGAAGACAAGGGGTTAAGAAGTTACAGAGCATGTGATCTGGGCTAGATTACAGAATTCTTAGACAAAAATTGATTGATTTGTTGTAGTAGCCTGCAAGTCCTAATATCTGAAATTCTTGAGGGAAGAACAGTGTCATATTCATTTGGTGACCCCAATATTAAGGAGATCCTTTTCCAAGCACAGAGAAAGAAGCAATGATATTCAGATGAAACTAAAGGTACACACATACACACCCAACAAAACACCTAAGCAATAACATAAAGCTCCTTTATGAGGCAGAGGTGGGCAACCAAAAGGTTTTTCACTCAATTCAATTCAAGCTTGACTATACTTGTTCTTTGGCTCAGTCATAGTCTTAAGGATGAAAGCCTCATATATAACACAAGGTTCTTCCAATAATTATAACAGTGTGTAAAGCATAAACTTGAATATTACATAGTAGTCTGTGTTCCTTTTCTATTGTCGCCATAACAAAGTACCACAAATACTATCATGTCGCAATTTCTGTAGGTCAGACGTCTAGATGAACTCTGCTTGCCCTTTGCTTAGGGTCTCACAAAGCCGAAATGAAGGTTCTGGCTGGGCTGCATTCCTCACTAGAAGCTCAGGGGGAGGAATCCATTTTCAAGATCATTTATATTGTTGGTTGAATCAACTCTCTTGTGGTTGTAGGTTTGGAGTTTCTGTTTCCTTGTTAGCTGCCACTCCTTCTTTTCCCACATATCTTTAACTCCAGCCAGAGAAAGTTCTCTTTCTGTCTTTCTTTCTTTCTTTCTTTTTTTTTTTTTTTTTTTGAAACAGTTTCATTGTGTTGCCCTGGGTAAAGTGCCATGGCATCAGAGCTCACAGCAACCTGAAACTCCTGGGTTCAAGAGTCCTCTTGCCTCAGCCTCCCAAGTAGCTGGGACTATAGATGCCCACCACAATTCCTGGCAAGTTTTGCTGTTTTTAATAGAGAAAGGAGTCTCACCCTGCTCAGGCTGGTCTTGAACTCCTGAGCTCAGGCAGTCTACCCACTTTGGCCTCCCAGAGAATGAGGATTACAGGCATAAACCACTGTGCCTGAACGAGTTCTCTGTGTTTTTAAAGAGTTTGTGTGATTATTTTGGGCCCTTTTTCATAATCCAAAAATATTCCTTTGATTGTAAGGTGCTGTGACCTTAATTCTGTTTGCAAAGTCTGTTTTGCTGCACAATATGACATCTTCACAGGTTTGAGGGATTAGGACATGAACGATGTGGGGTGCATTTTTCCTACCACATTTATTATGACAGTAAGAACGAACGAAGTGTTACTGGGAACACAGAAGGAAGTGGTAATACTGCCTGAATAAAAGGGAAGATAGAGAAATAAGCTGACATTTGAATTGTGTTTCTAAGGAGGGATGTGATTTCACCAGACAGTGGGTACAGCAAGGTTAATTTAGACAACAACAAAGTCTAGGATGCCTGAAAATCTCTGGCCATGTTTGGGATTGGCAAATGTTCTAGGGCAGCTAAACTTTGCCTGAGTTTGACTCCTAGCTGTGCTGCATTACCAGCTGAGCAATCTTGGGCAAATCCCTTAATCTATTAGCCTTGGTTTCTTCTTCTGTTAAATGGGGGTAAAGATAATAATTATTTTACAGAATGTGAAATATAGCATCTTTCACACTGTAAATGCAACATCAAAGCCAGCTATAATCATTAAGGCTTTGTTATAACTAGAACTCAAGAGGGCTACAGAGTGAAGTGGCAGGAGCCAAGTGATGTTAAGACCAGAACCCCCTCCACATGGCTATTTATTAAGGTTATACACAAGCGTGGAGAGTTAAGGTAATGACGTACACAACAGATGTGGAGAGTTAAGGTAATTACACATGAGGGCTGCCTGCTAAGGATTGCCACCTGCTCTTTCCTCACGTGTTCTTTCCCCACAACCCTCATGAAGAACTACTAAACATCAATGTTTAACACATGCTTACTAGTGAGTGGCTGATCTTAGCTCATTCCAGAACACTGAGTTACTTGGGGGACTGCCCCTAAGTCACAAAACGTCTCTAGGCTCGCCAGGAGACTGTCCTGTTCTCAGCGTTTCCTTCTAATGTGATAAGAATCAGTAACTGGCCTTTGCAGGCATGGTGTCCACTCCTCTACAAAGTGAGGCTGAGCACGTGCACTGAGGTCAGCCCGCCACACTGGAGGGAGCTGATGTTAATCACTTTCCTTTTTGGAGCATTTTTGTCTTTTGGCTGCTCTGACATCACTCTTCTCTGGGTTTTATCCTACTTTTGAAAATTGCATCTCAATTTTGTCTAGTGGGTTATATCCTCAGTCCCCCAGGCCTCTCCTGACACTGTGTCCTTTCCCTGCAAGATTTAGCTTATTTCATGATTTTAGTGATCAGGATTTATCTTTTTTTTTTTTTTTTGTGACACTTTATCTCCCTTGGTAGAGTGCTATGGCATCACAGGTCACAGCAACTTCCAACTCTTGGGCTTAGGCGATTCTCTTGCCTCAGCCTCCCAAGTATTTGGGACTACCACAATGCCTGGCTAATGTTTTGCTATTGTTGTTGCAGTTTGGCCGGGGCCAGGTTCAAACCCATCACCCTCGGTATGTGGGGCTGGCGCCCTACCCACTGAGCCACAGGCGCTGCCCCATGCTTTATCTCTTATTCCCAAATTCTACCCTGAACTAAAACTTGTATTTGGATATTTCAGCCTAGATATTCCCTCTTCCCATCCCATTTCTCTTGTGTCTTTGCCTCTTCCTGTTCCCCTGCTTCACTCTCAGTGCCACCCTCTAATACCACACCCAAGAGCCACTCCAGTTCCAGTTTTCTTTATCACAGTTCTTGACACCAGCATTCCTGACAATAAAAATAATTACAACAAATAGTTCCTGGGATGCTATTTTTTTCTTTTGCACTTTCCATATGTCATGTGGCACCCCCACCCCAAGTTTAGATCTCTTCCCATTCTGAAGCCCCCCAAATAAGTGATCACTCTCTATTCTGTGCTACCTCTGTGCCTTGTACATACTCCTGAGGTTGTACATATTGCATTGTATTGTAAATAGCTGTTTGCACAGCTGATTCTCCTAGAGGTAGACTGTAGGCACTTTAAAAGTCTATGCTTTTTCATCTTGTATGTGTTCTACTTCATAGACTTTGTGGCTCATATGAGTAGATACTCAAAAAATGGCTGTTGATATGACTTTGGGTTTACCCTACAAGCAATAGGGAGTCACCAAAGTCAATTTTTCAGTTAATGAATGACATTATCAGGTAAGTATTTCAGCAAGATAATTCTGGCAGTTGTGCTGGACAGGTTGGAGAGAAAGGAGAGACAGGTGGCAGAGAAATTATTTAGTATGTTTCTTCATAATCCAAATGAGAGATGATGATGTTCTGGCAATGACTATAGAAACAAATAACCTTTGACAGATTCTTAGAGACAGAATTTCCATGATTTATTGAATAATTGGACAAAGTATGTGGAGGAGAGAGGCGTGCAGGACAATGTTGCAGTTTTTGGCTTGGCTGATCTGGGGAAATTAACACTGAGATGGGGACCTTGGAAGACTTTGTTCAGGAGGAAAGAAGTAGTGTACATGATTGTGAACATGTTGAGAGAGGGGAACTGAAGAATATGCTGGTAGAAAGGTCTAACAGGCACTTGGAGATAAAGGTCGTATATTGATATATATTTTCTGTGTTTTAAAACATTCTTCCAGATATGTACATTGATTTTAAGAGTGTTTGAACAAATTTATGAGGTATTTCTTATCCTTTATTTGCTAAGAATAGTAACTTTTATCTTTTTATTCCCTGTAGAAAGTATCTCAGATTTATTTGTATTTTATTCATATATATTTTATACATATATAATTAGCTTTCAAAACAAATCACTAAAAGGGCCTATATTATTATTATTTTTTTTTATTGAATGGTAACTATGTACATCAATGCACTTCTGGGGTACAGTGTGGGGTTTTCACATGCAATCTGAAATGCTTCCATCAAACTGGTCAACACAGCCTTCATGTCATTTTCTCAGTTATTGTTTTAAAACGTTCACATTCTACTCTTAGAAAGATTCACTTGTACCCCT